>NW_006922148.1:1228986-1252044 GCF_000298275.1 Orycteropus afer afer | reverse complement strand
TCACCAAGGGCTACAGGGACAACTGCTCTGGAGGCCTATGACTAGGAAGAGAAACAGCAAGGAGGAAGACAACCTGAGTTGTAGACATTCCGCACTCTGGACAGTGCAGGCATTTGTTTACATGTGGCAGCCATTTTGAATATTTAAAGTGAGCAAGGGTACAGCCATTTTGAATGTTTATAAGTGGTGGCCATTTGGATTTTAAAGTCATAGCATTGTCATTCGGATTACAGGGACCTAAGAATAGGCTCTGTTTGCCATGGTCGACAGGGACATATGAGAGGCTGACAACAAAAAAGGAGACATGTGGTGAGTGTATAAGTGCTGTTAACTAGTGAACAGAGGAGCACAGCACAATACCCTGCTTACATAGATAACATAAAATCAAAACAAAGAAAATGAAAATCGTGGGCAAGTCACTCCAACATAAAATCACCAATTAAATATAAACACTAAAATGTCACAATGCCTCAGAAACAACAGAGCACCACAGTCCACACAAAGAAGCAAGATAAAGCAGGAGAAACAAGGCAGGATACAGACCCAAAACACATCCCTGAGGAAGATGCAGCACTGGAACTCCCTCATAAGGAATTCAAAAGAATTATATTTAGGTATTTTCAACAAATTGAGAGGCAGATCAAGGAAAACACAGAGAAAACCCTAGAAAAATTCTGAAAGACAATACAACAAAATGACAAAATCAATGAAAAATTAGAAATGATACAAAATCTATGCACAGAAATCCAGAAGATTAATATTAAATTTTCAAAAATAGATAAGATGGGCAAAGGATTAGAATTGAATCACTTGAAGAGAGAATTAGTAAGATTGAAGGCAAGTACCTCAATACTTCTTTGGAAAGGGATCAATCAGAAAAAAAAAAGATCAAAACAAAATGAAAAAAGCTTAAGGTTCATGTGGGATACCATAAAAAGGAACAACCTACATGTAATCGGAATTCCAGAACAGGAAGAGACAAATAAAACCACAGAGAAAATTGTAGAAGATTTGTTGGAACAGAATTTTTCTGGTAGGATGAAAGATAAGAATATATCCATTCAGGAAGTCCAACGAACCCAAAACAGGACAGAACCCAAAAGAAAATCACCAAGAAATATCATCAGCAAACTCACCAAAACCAAAGACAAATAAAGAATCCTCAAAGCAGCACAGGAGAAACAAAAAGTTACCTACAAGGGGCAACCAAGAAGACTAAGCTCAGATTTCTCAGCAGAAACCATGCAGAAGAGAAGACAATGGGATGGTACATATAAAACCGTGAAAAAGAAAAAATTCCAACCAAGAATTATGTACCAAACAAAATTATCCCTCAAATATGATGGGGGAAATTAGGACATTTGTAGATAAGCAGAAATGAAGGAGATTTATTAAAACCAGATCAACCTTAGAAGAGATGCTAAAGGGAGCCCCTTGGACAGAGAAGCAATAACAATGACCATTAACACATGATGATATAACCCAGAAACCAACCCAGCTATGGAAGTATACAAAGTAAATAAGCCTACAAGACTGTAAACAGGGAACCAGAGACATCAATTGACAAATGAGGACAACTACAAGCCAAAAGGGAGCTCTGGTAGCATAGTAGCTAAGGCACTTGACTGCTAACCAGAAGGCTGGCGGTTCAAACCCACCAGCCACTCCTCGGAAGGAAGGTTAGGCAATCCTACTTCCGTAGTGATACTGCCTCGGAAACCCAAGGAGGGGTCGCTATGAGTCAGGGCTGACTCGAGGGCACATAACATCAACAACAACAACAAGCCAAAAAGGGGAAAAAATCTGTGTCATTACAGAACATCTAGATGGTAGGTGTGATAGTTGGAGCTGTGGGTCAACTTGCCTGGAGCACAATTCTGTGTGGTTTAAGCAATTGTGATGTGGGTTTCTCCAATGATGGGATCAGACATGTATGTTTTGGGCAGCCAATCCATTGAAAGGGAGTTTCCCTAGGGGTGTGGCCTGCTTCCAGTATATTTATGGACACTCTGGGAAAAGAGACATTCTTCTGTGGATCGGGATTCTGTTGTGCTGCTTACAACTGTCCGTGAGTGAACAACCCACCACTCAGCCTGGAGATCTTGAATTCGTCATTCGCTAGAGTCAACGGCCAGCATACTGCCTGCCAACCTTGAGCGCCAAAGCCTCTGCAGCTGCATGAGTCGGGAAAAGCTTGACATTTGATCCAAGAACTTTGGACTTGCCAGCTTCTATAAGTGTGTCAGCCATTTTGCTAAGATAACTTTCTTTTTCTCTATATATGTAAGCTTTACTGGTTTTGTTTCTCCAGAGAACCCAGTCTAACACACTAGGGAAGTCAAGACAACTACCAGATAGAATGGACTTTTCTGAACTTGGGAAGAAAACTATAAAGCACAGGGTAACCTCAAAGAAAAATGATACACCTCCACATCAAAATAAAAAAGAGGACCAGCACAAATATTTAGCAAATACTAAAATAATAGCAACAAAGGAAATGATAACACAATTCATAAACAAAATGAGCTCAGCATAGAAAATTATATGGAATAAAGAAATCAATACCACAAAAAAGCACGTAACAAAAATGACAGCAACAAATCCATATTTGCTGATAATTATTTATCTGCCAAGGGACTTATCTCTAAGGTTTATAGAAAACTCCAGTGCCTCGACAGCAAAGGAATTAAAAATCCAATTGAAAAATGGGCAGAAGACATGAATAGATACTTCAGCAAGGAGGATATTCAGGTGGCTAGCAAATACATGAAGAGATACTCACGATCACTGGCCATCAGAGAGATGCAAATCAAAACAACAATGAGATTCCATAGCACCCCAGCACTGATGGCAAAGTTCAAATGCTGGCAGGGATGTGGAGAGATTGGGACTCTCATACACTGCTGATGGGACTGTGAAGTGATACAACCACTGTGGAAAGCAGTATAGCAATTCCTTAGAAATCTGGAATAGGAGATAACATTTGACCCAACAATCCCACTACTGGGATATATCCTAGAGGGATGAGAGCCAGGACAGGAACAGATATATACACACCCATGTTCATTGCAGCACTATTCACAATAACAAAAAGATGGAAACAACCTATATGCCCATCAATGTAAGAATGGATGACCAAACTATGGTACATACAATGCTATGCAACACTAAACAATAATGTAGAGTCTGCAAAAACATGCATAACATGGATGAACTTGGAGGATATTATTCTGAGTAAAATAAGTCAATCACAGAAGGACAAATATAGTTTTAGTTCATTGTTGTGGGGGGTCAAGGAAAGGTTTATATATGGAGGGAAACTTTCTTTGTTGGTTGCCAGGTGTGGGAGGGCAAAGGAGAGAACATTGCAAAAAAAAAAAAAAAAGCACTGACCCATGTCACTTTAATTCTGTGTATTTCAGTGTACATAAATTATATTTCAATAAAATGCATTTAAATGTATATTATCACATCCATTTGATGCACATTAACCCCTCATAGTAACGAACTAATGGGGCAATGTACTTCTGTCGTGATACTGCCTCAGAAACCCAAGGAGGGGTTGCTATGAGTCGGGTTCAACTCGATGGCACATAACAACAACAATTAATAAACTAAAACAAACAACAAACTCACTTCCATCGAGTCGGATCTAACTCATAGAGACCCCTCCCTGGGCTTCCGAGGCGGTATCACTACGAAGTAGATTGCCTGACATTCCTCTCAAGGAGTGTCTGGTGGGTTTGAACCCCTAGCCTTCTGGTTAGCAGTCAAATGTCTCAGGCACTACACTACCAGAGATCCTATTAATGAAGTACTTGAGTTATAATCTACTAAATTCTTCCTCAGGACATGGTAATAGAACCTACAAAACAAAGCATTGTTAGTACTAAAAGGGAGCCCTGGGGTCATTCACCAGTTGGGGGGGGGGTGACTTTTACAGGAGGCTGAAGAAGGTGGCCCCTAAAGCTGAACTCTGGCCTGACTGGGTATTGTGGCCCAGCAGCTGTCCCCACACAAGGGCTTTTTCCTGTGCAATGCTCCAAGACAGCCTCCTGACTCCCATGACACTCAGCACTAGCTCAACCAGTGGCTGCCAAGTCAGAGTAGTTTTTCTGTAAATGGCTAAGTACTGTATAAAAAGGCAATGTCCTTATCATATACGGCAGAAAAAAAAGGCTGGATATATTTTACACACCCCAATGGCATAGTGGTAAAAGCATTTAGCTATTAACCAAAAGGTTAGCAGTTCTCCCACAAGCTACTCTGGAGTAGAAAAAATGAGGCAGAGTTTGGCTTTTGTTTTTGGATGCTACAATATTCATATTGTTGTTGTTAGGTGCCATCAAGTCACCTCCAACTCACATGAGCCCTGTGTACCAGAGAACATAACACTGCCCAGTCATGCTCCATGCTCACAATCTTTGCTACACATCAGAGCATCCTTATAGGCACTGTGTCAGTCCATCTCACTGAGGGTCTTCCCCTTTGTCACTGACCACTTACCCCACCCAGTACTTTACCAAGTATTATAGCCTTCTCCAGGGAATGGTTCCTTCTGACAAAATGACCAAAGTAGGTGAGACGAAGTCTGGCCATTCTCACCTCTAAGGAGCACTTCTTCCAGGACAGATTGGTTTGTTCCTCTAGCAGTTCATGGTATTTTCAGTATTCTTCACAAACACCATAATTCAAAGGCATCAACTCTTCTCTGGACTTTCGTATTCATTTTCCAGCTTTCACATGCATTTGAGGTGATAGAAAACACCATGGCTTCCATCAGGTGCACCTTAGTCTTTAAAATGACATCTTTGCCTCTCTCAACACTTTAAAGAGGTCTTTCGCAGCAGATTTGCTCAGTGCAATTCAATGTCTGGTTTCTTGACTGCTGTTTCCTTGAGTGTTGATTGTAGATCCAAGAAAAATAAAATCTCTGACAACTCCAATCTTTTCTCAATTTATTATGATGTTGCTTGTTGGTCGAGTTGTAAAAATGTTTGTTTACTTTATGTTGGGGTGTAATCCATACTGAAGGCTGTAGTCTACAATCTTCATCAGTAAGTGCTTCAAGTCATCTTTACTTTCAGCAAACATGGTTGTGTTGTCTGCATATTGCAGGCTGTTAATGAGTTTTCCTCCAACCCTGATGCTGCATTCTTTTTCATATAGTCCAGTTTCTCAAACTATTTACTCAGCATACAGATTGACTAAGTATGGGGAAAGGATACAATCTTGATGCACACCCTTACTGATTTAAAACCATGCAGTATCCCCTTGTTCTGTTCAAACAACAGCCTCCTGGTCTATGTACAGGTTCCTCATGAGCACAGTTAAGTGTTCTGGAATTCCCATTATTTTCAATTTTATCCATAATTCATTACGAGCCACACAATCAAGTGTCTTTGCATAGTCAACAGGTAAACATCTTTCTGGTATTGCTTGCTTTCAGCCAAGATCCATCTCACATCAGCAATAATATCCCTCATTCCACATCCTCTTCTGAATCCAGCTTAAATTTCTGGAAGTTCCCTGTCAATAAACTGGAGCAACTATTTTTAAATTATTCTCAGCAAAATCTTGCATGTGATATTAAAGATATTCAATAATTCCCATATTCTGTTGAATCACCTTTCTTTGGAATGAGCACAAACATTGGTCTCCTCCAGTCAGTTGGCCAGATAGTTGTCTTCCAAATTTCTTGGCATAAGTGGCCAAGTGCCTCCAGCACAGCATCCGTTTGTTGGAACATGGGTATTCCATCAACTCCTGGAGCCTTGCTCTTTGCCACTTCCTTTAGTGCAGCTTTGACTTCTTCCTTAAATACTAGTGGTTCTTGATCATATGCAACCTTCTGAAACAAATGAACATCAACCAACTCTTTCTGTTTACAGTGACTCTGTGTATTCCATCCTCTTTTGAGGTTTCCTGCATCATTCATATTTGCCCATCAGATCTGACTCATAGCAACCCCTCTTTGGGTTTCCAAGGCAGTATCTCTATGGAAGTAGATTGCCCAATGTTCCTGCTGAGGAGTGGCTGATGGATTTGAACCACCAGGCTTCCAGATAGCAGTCACATGCCTTAGGCACTATGCCACCAGAGCTCCCAATATTTGCCCACAGAATCCTTCAATATTGCAACTCAAGGCTTGCATGTTTTCTTCAGTTCTTTCAGATTGATAAATGCTGACTGTGTTCTTCCTTTTGGGTTTTCTAACTCCAGGTCTTTGCACATTTCATTACAGTACTTTATGTTGTCTTCTCAAGGTACCCTTCAAAATATTCAGTTCTTTTACCTTGTCATTTCCTCCACTTGCTTTAGCTATCCTGCATTCAAGAGCAAGTTTCAGACAGTCTTCAGACATCCATTTTGGTCTTTTCTTCCTCTCTTGCCTTTTTAATGACTGTTTCTTTGTTGTCATCTTGATGTCATTCTACAATTCGTCTGGGTTTTGGTCACTGATGTTCAATGCATCAAATCTATTCTTCAGATGGTTTCTAAATTCAGATGAGATATAATCAAGGTCATGTTTTGGCTCTCATGGACTTAGTTTTAATTTTTTTCAGCTTCAAGTTGAACCTGCATATGAGCAGTTGGTGGTCTGTTCCACAATCAGCTCCTGGTCTTGCTTTCACAGGAGATACTGAGCTTCTACATCTCCTCTTTCCACAGAGGTAATCAATCTGATTTCTGTGTATTCCATCTGGCAAGGTACACATATATAGCCCCATTTATGTTGCCGAAGAAACATATTAGCAATGAATAAGTCATTGGTCTTGCAAAATGCTGATCTCCCAAGTCATTTCTATCACCAAGGCCACATTGTCCAACTATTGTTAATTCTTCATTTCTACCTTTTGCATTCCAATCATAAGCAATCTTGATTGCATGTTTGGCTGATTACAGACTGCAGAAGTTGGTAAATATCTTCAATTTATTCATCTTTGGCTTTAGTGGTTGGTGCATAGATTCGAGTAATAGTAGTATTAGGATCTCTAGTGGCATAGTGCCTAAGGCATTTGACTGCTAACCGGAAGGCTGGCAGTTCAAACCCACCCACCACTCTGCAGAAGGAAGACTGGGCAATCTACTTCCATAAATATTTACCCCCTTGGAAAGCCAAAGGGGATCCCTATGAGTCAGAATCCACTCAATGGCAGTGAGTTTGGTTTAACTGGTCTTCTTTATAGCCATATGGGTATTATTCTATAAATGACAGTATTGTACTTCAGGATAGATATTGAAATGTTCTTTTTGATGATGAGTGTGACACCATTTCTCTTCAAATTGGCATTCCCAGCATAGCACACCATACAACTGTCTGATTCAAAATGGCTAATACCAATCCATTTCAGCTCCCTAATGCCTAGGGGTACTATCTTTATGCATTCCATTTAATTACTGAAAACTTCCAATTTCCCTACATTCATCCTTTGTACATTCCATATTCTGATTATTAATGAATGTTTACAGCTGTTTCTTTCCATTTTGTTGGTGCCTCATCAGCAAATGTAGGTCCCAAAAGCTTTTATTCCACCCATATCATTAAGGTCAATTCTACTTTGAGGACACAGCTTTCTCCCAGTTGTATTTTGAGTTCCTTCCAATGTGAGGGGCTCAAAAGTTGTATATAGTAAACCCTAAAGCAGTGTTGACCAATAGACCACTGAAATGATAAAACAAAAGGTTTGCTATCCAATAAGTTAGCCAATAGCCATATGTAAATATTTAATTTTATTTAATTAAATTTAAATATTCACATATGTCTAGTGGCTACCATATTGTAAAGGGCAGCTATAGACCAACCACCAAAGATTTTTAAGAGATGTAATAAATATGCCAATAATGGAGATAAAATGGAATCATTGAAAAAAAAGTTCAATACAAGAAAAGGAAACCAAAAAAATAATAAATAATAAGAAAAATAGAAAACCATTAGCAAGAAGGTAACTATTAATCAGATCATATCAGTAATTACATTAACTGTAAATGGTCTAAACATGTTGTTGTTATTATGTGCCATCGAGTCGGACCCGACTCATAGCGACCCCTCCTTGGGTTTCCGAGGCAGTATCATTATGGATATAATTCCCACAGATCGTGGAAATTATAAAACAATATCACTAATATCTCATGCAAGTAAGATCTTACTGAAGATAATTCAAAAACGGTTGCAGAAGTATATTGACAGAGAACTTCCAGAGGTGGAAGATGGATTCAGAAGAGGACATGGAACAAGGGATATCATAGCTGATGTCAGATGGATCTTGGCTCAAGGCAAAGAATACCAGAAAGATGTTTACTTGTGTTTTATTGACTATGCAAAGGCATTTGATTGTGTGGATCATGACAAATTATGGATAACATTGAGAAGAATGGAATTCCTGAACACTTGATTGTACTCATGAAGAACTTCACCTACTTTCACCAGGAGGCTGTCGTTCGAATGGAACAAGGGGACACTACATGGTTTAAAATCAAGAAGGGAGTGCGTCAGGGTTGTATCCTTTCCCCACACTTATTCAATCTATATTCTGAGCAAATAAACCGAGAAGCTGGACTATATGAAGGAAAACGTGGCATCAGGATTGGAGGAGGAATCATTAACAACCTGAGATATGCACACGATACAACTTTGCTTGCTGAAAGTGAGGATGACTTGAGGCACTTACTGATTAAGGTTGAAGAACACAGTCTGCAGTATGGATTACATCTTAATATAAAGAAAACAAAAATCCTCACAACTGGACCAATAAGCAGCATCATAATAAATGGAGAGAAGACTGAGGTTGTCAAAGAATTCACATTGCTTGGTTCTACAATCGATGCCAATGGAAGCAGCAGTCAGGAGATTAGATGACGTGTGGCACTGGGAAAGTCAATTGCAAAGGAACTGTTTCAAGTGCTGAGGAGCAAGGATGTCTCCTTGAGGATTAACATGCACCTGACAGAAGCCATGATATGTAAAATCACCTCGTATGCATGTGAGAGCTGGACAATGAATAAGGAAGACCGAAGAAGAGTTGATGCTTTTGAGTTGTGGTGCTGGCAAAGAATGCTGTAAGTACCATGGACTGTTAAAAGAACTAACACATCTGTCCTGGAGGAAGTGCAGCCGAAATGCTCCTTGGAAGCGAGAAAGGCCAGACTTCGTCTCACCTATTTTGGTCATGTTGTCAGAAGGAACCATTCCTTGGAGAAGGATGTCATGCTTGGTAGGATGGAGGATAAACGAAAGAGGGGGAGGCCTTCAACGAGATGGATTGACACAGTGGCTGTGATGATGGGCTCAAGTATAGCAGGGACCATGGAGCTGGCATGGGATCAGGCAGTGTTTCAGTCTACTGTGCATGGGGTCGCTATGAGTCGGAAATGACTCAATGGCACCTAACAACAAAAACAACATCACTATGGAAGTAGATTGCCCAACCTTCCTTCCAAGGAGTGGCTAGTGGGTTTGAACTTATTTGTGTGATTAGCAGTCATGTGCCTTAGGCACTACGCTACCAGTGCTCCTATGGTCTAAACAAAAACAACCTAATTAAAAGACGGAGACTGTCAGATTGAATTTAATAGTGTAAGGGTAAGAGCTCTGGTAGCATAGTGCCTAAGGCACTTGACTACTAACCAGAAGGCTGACGGTTCAAACCCCCCAAGCCACTCCTCGGAAGGTTGGCTGGGCGATCTACTTCCATAGTGATACTGCCTCAGAAACCCAAGGAGGGGTCACTATGAGTCGGGTCCAACTGAACAGCACATAACAACAACAACAACAGTGATAAATAAGTCAGTCTAGATGTTTTAGGAAGAAGAAAATGGTCAACTTCTCAAAAAAATTTGGTCTCAGAAACACTGCTATTTAATCTGGCAATTAGGAGGCTATAAGTAACCCTACCTGAAGCACTCTCTCCAGTCTTGGTTTTGGCACCATAGTTTTCTCTTTATTTTCCCACTAACTCTTTTATCTATCCTTTTCTGTTACTTCCCTGCTTAAGTACTGGGGATTACAAGCTAAACCTCTATCTTCCTAAACAGTGTAAGAGTTATGACACAGACACATACAAGTTTGTATTGGAAGCATAAAACAAAGGCACCTAACTTTCCTGAGGAATGGCAGGAAAAGCTTTAGTTTTCTCTTAGATGAAAGGATACTGGAGCTAAAAATTTTAAAATGATATTTAAAAAAATTAAGCAAACAAATGGAGTGTCATTGTATTTTCAGGAAACACAAATAACTCAGGCTTATTAAGATATGACATGGAAGAAAGTAGTAACACAGGATAGGACTGAAGAACTTGGAAGCCTACTACTCCGCATTAATGAGTCAAAGGAATAACCAATAGGTCTAAAGTTATTTAATGGCTATAGAATAGGTTGTGGCATAGGACACATTCCATGGATGTAATAAACATGAAAATTCAGATGGCTAATTTAATAGGAAATGGAGGAGAGGAAAAAGAGACATGAAGGATGACAGAGACAAGGAACACAGAAAGAAAGTTTGGAGGGGAAGGTAATGAGATCAGTTTTACAAAAAGTACTTAATTTGTTTTTTTATTTTTTGTATTTTCATTTTCAATTACAGATTTGATAAATATTCTACCTTGTTCCTTTCACCTGATTTCAAAAAGTCAGATTAATGAATGATTTTATATATATATATATATATATATATCAAAAGTGGGGCAATATAAATTTGATTTAGTAATTTAGACTTGGGACTCATTACTGTGCCTTAACTCAAGGAATCTTGATAGAAAAACAAGTATATAATTTCACACTCAATTAGACTTAGGAAATGATAACATTGTGTTAGGGAACTTTTCCCTAGATAATGGCAGTTCAGATACTTTTTCCTTTCCCCTTCTACCACCCAAACTTAAAGCTAGGTGTTTCAGGACTACATCCAATCTCTGTTACCTAATCTCTGTTATAATACCTAGCCCCTGTCACAATGCCATCTCAGAGACTCCAACGATGATATACAGATTTCCACCTCCAGTACATACCTCACCCCTGAACTCCCAAATACATATCCAGCTACCTCAGGGACACATGCACAAGATGTCCCAGCAATTTCTCAAACTCACTTTCTCCTCCCACTTGCAGTATCCCCATATTCACAAAGACTCTACTCTTCTCAAATCCATGACTTCATTGATGGCAAACAGCCTCTAGTCATCCAAGCCAGACTTGACCAAGAGCCATTCATACTCCATTCTCTTGGCACGCCCACATCCTCCCATCTTTAACCAATTCTGTACATTCTACCTCTCTAAGATCTTTCACAAGTTGCATCTTCTCCATTCCCACTGTCACTATTTTAGTTCAGCCCCTCATTATACCTCTTGCCTAGATTACCATAAGAGTCACTTAGTCTCCCTGACAACTCATAGGCCACTCCAACCTTCTCATTGCCATCTGAGTGTTCTTTCTCAAAGACAAATCTTATCCATATCACTCCAGACAGGACAAAATACTGACACTCCCAATGAAATGTGCTATTTCAGGTTACTTACCGTCTGTGAATTTGTTGTTGAGTTGCCATCAAGTTGATGCTGACTCAAAGCGACCTCATATGTACAAAATAGACCTGCTCCATCGGTTTTTTTTTTTTTTTTTTAATTTGTTTATTTATTTATTTGTTTTTCAAGGCTGTGACCTTTCAGAAACTGATCACCAGGACTGTCTTCCAAGGTGCCTCTGAGTGGGTTCCAATTGCCAACCTTTCCATTAGTAGTTGAGGACTTAACCACTTGCACCAACCAGAGTCCACCTCTTAGTTTACCGAAGAAGTTCCTATTCATTTTTTAAGACTGCTCAAGTATCTTGTTCTCTAGGAAGGGTCCTATGACTATTACATCTCACTTGTCTGGTGGTGCCTTACTGTGCCACTATTACATTCAGTACATGTCTTTAATACTCTGTCACATATCACACTCTTTGTTTAGTTTGCTTTCCGTACTGCACTGTGAGTTCCATGTGGGATTACATATTATTTCTAAGTCACTAGCATCTGGTATAGGTATTAATGTTAGTTCAACTGCTGAACTGAAGAAAGGGCTAGTCAACAGAGTCAAAACTGCAGTAGGGTCATCTAGAATGTCACAGAAAAACTGTTGTTTTGACACTTTGGAAACAAGATACCTTACTGGGAGCCTTTCAGTAGCCTGATGTGGGGAGTCACTGCAACACACTGAGAAGTAAATTAATAAGAAAATGGGTAAGTTTTGTGTTGAAATGGGTTTGTTTTGAGGTAAAGGAAGGCCTTGCTTTATTTTTCAGGCTAGAGAGGTCAGGGATAAAAAGCAAGTAGTAAGAGAGAAGTTGGAAACACTAAAGGAAATAGCTGATGAAGCAAGGACTAGGAATAGACAGGATAAAGAGTTCAAGAGATGGGTTAGTATTAGAAATGATTAAGGAAGAAAGAACAGATGAGTGGTATTATTTCTGAGCTTAAAGCTATTAAGAAGAAAGGAAAGAATCTGGCCCTATGTCAATACCCTGCACCAATGTGTTCCTAAGTTATTATTTGGTGAAAAGTGAGTAAAATTTTAGGTGAGCTTAATTCTAGGTAAATTTATCCTGTAAATACATTACACTCTTTTATTAAAAGGTGATAATTAACAACCCAAATGTTTCCTTTTTGTTGTTATTTCTGGGAAACTCAGTTACCAATTAAGAAATAGTGCTTATTTGTGTGGTAATATTTATACCATTTCCTTCTTTATTTAGACAAGTCACATGGGTCTGACCAGCTTGCCCTCCCCCTGCCAAAAGTAAATGAAACTCCAAGGCCCTAAATACTATAAGTTATCTTGATTTATAGTATGAATTTCATATTTCAAATCATTTTCAACCCCTTTTTCATTTCTAATAAATGTACTAAGCTAGCAGATGAACATCAAGTCATACCGGTGCATCCTGATCCATCAAGTAAGCACCATGGCCTTGACTAATGGCTTCCCGGTATTCTCGATGGGCTTCTTCCTTCTCTTTAACCTGGAAAAAATAGTTCTTACATCCGTCATAATATGGTGACTTCAGACTTTAATTAGGAAAACTTCATCATGTTTACTGAAACCTAGGCAAAAACAAAAAACTAATACTGGGTCTAAGCAAACTGGAAGCTTATGGAAAGTGATCATCAATAATTTAAACCCAAAAGGACAATTAAAGAAAATTCTCTTAAAACTAGAAACAAAATATTTGAATTTATAAAGTGGAAAAAAGTTTGAATGAGACTTTATTTTGAACAAAAAATACTAAATTAAGTTTATTTTATCTTAAATCTAACAAAATACAGATTGTTATTACAATTAGGGGCTAATGTTTAGAATAAACAAAGAATAAATCAACTTATTTCTTTTGGTATAATTTTTCTAAATTCACTTCAGTTTAAACTTTACAGCAGGTTCAAGAGAATCAGTTTTTGCAAAAGTAAATAAGGGCTTCACCAGTTATCCAATGTACCTCTTAAACTTTTGATATTGAAGTCATTCTTCTCTGAATTGCCTAGGCATAAAATTTGCCAGACACTGACCAACAAAGCCTGGATGAACAGGGATATAAAGAGGTAATCAGGGAGGATATCTGACTGGAGACTAATTGTGTAAGTACAAAAATACCTTTGCTTTACAACTAGGTTGTGGCTCAACCTCACTGCTATGGAGACTCAGATAACGAAGTTTTAGGTAAACGGAAAAACAAAGTGAAGTCACAATATATTTTCTTCCTTTACCTGTCCTACTATATGCTTGTCATTGATGAAAGCTTCAAAGCCACACACAGCAGCCTTATCATCCAGAGGAAAGATATATTTTGCCTCAATGGGTACATGACTTTGATTTGTGTATGTTTGAAACACGATGACCTGAAGAAGAAAAATCCATACTTCATAATGTATCTACTAATAAAATTCTTATGCACATTTGTTTTAAATTCCTTGACTTTTTATCATGCCCCTCAAGTTCCCAACTCTGGCTTCAGATATTAGAAGAGATACTACAACAATGCAGAGTCCATGTCACAGGAGAAAATGCACTGTCTCCATGTTTAGGTAGTTCATACACACCTAACTGAAGATGAGTCACTTGGTAGCAGTGTAACTTAGTTAGCATTGTAGCTACTATTAAGCTGGCCAGGAAAAAATCCCTTTTTCAGGCCTTCTTATAGCATGTGGGCGTCATATTATTCCAGAATACTCTTTATATTCAATCTATGATGTCTTGGTACTCTTCCTTGGAGATGTCTTTTTGGTTTTACCTACTTCTCTTGTGGCTTTTCTAATCTAAGTCTTCAATTCTTCCCACCTAAATGTTGTTGTTGTGTGCCGTCAAGTCGGACCCAACTCATAGAGACCCCTCCTTGGGTTTCCGAGGCAGTATCACTACAGAAGTAGATTGCCCCATCTTCCTTCCGAGGAGTGGCTGGTGGGTTTGAACCACCAGCCTTCTGGTTAGCAGTCAAGTGCCTTAGGCACTATGCTACCAGAGCTCCCTCCTGCCTAGATAGCTCCTGAATAAAACCTTTTCCATCCCACTCTATCTTACTGTCTTCTTTCCTATTAATCTTTGTAAAAGGATAGTTTTATCACATCACTCCCTTACCAAGAAAAAGCAGGAATTTTTAAATATTTGGTATTTTTTAATAAACAGTGGTACTAATAAGGAAAAATATTTAACAATTTATAGTCACCAAAGACACCAAAATGGGGTGGGGGTGGGGCCTATTATAAAATGTTGTCCACAATTGGATTTGCTAAAAGCTATGGTGTATAGGGCACCAGGGAAGTGTTGAGGGGCTCTAGGGGCTCTAGCCTTTACAAAGGAGCTCTGGTAGCATAGTGCCTAAGGCACTTGACTGCTAACCAGAAGGCTGGCGGTTCAAACCCACCAGCCACTCCTTGGAAGGAAGGTTGGGCAATCCTACTTCCGTAGTGATAATGCCTCGGAAACTCAAGGAGGGGTCGCTATGAGTCGGGGCTGACTCGACGGCACATAACAACAACAACAACAAAGCCTTTATAAACAATTCGAGGCACCCCAAGTCAGCAGGCTGGCACCCTTTTGGAGATCCAGTCTCTTAAAATCCTGCAAACAAATGCTTCAATGGCTAGGGGGAGAGTTCTTGACAGATTACTTCCCAAGAACTAGGGTCGGGACTTACCCAAAACAACCCCACAGGTACAAGTCCGAAAGTTTCTGAGCTACCTGTGTGGCCCCATGAGAGTCTAGAAGGGGAGAAACCAAGACTGGAAATGGCACAGGGCTCTGTTTGTCCTGATCAAAGCGCTACTAAGATATCTTGCTCACTCTTTGGTTGCACAGAAAACTCTCTCAGTTTCACACAACTCTACCAAACTCCTCTGGCACATATTTTCTTGGCATGTATTTCATGAGTATGATTATCATTGAATCGTATTTTAGGTAAGCGTCTTCATATTACTCTGTAGATATCCTACTGTCTCTGCTTAACAAGTTTGTCTTTGCATGTGAGTTCCAGGCTCTGTCAGCTTGATTTTCCTTATATATTCATGATGTATAACTGGGCACTCAAATAAATAAGTAATTTTAGGTAATGATGATAGAAGTATTTTTATTAGAATTTAGAACATAAACTAATATAAGATGTTGACATCTAATTTTCCACATTTTGAAAAAATCATTATATAAATAATAAACTAAAAACATTAAACTTATTCCAAGAAAAGTTAAAATACATGAGCCAAGCACAGAGAGGTCCTTTCTATTCAGCCTCTGCTCAGATATGCAAGATTAATCTACAAGATAGCTGTCTGACCATAAATTAATAAAAACTCTCTACTAAATGAGTTATTCTGGGGCCAACCTTCCTCATGGCAGAGGCCATTTCAGGAATGAAATATCATATGGGGCAAGTTGTAAAATTCAAAGGACATATGCCTCTTGTAACGTATTCATAATTTGTTATGCATCTCCAACATGTCAAAAAATTTACTAGTTAATTGCATTCATGGTACCTAAAAGTCACAACACCAATGGGTGATTATTCCCATTTTGCACATCTGGAAACTGAGGCACAAAGAAGTTAAATAACTTCCTCAAAGTCAAAGCACTAGAAAAGAACAAACCAAGGATTCTGACTCCTGTCTTTCCTCTGACTCCTGTCTGTCTTTCTGACTCCAAACCCCATGCTCTGTTATATATCACCTACAGAACTGACTCAATGGCAGGAAGTTTTACACCATGTTGCACTATGGTACAGTATTAGGATCTAGAACTCTAGAGTCAAAATGACTTGAGGTCAAAAGTATGCTCTATCATATTGTTTAATGTCACTGTCAACTTACAGGTAGAGTAAAAATAGCATTTAACTCCCAGAGTTACTGCATGTGAAAAACTCAATTCAGTGCCTGATTCATTGAAGTTGTAATTATTGTTACAGCTCCTAAATGCCTCCAAAGGTATGAAACATTGACTACCAGCCCACATGTAGGTTTTCTCAATGTTTATGACATCCTCCTGAGCTAGCTCAGAGGTATGGGTATGGAACAGAGCAGCCCAGACAGTGGTGGTCAGTTATTATCAAACTGGAATAAATATCATAAATCACATGCTCTTTCCCACTCTACCCTACTCCCATTTCCCCAATTTAATGGATCACTAAAATTAACCTAATTTCCCAATGAAGCTTATCAAAATCATGATGTTATTATTTTCCTAACAGATTTTTAGAGTTGCTTAACATAATCTTCAATATTGATTAGGAGGCAATGATGAGGTTAAATCTTAGAATTCAATTTTAGAAAACTGAGATTTCTTCAAGCTATACTACCAAATGTAGCCACCTACCTGCATATGTCCCCATAACCTATACCTTCTGTCCCAACTAACTGTGAGCTCCCAGCCAAGGCCAGACACTGCTTCTGAGCACTGGTTCTCATCCTCTTGCCTACAAGAGGAAGAAGTTCTAGCAATTCCCATTCTCATGGGGAAGTTTTCCTCTCCTGCAATGGAGCACTACCACTGGCACATACACATGCTGTTATTTCTCCCACTTCAAAAGAAAAATAAAGCATTCTTGACCTCACTTTCCTCTCTGCTACTGTCCCATATTTTCTCCTGTGTCTCAAAACTCTTGTCTTCCATTCACTCTTAAACTCAACCTAATTAGGCTCGCACCTCTGTCAATCACAAAAAAAGATATTGGTCAACATCACCAATGATCTCATTGCTAAATTCAGCAATAATTCTGTCTTTACTTTACTTGATCTTGCAGCAGCATCCACCACACTACTTGTCTGTCCATTTCCCATACCATTTTAGCATACTTTCATTCCTTGGAGAAATTTTATAACTTATATTCCCAAATACAAATATGCACCACCATTTATCTGTCAGTTTGTTGTACTGTGCTGACTTGCATGTTGCTGTGATACCGGAAAGTATGCCACTGGTATTTCAAATACCAGCAGGGTCACCTGTAGTGGGCAGACTACAGCAGAGTTTCCAGACTAAGACATACTAACAAGCAGAAGTAGTGATTTAGCTCTGAAAAAAATAAGCTACTGAAACCTTTATAACTAGCAATGGAACACTGCCAGATATAGTACCAGAAGATGAGCCCCTCAGGCTGCAAAGTATTCACAATACAACTGAGTAAGAGCTTCCTTATCAAAGTAGAGATGACTTTAATGATGTGGATAGAATAAAGCTTTCAAGATCTTCACTTCCTGATCTGGGACAACTCAAAATGAGAAGAAATAGCTACAAACATCTATTAATAACTGAGTCATGGAATGTAGAAAACGTGAATTTTAGAAAACTGGAAGTGATCAAAACTGAAATGGAACACATAAAGATCAATATCCTAGGCATTAGTGAGGTGAAATGGACAGGCACTAGCCATGTGAATCATACAAACATAGGGTCAACTATGCCAGGAATGAAAAACTGCACAGGAATGGCATCACATTCATTGTCAAAAAGAATATTTCATAATCTATCATAAAGTACATTGTGTCAATGACAGGACAACATCCATCAGCCTACAAGAAAAATCAGTTAATACAATTATTATTCAAATTTACTCACCAACCACTAAAGCCAAAGATGAAAAAATTGAAGATAAGTACCAACTTCCGAACTCTGAAATTGACCAAACATTCAATCAAGATGTATTGATAATTACTGGTGATTAGAACACAAAAGTTGGAAACAAAGGAGGAGGATCAATTGTTGGAAAATATGATGTTGGCGATATAAAACTATACTGGAGATCACATGATAGAATTTTGCAAGACTAATGAATTACTTATTGCAGATACCACTTTTCAACAATATAAAATGCACGTGGATATAACTGGATGGAATACACAAGAATCATATCAACAATATCTGTGGAAAGAGACAATGGAGAAGCTCAATATCATCAGTCAGAACAAGGTCAAGGGAAACTGCAGAAAAGACCATCAATTGATCCTATGCAAGCTGAAGTTGAAGCTGAAGAATATTAAAACAAAACCACAAGAGCCAAAGTACAACTTTGAGTATATCCTACCTGAACGTAGAGACTATCTGAACTATAGATTTGATGCACTCAACACTAATGACCAAAGCCACAGGAGTTGTTGGATGACATCAAGGATACCATACATGAAGAAACAAAAAGGTCATTAAAAAGACATGCAATGAATTAAAGACCAAACTGGATGTTAGAAGAGACTCTGAAACTTGATCTGGAACAAAGAGTAGCTAAAGCAAATGGAAAAAAGATGAAGTGAAAGAGTTGAACATAAGATTTCAATGGGCACCACAAGAAGACAAAGTAAAATATTATAATGAAATGTCCAAAGACCTGGAGTTATAAAATCAAAAGGAAAGAATATACTTGGCATTTCTCAAGCTGAAAGACCAGAAGAAAATATTAAAGCCTTGAGTTGCAATCCTGAAGGATTCTATGGGCAAAATATTGAACAATGCAAGAAGCATCAAAAGAAGATGGAAAAATATCCCTAGTTGCAGATAATATGACCCAATATATAGAAAACCCAAGAGACTTAGCAAAAAAATTACTGGACTTATTGTGAGATTTTGCATACTGACAGGATACAAGAACAACATACAAAAATTAGTTGAATTCCACTGTCAACCACTCGGAAGGGGATCTATATAGGTGATCCTGGATAGAGTGAGAGAACAATGTGGAACAAAACTCAAAACCACACACACAAAAAAAAGGCAGGGGCCAGGTTTGCTGGTCTGATAGAGCCTGATGGAACCCCTTAGACTATGGCCCCTAGATGTCCTTCAGGTCCAGAACTAAACACACTCCTGTGGCTTCCAGCCAAACAAAAGACAGGCACATGAGCTGAACATTTACATTAGGTAGATACACTCCTTGGAAAGATCAATCATGGGAGAATAGAGGGCTGTGTATGCACAGGGAGACAGCTCAGGGGACAGGAGTGCATGAGAGGGAAGGAAACAGGAAAGAGCTAACTATGGGGAGGAAGTGAGAGGGGACCTGTTGCATTGTGTGAAATTGCAGTCAACGTCATGAGACAGTGTATGTGAACTGCTGTATGGAAAATGAATTTGCTCTGGAAATTTTCACCCAAATCACAATAAAAATTTAAAAAAAAAAATCAGTTGCATTCCTCTACATCAGCAAAGAGGTCTCTGAAAAGGAAATCAATACCATTTACAATGCCTACTAAAAAGATAAAATAGTTGGGAATAAATCAAACCAGGAACACAAAAGACCCATTCAAAGAAAACTACAAAACATGACTTCAAGAAACCCTAAGAGAGTACATAAATGGAAGAACATACCATGGTCATGGATAGCAAGAGTGAATATTGTGAAAATGTCAGTACTATCCAAAGCAATCTATACATTCAATGCAATCCCAATCCAGATCCCATCAAAATTCTTTAAGGACATGGAAAAGTCAATCACTAATTTTAAATGGAGAGGAAAGAGACCCCAGATAAGCAAAGCACTACTGAAGAAAAGGGAACTCTGGTGGCATAGTGTCTAAAGCATTTGACTGCTAACCAGAAGGCTGACGGTTCAAACCCATCAGCCACTCCTCAGAAGGAAGACTGGGCAATCTACTTCCATACCACCTCAGGGACCTATGGAGAGGTCACTATGAGTCAGAATCAACTCAACAGCAGTGAGTTTGGTTTTTTGTTTTTTTTTGGGTTTTTTTTGTACTGAAGAAGAGGAACAAAGTAGGAGGAATCACACTCCCAGATCACAAAACTTACTATACAGCCACCGTTGTCAAAACAGCCTGGTACAACAACAGACACATAGACCAATGGAATAGAATTGAGAACCCAGAAACAGATGTATTCACCTATGGTCAGTTGATCTTTGACAAAGGGCTGAAATCCATTAAATGGGGAAGAGATACTCTCTCTCCCACAAATGGTAAAAAGCAAAACTGGTTATCCATTTGCAGAAAAATGCAAGAAGATTGATACCGCCCATCACACATAATAACTAACTCCAAATGAATCAAAGATTTAAATTTAAAACCTGAAACTACAAAGTTCATCAAAGAAAAAACAGGGCCAATCTTCAGGGCCCTCATTTATGGCATATATAGACTACAAAGCATAACCAAAAATGCACAAACAGCAGAAGATAAACTAGATGATTGGGACCTTATAAAACTTAAGTTCTTATGTACATCAAAAAAACGTCCCCAAAAGAGTAAAAAGAGAACACAAAGAATGGGAAAAAATATCTGACAATGACGTACCTGACAAGGGATTTATCTCTGAAATTTATAGAAAACTCCAACACCTCAACATCAAAGAGACAATACAGTTGGAAAAATGGGCAGAAGCCAGACACTTCACCAAAGATATTTAGGCAGGCAACAAACACACAAAGAAATGTTTGCAATCATTAGCCATTAGAGAAATGCTATGAAAACAACCATGAGATATCATCTCATCCCAGCATTAATAGCAAAGTTCACAAGAAAGAAAATAACAAATACTGGCAAGGATGCGAAGAGACTGAGATTTTCATACACTGCTGGTGGGACTATAAAATGATACAACCATTGTTGGAATCAGTATGTCAATTCCTTAAAAAATTAGAAATAGAAATACCATTTGACCTAGCAATTCCATTACTCAGTATGTATCCTAAAGAAGTAAAAAAGACACAAATAAATATATGCACACCCATATTTACCACAGGACTAATCACAACAGCAAAGAGGTGGAAACAACCCAAGTGTCTATCAAGTGAGGAATGGATAAACTGTGGTACATACATACAATGGAATAATATGCAACCCTAAAGAATAATGTAGAATCTGCAAATCACCACATAACATGGATGAATTTGGAGGACATTACAGTGAGTGAAATAAGTCAATGTAAATACTGTATTAGTCCACCATTGTAAAAAAAAAGTCAAGGTGACATACAGTAAGCTGGAAGAAGAGACAAACAAGCTACACAGACCCTATATGTTCTGGTTACCTAGTGCCACTTGACAAGAATATACCACAAATGAAATGGCCTTAACAAACATGAGTTTATTTATTCTCTTACAGTTCGGGAAGTTAGAAGTCTGAGTTCGAAGTGCCAGCCTCTAGGGGCTGTGTGAAAGCCCCTCAGCCTTGGGCTTCAGCTCTGCCTCCTGCTCCAGGCCCACTGGAGCTAGAAGCATTTCTACACTCAGACAGCTGCTGGCTGCTGAGGCCAACAAGCCCAAGGTTGACAAGTAAAAAGGCACAGTTCCAATGTCACCAAACCACACGGCAGGCTGCAGAACGACACAGCTACATGGAGGGTTGAAGCATTCTATAAGCGAGAAACCATTCCCAAAGCTGTTTCTTTATATATAGGAAGCAGACCACAGACCCAAAGGCAGCTACTCTGCTGCTCACAGTAGATTCCACCATGGAGTTGATTACTAGTCTCATCATGGGGAATTCTACATCCAGCCACTCAACCAAGCCCAGCCAAGCTGACACACAAACTTAACTACCACACTATGCAACACACACAAAAAGAGAAACCAGTTGATACAGACACAAAAGATAATCCTGGAGACCTGAGCATTGAAATGAAGCATACAAAACCACTTTAAATACCAACTAGCAGAAAAACCTGAATGAAAACAGTGAATAATGACACAAACGGAGCTGCAGACTATCAGCTATCCTGATGGCACAGACAGTTTGAATATTTACAAGTGTTAGGACCTGAGTTGTTGCTGTTGTTGCTGGGTGCCGTCGAGTCAGACCCGACGCATAGCGACCCGTCCTTGGGTTTCCAAGGCAGTATCACTACGGAAGTAGATTGCCCCATCTTCCTTCCGAGGAGTGGCTGGTGGGTTTGAACCGCCAGCCTTCTGGTTAGCATTCAAATGCCTTAGGCAGTTACCTACAAGGGGCAAGTAATAAGACTAAACTTGGATTTCTGGGCAGAAACCATGCAGGCAAGAAGGTAATGGGATGCTATATATAAAAACCATGAAGGTAAAAATTTTCAACCATGAATTATATATGCAGCAAAACTGTCCTGCAAATATGATGGTAAAAGTAGGGCATTTCCAGATAAGCATAAACTAAGGGAATTTATTAAAACCAAACCAACCTTACAAGAAATTCTAATGGGTGTCCTTTGGACAGAGAACCAACAACAGCAAACAACAACCGATCATTAACACACATAATGACATGACCCAGACATCAACACAGTTATGAAAGTATCCCAAGTAAAATAAGCTTTAAAGATGGGAAACAGGGAAGAGAGCCACAAATTTGCAAATGAAGACAACGACAAACCAAAAAAGGGGTGGGGGGTAATGCACTTATAGAACTTCTAAATGGTGAAAAAATCAAGACAATTGCAAGATAGAATGGACTGGTTTAGCCGTGGAAAGAAAATTGTAAATCATATTGTTGTTATGTGCCGTCGAGTCGGACCCAACTCATAGCAACCCATCCTTGGGTTTCTGAGGCAGTATCACTACAGAAGTAGATTGCCCAACCTTCTTTCTGAGGAGTGGCTGGTGGGTTTGAACTGCCAGCCTTCTGGT
>NW_006922148.1:1223342-1228322 GCF_000298275.1 Orycteropus afer afer | reverse complement strand
GATGGTGCCTGGCTACCACTGTCATCCACATGGAAGGGGATCTATGTAGGAGATCCTTGATAGAGAAGGAGAACAAATGTGGAACAAAACTCAAAATCATTTGGAGAAAAAAAATAAATAAAGGTGGGGAACAAGTTTGCTGGTCTGATAGAGCCTGGTGGAACCACTGAGACTATGGCCCCTAGCTGCCCTTCAGGTCTGGTATTGAACCCACACCTGTGGTTTTCAGCCAAACAAAATACAGGCATATGAGTTGGACATTTACCTTTAGTAGATACACTCCTTGGAGAGAACAGTCATGGGAGAAAGAAGGGCTGCTTATGCACAGGGAGACAGCTCAGGGGAAAGGAGTGTATAGACGGATGGACACTGGGAAGAGATAACTATGTGGAGGAAGTGGGAAGGGAGCTGTTACATTGTGGTAAACTGTGGTCAATGACAAGAGACAAAGTACAGGTGAACTGCTGTATGGAAAGTGAATTTGCTCTGTAAATCTTCACCCAAATCACAATAAAAAAATTAAAAAGTAATAAATAAATAAAATAAAATTGCAATCAAAACAGAGCAGGAGTGGCAATATTAATTTCTGATAAAACTGACTTAAGACAAAAACCACCATAAGAGACATGGAAGGACATTATATATAATGATTAAAGGACTGATTGAAAAAGAGGACTTAAGCATATCTACACATCCAATGAAACAGCCCCAAAATAAATAAATAAGACATTAACAGAACTGAAAAGACATAAATGAATCCACAGTAATAGTAAGAGAATTTAATACACCACTTTCAAAGACAGAACAAGTGGAAAGAAATTCTACAAATACACAAAAGTACTAAATACAATCCACCAACTTGACTTTATAGACATCTACAGAGCACTTCACCCAACAACAGCACAATATGCATTCTTTTTTCAGTGCACATGAATCATTCTCCAGGATATACCCATATGTTAGGCCACAAAGCAAGCATCAATACATTTAAAACTATTCAGATACTGCATTCTCAGATCACAATGTTATACAACTAGAAATCAACAACAGGAAAATCACGGAAAAAGAGCAAACACATGGAAACTGAGGAAGTTCCTCCTAAAGAAATGATTGGGTAATAAAAGGATTAAAAAATGAAATTAAAAAATTCCTTGAATCAAACAACAATGAAAACAAAATATACCAAAACTGTTGTGACACAGAAAAAGCAGTGATCAGGGGCAATTTATAGCACTAAATGCATACAGCAAAAAAGAAGAAAGAGCCAAAATCAAAATCTTTACCCAACATCTCCAACAATTAGAAAAAGAGCGGGGGCGGGGAAAAAAAGCCTACAATCACCAGAAGAAAAGAAATAATGATTCGAGCATAAATAAATGAAACAGAAAATAAAAAGACAACAGAAAAAAACAACAAAACTAGAAGTTGGCTCTTTGAAAAGATTATTAAAATTGACAAACCACTGGCAAATTTAATAAAGGAAAAGAGGGAGAAAATAAAAATAAAATGAGTAAGAAACAAATTGGATGATGTCACAACAGAATAAACTGAAATAAAAATGATAATATCAGGATACTGTGAAGAAATGTACTCCAACCAATTTAAAAATCTATGAGAAATGGACAAAAATAAAATGGGCACATTTCTAGAAACACACAGAGACAGAGGTGGAAAATTTGAATAGACCCATAACAAAAGAAGATAATGAATAGGTCATAGAAATATTACCAACAAAAAATAAGTCCTGGCCCAGAAGCTTTCACTGGAGAAGTCTACCAAATGTTCAGAGAAGAACTGACACCACTTCTACTCAAACTATAACAGAAGATAGAAAAGGATGGAATCCTTCCAAATTCATTTTATGAAGCAAGCATAACCTTCATAACAAAACCAGGCAAAAACATCACTAAAAAGCAATACTACAGACCAATATATCTTATGAATATAGATGCAAAAATCTTCAACAAAATCCTAGACAATAAACTCCAACAACATATCAAAAAAAAAAAAAAAAATAGTACAATTTCACAAAGTAGAGTTCAACCAGGTATACAAGGATGGTACAACATTATTAAAACAAACAACCTAATCCATCATAAAACTAAAATAAAGAAAAAGAACCACCTGATCGTATCAATCAACGCAGAAAAGGCATTCAATAAAATCCAACACCCACTCCTCATCAAAACTCTCAACAAAATAGGCCTGAAGGGACATTCGTCAACACAATAATGGGCGCATATGCAAAACCAACAACCAACATTATTCTCATTGGACAGAGACAGAAACCATTTCCGTCGTGAACAGGAAAAGACAAGGATACCCTCTATCACCACTTCTATTCAACACTGCATTGGAAGTCTGGTTGTTGTTTTTGTTGTTCTTGTTATGTGCCATCTAGGTATCTCTGACTCATATCAACCTTATGTACAACAGAACAAAACACTGCTAGTCTGTGTCAGCCTTATGATGCCTACTATACCTGAGCCCATCATTGCAGCCACATGTCAATCCATCTTGTTGAGGGTCTTCCCCTCTTTTGTTGACCCTCCACTTTACCAAGCATGACATCCTTCTCCAGAGTGGTGCCTTCCAACAACATGGCCAAAGCTGGCCATTCTCACTTCCAAGGACCATTGCAGCTGTGCTTCATCCAGGAAATATCTGTTACTTATTTTACAGTCCACTGTACTTACAGCATTCGTCGCCAACACCACAACTCAAAAGCATCAACTCTTCTTTAGTCTTCCTTGTTAGCTGTCCAGCTCTAACATGCAACAGAGACAATTGAAAGTACTATGGTTTGGGTTAGGTGCATCTTAGTCTTGAAGGAGATATCTTTGCTCTTCAGCACTTAAAACAGGTCTTTTGCAACAGATTTTCCCAATGTAACACGTATTTTGATGTTGACTGCTGGTTCCATCGGTGTTGACTGTAGAACCAAGTAATATGAAATCTTTGACAACTTCAATCGTTTCTCCATTCATCATGATGCTGCTTACCGTTCTGATTGTGAGGATTTTTGTTTTAATATTGAAGTGTTATCCATACTGCAGACTGTAGTCTTTTTTTTAATGCATTTTATTGAAATATAATTTATGTACAGTGAAAGACACAAAATTAAAGTGACATGGGGTTTTAGTGTTTGCTGAATATATATATTGGTCCTCTTTTCTGATGTGAAGGTTTATCATTTTTCTTTGAGGTTACCCTGTGTTTTATAGTTTTCTTCCCAAGTTTAGAACAATCCATTCTATCTTATACTTGTCTTGACTTCCCTATGATCTAAAAGTTCTGTAACGACAAACTTCTTTCCTCTCTTTTTGGTTTGTAGTTGTCCTCATTAGTCAAATGATGTCTCTGGTTCCCTGTTTACAATGCTGTAGGCTTATTTACTTTGGATACTTCCATAGCTGGGTTGGTTTCTGGGTTATATCATGTGTGTTAATGGTCACTTGTTGTTGGCTGTTGTTGCTTCTCTATCCAAAGGACTCCCTTTAGCATCTCTTGTAAGGTTGGTATGGTTTTAACAAATTCCTTTAATTTCTGCTTATCTGGAAATGTCCTAATTTCACCATCATATTTCAGGGACAATTTTGCTGGGTACATAATTCTTGGTTGGAAATTTTTCTCTTTCAGGGTGTTATATATACCATCCCATTGGCTTCTCACTTTCATGGTTTCTGTCGAGAAATCCAAGCTCAGTCTTACTGGTGGCCCCTTGTAGATAACTGTTTGCTTTCCCCATGTTGCTCTCATGATTCTTGCTTTGTCTTTGGTTTTGGTAAGTTTGATGATACGTCTTGGTGATTTTCTTTTGGGGTCTATCCTGTTTGGGGTTCGCTGGACTTCCTGAATGGATATATTCTCACCTTTCATCATACCTGGAAAATTCTCTTCCAAAAAATCTTCAACAATTTTCTCTGTGGTTTTATTTTTCTCTTCCTCTTCTGGAATTCTGATTACACATAGGTTATTCCTTTGGATGGTATACCATATGAACCTTACGCTTTCTTCATTGTTTTCATCTTTTTTCTGATTTATCCCTTTCCAAAGAAACAGTCAGCCACAGGGATCCAGGTGAGAAGAGAGAACCCAGACATTCCCAAAGCAGCAGGACAGGAGAGCAGGAGAAAGGGGAGTAAAAGCCCAGGAACCCAGACAGAGGAGCAGTCAGCCGCAGGGATCCAGGTGAGGAGAGGGAACTCAGGCACGCTCAAAGCAGCAGGGTGGGAGAGCAGGAGAAAGGGGATCAAAAGACCCAGGAACCAGGACAGAGGAGCAGTCAGCTGCAGGGATCCAGGTGAGGAGAGAAAATCCAGGCACACACAAAGTAGCAGGATGAGAGAGCAGGAGAAAGGGGATTAAAAAGCCAGGAACCCGGACAGAGGAGCAGTCAGCAGCAGGGATCCAGGTCAGGAGAGGGAACTCAGGCATGCCCAAAGTAGCAGGGTAGGACAGTAGGAGAAAGGGGATTAAAAGGCTTAGGAATGGGACAGAAGAGCAGTCAGCCGCAGGGGTCCAGGTAACAGTGGTAGGAGAGGTTTCCAGCAGGGAGACAACCTTGTCTGTCGGTTTATCCTACCGTGGTGATGTGTTGATGTGAGTTTTGAGGCAGAACCACTGGTGTTTCAAACACAGCAGGATGCACATGGTGCACAGGTAGCAGCCCAGCTTACAGACTGAGACAGACTGGGAAGAAGGAAGAGGCCGTCCACTTCTCAAAGAATTGGCCAGGGGAAACCTTATGAATAGCAAAGAAACACTGTTTAATAAATTACCGCTCAACTTTATGAATGGTCCATTGAGGTCAGAATGCTCTCAAAATTGGACTGGGAAAGAGCTGCATCATCTGAGTAAACCCAGCCTTAGTCCTATGGATAAGGTAAAGCTTTCAAGACCTCCATTTGCTGATGTGGCACCACTCAAATTGAAGAGAATCAGCTGCACACATGCATTAATCACCGTAACATGGAATGT
>NW_006922148.1:1204998-1213555 GCF_000298275.1 Orycteropus afer afer | reverse complement strand
GTAGATACACTCCTTGGAGAGAACAACCATGGGAGAAAGAAGGGCTGCCTATGCACAGGGAGACAGCTCAGGGGGCAGGAGTCCATGGAAGGATGGACACTGGGAAGAGGTAACTATGGGGAGGAAGTGGGAGGGGAGCTGTTGCAATATGGTAAACTGTGGTCAATGTCATGAGACAAAGTACACGTCAACTGCTGTATGAAAAGTCAATTTGCTCTGTAAATCTTCACCCAAATCACAATTAAAAAAAAAAAAAATCAAGGAAAGTTTTATACATAGATGGAAACTTTCTTTGTTGGTTACCAGGGTAGGAGGGAGAGGGGAAGGGGAAGCTTTTGTTTGGGAGGCACTGAGTTTATGCTAATAGCTGGTGGAATATTTCAGAAAAGGATAGCAATAATGGTGGCACAACATGAAAAATGTCATTAAAAATAAATAAATAAAAGATGGAAGGAATACAGTCAATATACCAAAAATAATTGGTAGACAATCATCCATTTTGGGAGGTAGCATATGATCAAGAACCAGTGGTAGTGAAGTAAAAGCTGTATTCTTTCACCATACTTATTCAATCTGTATGCTAAGCAAATATTCTGAAAAGCTGGACACTAAGAAAAAGACCACTGCATCAGGATTAGAAGAAGATTCATTAACTACCTATGATATGCAGATGACACATCTCTGCTTGCTCAAAGTGAAGATGACTTAAAATAATTACTGATGAAGATCAAAGACTATGTATGGCCTTCAGTATGGATTACACCTCAATACAAATAAAACAAAAATCCTCATAACTAGACCAATAGGCAACATCATGATAAATGGGGCAAAGACTGAAGTTGTCAAGCATTTAATTTTACTTGGATCCACAATCAATGCCCATGTAAGCAGCAGTCAAGAAATCAAACACTGTATTGCCTTGAAAAGATCAGCTGCAAAAGACCTCTTTAAAGTGTTAAAAAGCCAAGACATCACTTGGAGGACTAAGGGGTGTCTGACCCAAGCCAACTGTCTCATCAGGATGCAAAAGCTCAATAATGAATAAGGAAAACTGAAGAAAAATTGATGCTTTTGAATTGATGCCTTTGTATTGGTGAAGAACAGTAAATATACTATGGACTGACTTAAGAATGAATAAATCTGTCTTGGAAGAAGTACAGCCAGACTGCTCTTTAGAAGCAAGAATGGTGAGACTTCATCTCATGTACTTTAGCTATGTTATCAAGAGGGGTCATTCCCTGGAGAAGAATCTCATGCTTGGTAAAGCAGCAGGTCAGCAAAAAAGAGGAAGACCATAAACAAGGTGAATGTCACAGCGGCTATAACAATGGACTCATAAACAGCAATGACTATGCAGATGGTACAGGACCAGGCAGTGTTTCATTCTGTGGTACACAGGTTCACTACAAGTTCGAAGTGACTCGATGGCATGTAACAAAAACAACAATAAGCATTTTGAAACAGTTGATCATTATTTCCTCCTTGATCAATTTCCCAGAGTACTTAGCTGCTCCCTCTCAGTATCCTCTCAGTATACCTCGGAAGGAAGATGGGGCAATGTAGTGACACTGCCTCAGAAACCCAAGGAGGGGTCGCTATGAGTCGGGTCCGACTCGACAGCACATAACAACAACAACAACTCAGTATCATTGTTGATTCTGTCTCATGCCCCAGATCTTTAAGTGCTAGTCATCTCTTTTCTCTATAGTGCTTCTCTGGGTTTTCTAATCTGGTCTCATGGCTTTAAGTCAAACATTTAAATCTGATGACTCCCCAGTTTGCCTCTCCAGCCTGAATCTCTTCCCTGAAGTCTAGACCCATGTCTATAATACCTAACGTTTCCATCTAAGAGATAGTCCCCTCAACCTTCTCTCCTACTGTCATCACAATTTCAGGAAGTGGAAACACAATCAGTCCTTCCATTTGCTGAGGCCAAACATCTTGGAGTCATCCTGACTCCTGTTTTTTCTCCTACCCCATAAAAAACTCACTGCCCTTGAGTCGGATTTGACTCATACCAACCCCCTCCTTGGGTTTCCGAGGTGGTATCACTACAGAAGTAGATTGCCCAATCTTCCATCCAAGGAACAGCTGGTGGGTTTGAACCATCAGCCTTCTGGTTAGCAGTCAGATGCCTTAGGCATTACACCACCAGAGCTCTCTTTCTACCCCTTATCAATAAGTAAATCTCATTGGTTCTACCTTCAATCCACAGCCAGAATTCAATCACTCCTTACCAATTCCACTGCTCACATTTTTGCCCAAGTCACCAACCTCCTTGACTGAATAACTTAAATAATCTTCCTCCTATATGTGATGCTGGTATGAGTGTTGCCTAAGTCCCTTTCTACCTAGTAATTGTCCTCATCAAAGACAAACTGCCTCACTCAAAATTATGACCCTTCCTCAAGGGCAGCCAATTTCTAGTGACTAGTCTATGTGGGAGTACAAAGCCTAGCCCCATTGCTTCAACTTAGAACACCTCCAGAGGGCCATCCTAGACTCTGAGTTCCCCTGGAGATTATTTAAGGCTCTGTTGTGATTATGTCAGATTTCAACTTCTCCCTCAGCCAGATCCTATGCTACTAACTCCCTTGCAGGTGTTGGTCCTAAGAGCATACTTCCATCAAGAGTCTGCATTCTAGGGAATTTGACCTAACATGTCTCCTACATGACATTCTTCAGACTTTTCTCAACATGGCAGCCAAAGCGATTCCATTAATATATAGACACAGTCAGATCACTCCTTTGCAAAAAATTTTCTAAAGGCTTCTACTTTCACTCAGATTAAGCCAAAGTCCTACATTCTTACATAATGTACAGACCCACTTTCCTCTCTGACCAATTTTACTCTCCTCTCCCCCTTCATACTCTGCTCCAACCCAGTGACCTGCTTGATGTCCCTTGAACACATTAGGTTCACTCTCATCTCAGGACCTTTGAATGTGATGTTTTTTCTGCTTAGAATGTGTGTCCTCTGGCTATTTAATGGCTTAATGTCCCATCTCCTTAGGTCTATACCCAGATGTCCCTTTCTCAGTGAGGCCTTCCTTGGCCATCCTATTTAAAAGTTCAGTGCCCCTCCCTCTGTGTAATCCTTATCCACTTGCTGATTTGATTTTTCTCCTTGGAAAATACTGTCATTTGACATATTACAGTGGAACCTGTGAGAGCCAGAACTAAATGAGACTGCTTTGTCTTTCTGGATCTTACAAGTTTTCCACCTTTGATAGTTGCACTCTTACCACTTTCTAGCTGTCATTTTTGCGGGAAATAAGAGTTTTTCCTTCTCTGAAAGGTTTTCGCCTTATACAGGTTCTGGATTTCACAGGTTTTATTGTACATTTTTTAGTTATTTATCATGGTTATTGGCTATTCCCCCAATAGAATGCAAGTTCTATAAGGATAGAGTTTTTGTCTTGTTCCCTGACGTACATCCAGGGCCTGGAACAGCAGCTAGTACATAGGGGGTGTTCAATGAACATTTGTACATGAATTTAGAAAAGTATATATTTTGTTTAGTTCATGCAATAGCAATCAAATTTTCATTTATGATTACCATCCATTTAGTATGAGTACCATAAAACCACAAACAGCATACCTGGGCTACAACGTCTATTATTCTCCCCTTGATGTGAACATCCTCAAGAGGAACTAAATTCCCAGAGGTATCCTGAAGACCAGCTTTGATGTTGCTGAAATGTTTGGAATCTGGTAACTGGTAATCTACGTGTTAAAAATGTTTATGTTAATTTTTAAAACTGTATTTGGATGGTCTATTTTTGTTATCTTGGTTTTCACTCCTTCCCCTTCCCTTTATATTTTATGACAACAGTATTTGATCATTTTCAATAGCAAATTCTGAAAAGTAAGTTAATTCAATTACCTAACCAGTTGCCATCAAGTCAACCCTAACTTATTAGGGTGACCCCATGTGTGTCAAGGTAAGACTATGCTCCAGAGGGTTTTCATGGCTGATTTTTCAGAAGTACATCACAGGCTTTTCAGTTAGGAGTCAAGCCTGTTAAACATCTGCACCATCCAGAGACCCCACTCAAGTACAAGATCACAAGAAAAATGGAGACAGCATTTAAAAAAAAAACTTCTGCCTTCTTAATACAGAGACTCTGGGAGTCATCTTGAAAACACAGAATCATGCTATTACTTGAAAGATACTGATTTAAACATACACAATGGTATTAAAATATCTAGTAAGTGAAGCTTAAGCATGAATCAGATATCTGTATTCCTCAACTTGTAGTAGTCATTATTACATATTTTGCCACTAAGGCATTTTTGCAGCATCACGAAATTAAATAGACTTTTTAATTCAAGAACAATTAAATCAAATTCCTAATACAACATATTGAAAAATATTCAAGTATTATACTAGGCAGTTCAGAAATATGGCTAACTACATATACAAACTATTTTGCCACATATTTTATTTAATGACTCCTAAACAAAAATTTAGTCATCTTGAACATACATGTGCTCATATATTCTAATAAAAATGTTTTATCATAGTTAAAAAAATTTTAAGGTGTTTTTACAATTCTACTAATTAATATTATTATACTTTTAGGGTCTGTAATTTAGCATTTTCTGAGACGCTATCAGCCTCTCATATATCTGTACTACTAAAATACATAAAGCATACATTAAGATATATAGAGTATCTTAATTTATCCCCATTAACTCTTACAGGAATACTGCAAAGCAAGTATTGCTATCATTCCCATCAGAAAGATGATGCTCAGAAAGATTATATGACTTGCTCAAGATTACACAACCTAAAAAATGGCAGCATTGATGCTTGTGGTGGTTATGTTGTGTGTCAACTTGGATGGGCCTGGTTGAGTGGCTGGGTAGCTGATGGTAGTTAATTCCCATGATGAGACTGGCAATCAACTTCATCGTGAGATCTACCACAAGCAGCTGAGTCAGTTGCCTTTAGGATATGGTCTGCTTCTTGTATTTAAGGAAAAGCCTTGGGAATGGTCCCTAGCCTATGGCACGCTTGGACCATGAATGTAGCCATGTCTTCAGCAGCCTGCTATGCTCTGCTGACCTTGGGACTTACAATGGACTTAAGCTAATGGCCTGCCGTGTGGTTTGGTAACATCAGGACTGTGCCTTTTTATTTCTCAACCTTGGGGCTTCTCAAGCCTCAGCAGCCAGGAGCTGTCTGAGTGAAGAAACACCTTTAGCTCCAGTGGGCCAGGAGCAGGAGGCAGAGCTGGACCCCAAAGCTGAGGGGCTTTCACCCAGCTCCTAGAGCCTGGCACTTTGAACTTAAAGCCTCCAAATTGTAGGAATAAACTCCTGTTTGTTAAGGCCATCCCATTTGTAGTATATTCTTGTCAGAGCGGCACTAGGTAACCAGAATATTGCTCAAACTCAAGCTTTCTGATTAAAAAACTGTGTCTTCGTTCCATTCTACCAACCCCCATTATACTTTGTGTACTTCGACATCTTTAAAATTGTTCGGTGGGTTTCAGGATTAGCTATCCTGGAATGGACAAGTTAAACACAGATGTGCTAATAAACTAACATGTATGTGATTTTGAGATCACTTAACCTCTCTCAGGAGCTCTGGTGGTGGAGTACCTAAGGCATTTGACTGCTAACCAGAAGGGTAGTGGTTCAAATCCACAGTCCGCTCTTTGGAAGAAAGGTTGGGCAATCTACTTCTGTAGTGATATAGCCTCAGAAACCCAAGGAGGGGCCACTATGAGTTTGATCCAACTCAATGACAATGAATTTGGGTTTTTTTTTTTTTTTGGTAACTTCTCTCAAGCATTCTAGCTTTTATTTGTATAAAATAAAAAGGAAATATTTAGGCATGAGGTCACAGATATACATACCAAACATGAAGATAAAACCGACTGAAAACACAATGTTTGAGTTCTATACACAGTAAAGAAAATGATCTTACCTTCAACCTTTGAAAAATTTGAAGACGCAGGTATGTATTCCTCCAATTCAGTATTACCACAAGGATGAAAGTTCTTTATCTGATCTCCAGGAAGGCAAAATTTAATAATGTACTTCAGTTTAATCTGATTGGTGTTATACACAACAAATTCATCATCCTAGGCCAAACAGAAATTAAGTGGTAAAAAATAAAACATCTTTGTTGGCAAGTGTTCTTATAAAATACAATTTCATATTTAATAATTTAGGCAATATTTAATCCAGACAGAAGATATAAAATAATTATTTACACTTAATAAAAAGAGGATGAAAAAGTTGACACTCTTTGCCTACTTCTTGATAAAAATACCTCAAAGTCTGTGACAAAAGTTGCAGTTTGTGAGACTCCATGGACACTGTCGTAACCTGGTGGGGCTTCTGTTAATGAAAAATCTCTCTTGCACAAGTCCATACACTTCCCAAGGGCCACATCACAAATGACCAGGAATCTAGTGCCATCTGTCTCCCCTGAGGGTGAATATTTAATGCTTGTTCTGTATATAAAAGGAAATAATATATACATATAATTTAGAGTTATGTATCTATTATGTCCATACAGGAAATATTGCTTAAAAGACTTCTTAGCAGAACATTCCAGATGTTACTCTTTTTGAAACAGCTCCAAATATTCTATTTAGGACTTTATTATCCATATATATATTGACAATTTTTATTTTAAAAAGACATATAGCACCTTATCTTGCACAAAGCAGTGGCTTAAAGCACCTTGTTCCAAAGGAGAAGTAAATTCTATGTGTTCTCTCCAATCTTTATTAGCTGTAAAAATATATACCTTTTGCTACTTCCGCAGTGATATTGCCTTGAAAACCCAAGGAGGGGTGGCTATGAGTTGGGTCTGACTCAATGGCACATAACAACAACAACACAGTAAAAACTAGAGTGCTGAAAGAGAAGAAAAAAATAATTATGAAAAAACTGGATTTAATTATATGCATTAAAGTACAGAAAGAACACTGAGTATCAAGTAAGACCTCCATCAAAGGGAAAAACAGACTTTGAATTCTCATGAAGACTTCTAAATCAAAACAGAAGAATAAAAATTATTTCAAATACCATTCATTTGAGAGCTTTTGTTTTAACAATCTTTGGGAATTAGCAGTATAAAACAACCCTTGGTATTAAGAGTAATACACTGGGACATAATTTGGGGATCAAAAGTTTTGGGACACATGACCATGTACAGGGTTGGCAGACAATGTTTCTAATAGTGTATCTGTATATTTTATAAGAATTCCCAGGTATATAGTACAGCGGACAAGGGACAAGGTTGTAGTCACTTCTTGACCATAGCCAGCTACCCAGAGGGAGCAAGTAGTTGGACCTGTGGGCTCGGAACCATAGCCTCAGGGGACATCAAGCTCAACTGGCATGACATACTACACAAAAACATTGTTCCACATCCTAGTTTGGCAAGTAGTGACTGGGATCTTAAAAGCTTGCAAAAGGACATCTAGATGTAATGATGGGTCTCTCCTCATCCAGAGCAAAGAAGAATGAAGAAAACCAAAGACACATCAAAATAATTAATCCAAGTGACTGGCATACCATGCAATCCTGAGCTATGAGACCAGAAGAACTAGATGGTACCCAGTTACCATTGTCAACTACTCGGAGGGCAATCTGTGTAGGAGATCCTGGATAGAATGGGAGAACAATGTGCAACAAAACTCAATCATTTAAAAAAAAGGGGGAGTGGGGCACAAGGTTTGTTGATATGACAGAAACTGGAGGAAGTACTGAGACTATGGCCCCCCAGCTGCCCTTCAGGTCTGGAATTGAACCAACTCCCGTGGCTTCCTGCCAAACAAATGATAGGTATATGAGCTGAACACTTACATTAGGTAGATACACTCCTGGGAGAGATCAATCATGGGAGAATAGAAGACTGTGTATGTACAGGGAGACAGCTCAGCAGGTAGGAGTGCATGGGAGGAAAGGACACAGGGAAGAGGTAACTATGGGGAGGAACTATGGGGAGCCATTGATTGTGGGAAATTGAAGTTGTAGTAGTTGGAGCTGTGTGTCAACTTGGCTGGACCACAATTCTGTATGGTTTAAGCTACTGTGATGTGGTTATTCCCATGACGGATCAGATGATTATGTTTTGAGCAGCCAATCTGTTGAAAGGGAGTTTCCCTAGAGGTGTGGCCTGCTTCCAGTATATCTATGGACATCTTGGGAAAAGACACATTCCTCTGTGGATTGGGATTCTGTTGTGCTCCCTACAACTGTCTGTGAGTGAACAATCTACCATTCGGCCTGAAGATCTTGGATTCATCATTCGTTGGAGTCAACAGCCAGTGTACTGCCTGCCAGCCTTAAGCTCCTCACCCTGAGGCTGCAAGAGTCTGGAAAAGCCTCGAGCTTGACATGAAAAAGCCTCAACAGGCGGGGCAAGATGGCGGACTAGGCAGAAGGATTGCGCAGACCCTCTTCAACAAAGAAAAGGGAAACCAATAAATACAGACACAGAAGATAATCTTGGACCCCTGAGCCTTGAAGGAAAGGATGCAGATTTGGACTAAACCCCAACTAGCAGAAGAATTTGCGTGAAAATACC
>NW_006922148.1:1196469-1199013 GCF_000298275.1 Orycteropus afer afer | reverse complement strand
AATGACATGAGACAAAGTATATGTGAACTGCTGTATGAAAAGTGAATTTACTCTGTAAATCTTCACCCAAATCCTAATAAAAAAAAAAAAAAGAAAAAGAAAAAGCCTCAAGCTTGACGTTTGATCCAGGAACTTTGGACTTGCCACTTCTATAAGTGTATGAGCCATTTTCCTAAGATAAATTCCTCTATATATACATACATATAAGCTTTACAGGTTTTGTTTCTCTAGAGAACCCAGTCTAATACATTTGGTACCAAGAGTGGTTCTAGAGAGACAAAATCACAAGGATGGGCTTCCTAAATTGGTTCTCCAATTTGATTAATTGTAAAGACATTAGTGTCCCTGCCTCTGTTAGTAAAGAGGGCTCTGCTAACCCATGGTGTGAGGTGGAAACATTAATATGCAAAAGAGCACCACCAATAGATCAAGTACTTGTGAGAAGTGAGGCTCTGGGTAATCAGATACTTGATATATTTGTGCAATTTTGTCAGCATGAGGAGTATAAGGAAGCTGGTTGGTTGGTCCGACTTACACTAGACAAAGTGGGGAAAGAGCGAGATGAGCTCAGAGGTGGTGAGTCTCGGCTTAGGCACCTCATAAAAGACCTCAGTGCTTCCGGTTGTGCTCTGAAATAATGCCTTATTTCTTCTAGTAACAGAGCTGATATTGCTGAAAACCAAACCCAGAGTCTTATTGTAAGGGTGGCTGAATAACAACGCCAATTAAATCACCAACACAGAATGGTGTCTGAAGTTAAACTGAGGGCACTGATTGAGAAAAAATGGGGCCCTGAAACCTAGAATGGGGACATATGAGCAGATAGTCAGGAAGATGAGGATATGCAGCCTGTAAATTCTGTTCAATCCCTCCCATCTGAAGGGATTACTGTAAAACCATTATCCCCTCTACCTCCATTTGATGGGTTTAGCCAAACTAGTCCTGCTGGATCATAACCTGAGGCAGAGGCCATGAAAGACATTCCTGAATGTTCTCAGGAACTGCCTCAACCACCCATTGTTGCTGCTAGAGCTATAACTAAAGTTAAGTCCAAGTAAGCTTCAAAAGGTGAAATAGAAAGTGTGACTGAGGAGGTGGCATGCTATACCCAAAAAGACCTACTTGATTTTGCTAACATGTACAGACAGAAACCTGGAGAATATGTATGGGAATGGCTACTGAGGTTGTGGGATAATGGTACAAGGAACATAAGATTGGATCAGTCTGAGTTTATTGATTTAGAGAAATTGGCCTGTTAGAATGGATTTATCAGTTTAGACCCCTAGAGCCAGGAATAGAGAGTCCAGAAGACACACCTTTCACCAGTACAGTGAGGAATAAATTTGTGAAGGGAGCTCCACCATCCTTGAAGACTGCTGTGATTGCTATTTTATGTAAACCTGATTTGACAATGGGAACTGCCCTAATTGAACTACGACACTTAACTATGATGGGGCTGATTGGACCCCATGGTATTAGGGGTCAAGTGGCAGCAATTGATCGACAAACGCAAGGTGGGCATGGTTACCATAATAAACAGCAGAGTGGGAACACTAATCAGAATATTTTGACTCGTGTGGAATTATGGCATTGGCTACCTGCACATGGTGTTCCTAGTAGTGAAATACATGGGAAGCCTACTAAATATTTACTTGATCTGTATAGACATAAGAATTCTAGGTCACGTGAACAGCAACCTAGATTGAATCGCCGGAATACAGAATCATGACCTCTCAATAAATTCCCAGACTTGAGTCAGTTTACAGACTTGCAACCCCTTGAAAGAAGGGGAGGCCAGGTCCCTTTATGGGAGGACCCCACTACATTGCCAAAAATCTATAATGTCAGTCTTTCTCTTAGCCTTCCCCAAAAGGATCTGAGGCCTTTTATGAGAGTGACTGTTCATTGGCTAAAACAAAATAATCAGATTATTCGAGGATTACTGGACACAGGCTCTGAACTGACACTAATCCCAGGAGACCCAAAGTGTCACTGTGGCCCACCAGTTAGAGTGGGGGCATAGAGAAGTCAAGTTATTGATGGAGTCTTAGCTAAAGTGCATATCACGTGGGTCCAGTGGGTCTCTGAATCCATCTGGTAGTGATTTCCCCAGTGCCAGAATGCATAATTTGAATAGACATACTGAGCAATTGGCAGAATTCTCACATTGGGTCCCTGACATGTGGAGTAAGGGCTATTATGGTTGGAAAACCAAGTAGAAGCCATTAGAATTGCCTCTACCTACAAAAATAGGAAACCAAAAGCAATACTGCATCCCTGGAGGGGTTGCAGAGATTACTGCCACTATCAAAGACTTGAAGGACACAGGGGCGGTAATTCCCACCACATCCCCATTTAATTCGCCTATTTGGCCTGTGCAAAAAAGAGATTGATCTTGGAGAATGACAGCAGATTATCATAAACTTAATCAGGTGGTGACTCCAATTGCAGCTGCTGTTCCTGATGTGGTTTCATTGCTTGAGCAAATTAGTACATCTCCTGGTACTTGGTATGCAACTATTGATCTGGCCAATGCCTTTTTCT
>NW_006922148.1:1175647-1196344 GCF_000298275.1 Orycteropus afer afer | reverse complement strand
ACATTGACCACAATTTACCACAATGCAACAGCTCCCCTCCCAATTCCTCCCGATAATTACCTCTTCCCTGTGTCCATCCCTCCAAGCCGTCCTGCCCCCTGAGCTGTCTCCCTGTGCATAAGCAGCCCTTCTTTCTCCCATGATTATTCTCTCCAAGGAGTGTATCTACCTCAGGTAAATGTTTATCAACAGTATACTTTTACAGTCCTTCCTCAAGGGTATATCAGCTCCCTGGCACTGTATCATTATTTAGTCCATAGGGATCTTGATCACCTTTCCCTTCCACAAGACATCACATTGGTCCATTATATTGATGACATTATGCTGACTGGACCTAGTAAAGAAGAAGTATCAATGACTCTACACTTATTGGTGAGACATATGGGTGCTAGAGGTTGGGAAATTAACCCAACAAAAATTCAAGTACCTTCCACCTCAGTGAAATTTCTAGGGGTGCAATGGTGTGGGGCATGTCGAGATATTCCTACTCAAGGGAAGGATAAGTTACTGTACCTGGTTTCCCCCACAACTAAAAAGGAGGCACTATGTCTGGTGGGCCTCTTTGGATTTTGGAAGCAATATATCCCTCATTTGGGTGTGTTGCTGTGACCTATTTATCAAGTGACTCAGAAAGCTGTTAGTTTTGAGTGAGGCCCAGAACAAAAGAAGGCTCTGCAACAGGTTCAGGCTGCCATGCAGGCTTCTCTGCCACTTGGGCCATATGATCCGGCGATCCAATGATGCTTGAAGTGTCTGTAGTAGATAGAAATGTTGTTTGGAGTCTTTGGAAGGTCCCTATTGGTGAATCACAATGCAGACCCTTGGGATTTTGGAGGAAAGCCCTCCCATCCTCTGCAGATAACTACTCTCCTTTTGAGAAACAACTTTTTGGCTTGTTACTGGGCTTTAGTAGAGACTGAATGCCTAACCATGAGCCACCAAGTGACCATAAAGCCTGAGCTGCCCATCATGAACTGGGTGTTGCCTGACCCACAGAGTCATAAAGTTGGACGTGCACAGCAGCACTTCATCATTAAATGGAAGTGGTATATCAGAGTTTGGGCTCGAGCAGCACCTGAAGGCACAAGTAAGTTGCATGAGGAAGTTGCCCAAATGCCTATGGTCTCCACTCCAGTCACATTACCTTCCCTCTCCCAGTCTGCACCTATGTCCTCATGGGGAGTTCTTTATGATCAGTGCACTGAGGAAGAGAAAACTTGTGCCTGGTTTACAGATGGTTCTGTGCAATATGCAGGAACCACTCGAAAGTGGACAGCAGCAGCACTGCAGCCCCTTTCTGGGACTTCCTTAAAGGACGGTGGTGAAGGGAAATCCTCCCAATGAGCAGAACTTCAAGCCATGCATATGGCTGTTCACTTTGCATGGGATAAGAAATGGCCAGATGTGCGATTATATACGGATTCATGGGCTGTGGCTAATAGCTTAGCTGGATGGTCTGGGACTTGGAAGAAGCATGATTGGAAGATTGGTGATAGGGATGTATGGGGAAGAGGTATGTGGATAGATCTCTCTGAATGGGCCAAAGGAGTAAAGGTATTTGTGTCTCATATGAATGCCCACCAAAAGGTGAACTCAGCAGAGAAGGACTTTAACAATCAGGTGGATAAGATGACACATTCAATGGAAACCAGCCATCCTTTTACCCAAGCTACTCCTGTCACTGTTCAATGGGCTCATGAACAAAGTGGCCATGGTGGCAGGAATGGAGGTCATGCATGAGTTCAGCAACATGGACTCCCGCTTACCAAGGCTGATTTGGTTACCACCACTGTTGAGTGCCCAATCTGCCAGCAGCAAAGACCAACACTGAGTCCACGATATGGAACCATTCCTTAGGGTGATCAGCCAACAACCTGGTGGCAGGTTGATTACACTGGACCACTTCCATCATGGAAAGGACAGAGTTTTGTTCTTACTGGAATAGATATTCTAGATATGGATTTGCCTTCCCTGTACCCAATGCTTCTGCTAAAACTACCCTCTGTGGACTTACAGAATGCCTTATCCACCATCATGGTATCCCACACAGTATTGCTTTCGATCAAGGGACTCACTTCACAGCAAATGAAGTGCGACAGTGGGCTTATGCTCATGGAATTCAGTGGTCTTACCATGTTCCCCATCATCCTGAAGCAGCTGGCTTGATAGAACGATGGAATGGCCTCCTGAAAACATTATTACAGTGCTAGCTAGGTGGCAATACCTTGAAGGGTTGGGGCAATGTTCTCCAGGAGGCTGTATATGCTCTAAACCAACAACCAATATATGGTTCTGTTTCTCCAATGACCAGGATTCACAGGTCCAGGAACCAAGGGGAGGAAACAGGAGTGGTACCACTCACTACTTCCTCTAGTGATCCGCTCAAAAACTTTTTGCTTCCTGTCCCTGCTACCCTACGCTCTGCGGGTCTGGAGATCTTAGTCCCAAAGGGAGGAACACTCCCACCTGGAGACACAATATTGATTGCATTGAACTGGAAATTAAAAATGCCACCTGGCCATTTTGGCTTCCTCATGCCTCTGGATCAACAGACAAAGAAAGGCATTACTGTACTATCTGATTACCAAGAGGAAACTGGATTGACATTACATAATGGAGGTAAAGAAGAACATGTCTGGAACACAGGAGATTCTTTAGGATGTCTGTTAGTACTACATGCCCTGTGTTTAAAGTCAATGGAAAATTACAGCAACCCAATTCTGATATGACTGCTAACAGCCCAGACCCTTCAGGAATGAAGGTCTGGGTCACCCCACCAAGCAAAGAACCACAACCAACTGAGGTATTTGCTGAGGGCAAGGGAAATACAGAATGGGTGGTGGAAGAAGGTAGTTCTGAATATCAGCTATGACCACATGACCAGCTGCAGAAACAAGGACTGTGATTGTTGTATTTCTTCATTGTATATGTGCATCAAATATTTTTGTTTCCTTCTGTTATGAACTGTGAAATGTAAATGAAGTTAGTGCGTTTCAGTTGTACATGTGTTAGCGTATTATGTTAGGTGCAAATATGACTTTATAATTGTCCTTATTTAGAGATTATATATGGTTAAGAAGATGTGTACAACTGCCAAGTTGACAAGGGGTGGACTGTGATCGTTGGAGCTGTGTGTCAACTTGGCTGGACCACAATTCTGTGTGGTTTAAGCTGTTGTGACGTGGTTATTCCCATGATGGGATCAGATAATTATGTTTTGAGCAACCAATCTGTTGAAAGGGAATTTCCCTAGAGGTGTGGCCTGCTTCCAGTATATCTATGGACATCCTGGGAAAGAGACATTCTTCCGTGGATTGAGATTCTATTGTGCTGCCTACAACTGTCCGTGAGTGAACAATCCACCATTCGGCCTGGAGATCTCGGATTCGTCATTTGTTGGAGTCAACAGCTGGTGTACTGCCTGCCAGCCTTGAGCTCCTCAGCCCCTGCAGTTGCAAGAGTCTGGAAAATTGTTCAGCTTGACGTCAAAAAGCCTCCAGCTTGACATTTGATCCAGGAACTTTGAACTTTGAACTTGTCAGCTCCTATAAGTGTGTAAGCCATTTTCCTAAGATAAATATACATATATATAAGCTTTACTGGTTTTTTTTTCTCTAGAGAATGCAGTCTAATACAGCAGTCAATGTCATGAGCCAAAGGTCATGTGAGCAGCTGTATCAAAAGTGAACTTGCTTGGTCAACTTTCACCCAAATCACAATAAATATTTTAAAAAATAAATAAATAAAAGTTTTAGGACATACTGTTAAATTTTTTAAAGATCATGACCAAAACATCCTGCCTGCCTGTTCTTCTTAGTTCCATCTCCATCTTGCACTTTTCATCTTTTGTAATTAATTTTTCCATTCTTCCTGAAAGGCCTTCCCCTTCTACTGACTCTTTCCTTATAATGCAAAACATGCTTAAGTCCTTCCACTCAACTCCCAATTCTCTGACCCTTTCCCCTCTAACTTTCTACCTATCTTTCTTCTACCTTTCTCACTCATAATCTTTACAGAGGTGTCCAACTACCATCTCTTCAAAATTTGCTTGCCACTCACCAACCTATCACAATTTGGCACCTAGTCATACTTCTCCACTGAAACTACTCTACCAAAAATAACCAAAGATTTCAATGTCGTTAAATTCAACTGAATGAATGAATGTTTAAAGAATTATTTTAATGTTTCTTTTATTTTGAAATATTTGGTACCAGGGAAAAATAATTAACATACAAATGTTTAAAGAAGAATACTAAAATAACCATAAGAAACAGACTATCATCCATATTTTTGATACCACCTTGTGAATGTTCAGAGATAATCTAACCACTATTTAGACTTTTGTCTATATTATTTTCTTTCTTTTCTACTTTTGACATACAGGTATATATTTGTCAATAATGTATTTCTTAGTTTTTGCTTCTTTTTGAATACATATATATACACACATACACACACACACATACATACATACATACATATATAGGAGCTCTGGTAGCATAGTGCCTAAGGCATTTGACTGCTAACCAGAAGGCTGGAAGTTCAAACCCACCAGCCACTCCCCAGAAGGAAAGTCAGGCAATATATTTCCGCAGTGATACTGCCTTGGAAACCCAAGGAGGGGTCGCTATGCATTGGATCTGACTCTACAGCAATCAGTTTATATATATATATATATATATATATATATATATATTCAGAAGTAGACCATCACGTCTTTCTCCCTGGTTTGTCTTAGTCTAGAAGCTTCCCTGAAACATGTCTACAACTGGTGACCCTGGTGGTATTTAAAATACTAGTGGCATAGCTCCCAGCATCACAGCAACATGCAAGCCATCACAGGATGTCAAAATAACACATCATTAATTGCTCCTATGTAAGTTCAAGTCAAAGGTGAAAAAAATTAAAACAAATCCACAAGAACCAAAATAGGATCTTGATTATATCCCACTTGAATTAAGAGTCCATCTCAATAACAGTTTTGGAGCACTGAACACAAATGACCAAAGACCAAACAAGTTCTGGAATGACACCAAGAACATCATACATGAAGCAACCAAAAGGTCATAAAAAGACAGGAAACACACCCATGTTCATTGCAGCATAATTAACTCTAGCAAATCGATGGAATCAACCTAAGTGCCAATTGTGGTAGTTAAGCTGTGTGTCAAGTTGGCTAGGCTTGGTTTGCAGTAATTAGGTAGCTGGATATAGTTATTTCTCATGATGAGAATGGTAATCAACTCCATGGTGGAATCTACTGGAGCAGATGAGTAGCTGCCACAGAGATGTGGTTAGCTTCCAGTATATAAGGAGAAGCTCTGGGTATAGACTGCAGCTTTTGGCATGTTTGAATCCTGCATGTAGTTGAGTCATTGTTCAGCACCCTGCCAAGTTGTCTGCCAATCTTGGGACTGTTAATGCACTTAATGAGTGGCCTGTCATGTGGTTTGATAATTTTGGTACTGTGCCATTATACTTATTGACATTGGGATTCTCAGCCTCAGTAGTCAACAACTACCTGAGTGAAGAGATGCCTTCAGCCCCAGTGGGCCAGAAGCAAGAGAAACAGCTGAAGTACAAGGCTGAGGGGCTTTCAGCCAGCCCCTAGAGCTGGCACTTTGAACTCAGACTTCTAGCCTCCTAAAGAATAAGAGAATAAACCCCTGTTTTTTAAAGCTATCTACCCATTTGTGGTATCTTCTGTTAGAAGGCACTAGAGACCCAAAACAAACACCAACTGCCAGAAGAACCTGAATGAAAACAGTGAGTAAGAAGACACACGGACCTGCACACTGTCAGCTATCCTAACGGCACAGACAGCCTGAGTATTTCCAAGTGGTGTTAGAATCTAACAACGTAAAAACTGGCCCTGTTTGCCCAGGGCTATGTGGACAACTGTGCTGGTGCTGGTGGGTGATGTCTAAAAACAGAAACAGCAAAAAAGGAGAAAAACTGACCTGTGGACTTTCAGGTGTCCAGAGGGTGCAGCCATTTTCAATGTTTACAAGCAGTGGCCATTTGGGATATTTATTTATTTTTTAAATTTTATTTTAAGAGTTTGTTTTACATTCAATGTTATGTGTACGTTTAGTTTCACTCCCCATTTACCATGCCTAACCCTAACTCAATCTCCTCCTTTCCCTGCCCAGTAACTCTCCCCCTGTGCCCCTCATAGTTATGCACTCCTGTCTGTCCTGCATTACCCCCATGTGAATGTTGCCCTTCTGGTGCCCCATCGTCTACTGCTCCAAGGGATGTATTTCCATAGAGTATGTGTATCCCCCTGGGTTGAGTGGTCTGCATATACATCTTGTTAACTATTGGGCTGAGAGCCAGCCCCTGGAGTGAGTTTTATTCTAGGTGCAGAACGCATTCCAGGGCCATAGTATTAACAGTCTCACCAGACTCCATCCGACCAGTAATTCTGGTCATTATTGAGTTTTTGGATTTTGTTCCATGTTTTTCCTCCCACTCTATCCAGGATTTCCAGATTTGATCCTTCCCTGAGTGGTTGGCATTGGTAGCCAGGCACCATCTAGTTCTGGTCTTGAGGGCCATTGTTCTAGGGCTGATTGCTTCCAAATGCCCTTGGTTTTGTTTTTTTTTTGTTGTTGTTGTTTTAATTCTTCTTCACTTCCGATGCTAGGAGACTATCAGGTGCATCTTAGATGGCCACTTGAAAGCTTTTAAGCTTTTAAGACCCCAGTCACTACTCACCAATGTAGGATGAGGAGCAATGCTTTTATGCATTTTGTTGTGCTAACTGAGTCTGGTGTCCCCCAGTACTATGGTCCTGAGACGGTAGATCCATTGGCTCTCTCTCCTATAGTGTCTGGGTGTCTGTGAGGGATTGCTCTGTGTCTGTCTTCTATTGTTTCTGTAAGGATTACGGGTATTTTGTATCACTGGTACCTATGTAAGATTAGCCTGCATTGAATCTATCCTTGGTTTAGAGTTCACTGACCCCAATCTGGTCCTCTCTGGTGTTTATGTGTTTATCTGTAGCCTAGTGTTTGGTGTTAATGGTAATGCAGCATTGTGGGCACACTGGTTGTTATTAGCATCTGTCATCTATCTCCTATGTGCACGATTCAGTGTCCTCCCTTTTCCTAATGTTATCATGGTGGTCTCAAACTCTTTCCATATATCCCTCCCCTTACCCACATCAGCACGTGGGCCCCAACTAGCCTGAAATAAATCCCTCTCCTTCCCTCCCCACCCTGGTAACCTAGAATGTGAGTCCCCTTTCACAACCAAACCCTTTTTTGTCTGTTTACAGTAACAGGCTCATACGGTACTCATCCTTCCACATTTGACTTATTTCACTCAGCATAATGTCCTCCAGGCTCATTCACATTGTGAGGTGATTAGTGGATCCCTCATTGTTCTTTAATGTAGCATAGTATTCCTTTGTGTGCATGTACCATAATTTGGTTATCCACTCATCCGTTGATGGGCATTTAGGTTATTTCCATCTCTTTGCTATAGTGAATTGTGCTGTGATGAACGCAGGTGTTCATATGTCTACTCATGCACTGTCTCTCACCTCTTTAGGATATATTCCTAGTAATGGAGTTGCTGGGTCAAATGGTATTTCTATTTTCAGTTTTTTAAAGAACGCCATACCGTACCCCACAATGGTTGTACCATTTTACAATCCTACCAGCAGTGCACAAGAGTTCCAATCTCTCCACAACCTTACCAGCATTTGCTATTTTCTGACCTGTTGAACTTTGCTATCATTGCTGGGGTGAGATGATATCTCTTTGTTGTTTTGATCTGCATCTGTCTAATGACTCATTTTGGATATTTAATGTGACAGTGTTCTCATTCAGATTTCAGGGAGTTAAGAACAGGCTCCACTTGCCAAGGACAGCAGGGCATACAGGAGACTGATGACTAGAAAGGAGACAGGTGGAGAGTGCATATGTGCTGCCAACTAGCAAATATGGGAGTGCAGTACACTATTTACTCAGATACATCCAAAGAAAATGAAAATCTTGGGAGAATCACTCTGACATATAATTAAATATAAATAAAACAATGTCACAATGTCTCAGAGACAAGAGACCATCACAGCTCACACAGAGAAGCAAGATAAAACAGCAGAAACAAAGAACCATGATACAGATCCTGAAGACATCTCTGAGGAAGAAGCAACATTGAACACCCTGATAAGAAATTCAAATGAATGATATTTAGGTACTTTACATGGATGTAGAGACAGAACAAGGAAAACATTGACAAAGTTGAGGAAAACATAGATAAAACCCTAGAACAATTTCGGAAGACAATATAAGAACAAAATGATAAAATAAATGAAAAACTAGAAATGATACAAATTCTAAAGAAAGAAATCCAGAAGATTAATACTAAATTTTCAGAAACAGATAACATATTGAATGGGCAATGGAGTAGAACTGAATCAACGGAAGACAGAATTCATTAGACTGAAGACAAATACCTCACTAATTCTTTGGAAAGGGATCACTCAGAAAAAAGATCAAAAGAAAATGAAGAAAGCAAATGGTTCAGGTGGGATACCATCAAAATGAATAATTTATGTATAACTGGGATTCCAGACAAGGAAGAGAAAAAGAAAAACACTGAGAAAATTGGCCAAGATTTGTTGAAAGAGAATTCCCTGATGACACGAAAGATGACAATATATCAACTCAGGAAACCCAATGGATGCCAAACAGGATAGAGCCCAAAAGAAAATCATCAAGACATATCATCATCAAACTCACCAAAGACAAACACGAAAAAGAATTCTGTAAGCAGTACAGGAAAAACCAAAAGTTACCTACAAAGGGCAACCAATAAGACTAAGCTCTGATTCTTGGCAGAAACCATGCAGGTGAGAAGGCAATGGGATGGTATATATAAAACCCTTAAAGAAAAAAATTCCAACCAAGAATTATATGCCCAGCAAAATTGTCCCTCAAATATGATGGTGAATTTAGGGCATTTCAAGGTAAGAAGAAATTAAGGGAATTTGTTAAAATCAGACCAACCTTACAAAACATGCTGCTAAAGGGAATCCTTTGTATGCAAAACCAACAACAGCAAAAAATAATCAACCATTAACACACATGATATAACACAGAAACCAAGTCAGTTATGGATGTATCCACAGTAAATAAGCCTACAAGATCAAAAACAGAGAACCAAAGACATCAATTAGCAAATGAGGACAACTAAAGGTCACAAAGAAGGGGAAAATGGTGTAGTTACAGAACTTCCAATTGATGAGGAAGTCAAGACAATTGCAAGAGAGAACAAACTGATCAAAACTCAGGAATAAAATTATAAATCACACAGTAACCTCAAAGAAAAATGATAAACTTTCACAATTAAATAAAAAAGAAGACAAGCACAAATATTAAGCAAATACTAAAACAAGAGGAACAAAGGAAATAACACAATTCATAAACAAAACAAGCTCAGCACAGAAAATTATATGGAACAAAGAAATCAGGAAAAGCACGAAAAAGCACATAACAAAAGGACAGCAACAAATTCATACTTGTTACTGTCACTGAATGTCAATGGATTACACGCACCACTCAAGAGATGGAGAGTTGCAGACTGGATAAGAAAATATAACCCATCAATAGGCTGTCTACAAGAGACACACCTTAGAGACAAAGACAAAATAGACTAAAAATCAAAGGTGGGAAAAAGAAATATCAAGCAAATAGCAACCATAAAAGAGCCAGAGTGGCAATATTAGTTTCTGATAAAATTGACTTGAAGACAAAAAACACTATAAGAGACAAGGAAGGGCATTATATAATGAATAAGAGATCAACTGAACAAGGAGACATAACAATAATAAATATCTATCCACCCAATGAAACAGCCCCAAAGCACATAAATCAGATATCAACAGAATGGAAAAGACAAATAGATGACTTCACAGTCTAGTAGGAGATTTTAATACACCAATTTCAATCAAAAATAGAACAACTGGAAAGAAACTCAACAAAGATGCAAAAGAATTAAACAATACAATCCACCAACTTGACCATACAGACATCTACAGAGCACTTCACCCAGCAATAGCACAATATACATTCTTTTCCTGCAAACTAGGAACCTTCTCCAGGATAGACCATATGTTTGGCAACAATGCAAGCCTTAATTAATTTAAAAAACATTGAAATACTATAAAGCATTTTCTCAGATCACAATGCTATGAAATTGAAAATCAACAATAGGAAGATCAACAGAAAAAGAGCACACACAAGAAAACTGAATAACACCCTCCTTAAAAACAAATGGGTAACAGAATAAATACAATATGAAATTAAAAAATTCATGGACTCAATCAACAATGAAAACACAACATATCAAAACTTTTGGGACACACTAAAAGCAGTAAGCAGAGGCCAATTTATATCAGTAAGTACACACATCCAAAAAGAAGAGCCAAAATCAACACCTTGACCCAACATCTTCAACATTTAGAAAAATAGCAGCAAAAAAAAAAAAAAAAGCCTACAGTCACCAGAAGAAAAGAAATAATAAAGATTCAAGCAGAAATAAATGGAACAGAAAACAGAAAGAATCAACATTACAAGTTGGTTTTTGGAAAAGATTAATAAAACTGACAAACCATTGGCAAATTTAACAAAGGAAAAGAGGGAGACAATACAAATAACATGAATAAGAAATGAATGGGGCAATGTTACAACAGAAAAGACAGAAATTAAAAGGATACTATCAGGAAACTGAGAGCTCTGGGGGCACAGTGCCTAAGGTATTTGACTGCTAAACAGAAGGCTGGTGGTTCAAACCCACCAGTCACTCCTCAGAAGGAAGGTTGGGCAATCTACTTCTATAGTGATGCCACCTCAGAAACCCAAGGAGGGGTCGCTATGAGTTGGGGCCGACTCGACGGCACATAACAACAACAACAACAACATCAGGAAACTGAGAGCTCTGGGGGCACAGTGCCTAAGGTATTTGACTGCTAAACAGAAGGCTGGTGGTTCAAACCCACCAGTCACTCCTCAGAAGGAAGGTTGGGCAATCTACTTCTATAGTGATGCCACCTCAGAAACCCAAGGAGGGGTCACTATGAGTTGTATCCAATTTGAGAGCAGTGAGTTTGATTTAGTTTATTGGGATACAATGAAGAACTATACTCCAATAAATTTGAAAATCTAGAAGAAATGGACAGATTTCTAGAAACATACTACTTACCTAAACTAACACAGACTGAGGTAGAAAATTTGAACAAACCCATAACAGAAGAAACTGAACAGGTCATAAAAAAAATTATCAATAAACAAACGTCCTGGCCCAGACGGTTTCACTGGAAAATTCTACCAAACATTCAGAGAAGATATCACACAAAACCTACTCAAACTATTCCAGAACAAAGAAAAGGATGGAACCCTCCCAAATTCATTTTATGAAGCAAGCATACCCTTCACACCAAAACCAGGCAAAAACTCAAAAGGAAAACTACAGACCAGTATCCCTCATGAACACAGACACAAAAATCTTCAACAAATCCTAGCCAACAGACTCCAACAATGTATGAAAAAAATATACATTATGACCAAGTGGGGTTATACCAGGTGTGATGGTTAAGTTAATGGCCTGCCGTGTGGTTTGGTAACATTGGGACGGTGCCTTTTTACTTCTCAACCCTGGGGCTTCTCAGCCTCAGCAGCCAGTGGCTGTCTGAGTGAAGAAATGCTTCTAGCTCCAGTGGGCTGGGAGCAGGAGGCAGAGCTGGACCCTAAGGTTGAGAGGCTTTCACCCAGCCCCTAGAGCCTGGCACTTTGAACTTGAACTTAAAGCCTCCAAATTGTAAGAATAAACTTCTGTTTGTCAAGGCCATCCCACTTGTGGTATGCTTCCTGTCAGAGTGGCACTAGGTAACCAGAACAGAATTTGGTTCCAGGAGTGGGGTGCTGCTCTGACAAATACATAAAATGTAGAAACAGGAGTGGAGTGCATCCTTGACCCAAGATCCTGGCACAGAGACCCCGGCATACAGTATGACAGATGGCAGGACAAACAGCAAGAGACCAGTATGAGAGACGGCAGAAGCAGAGCCGAGAGAACCGGCATGAGACAGTGACAGCCTTAGCAGCCTATGGAGGAGAAAGCCGGGTGCCATTCGGTAGACGGCTTTCCGATGGAGTGGGTTGCCTTCTTTTCAGTAGAAAAGATCGGCTTGAAATGGAGTAGCAGGTTGGCCAGCCCATGGAGCAAAACAAGCCGAGTGCTTTTTGGGCACAGTTTTTCAGTGCAGTGGGTTGCCCTCGGGCACTGATCGGCAGAAGCGGAGAGACCAAGGAAACAGAAGCAGAGCTGCTTCAGCCTTAAGGGTAGGATCAATGGCCTTTGGGGGTGGAATGACCACAGCCCCCTAGGTTTCAAAGAGCCAGGCCTTCACCAACTTGGTTCTGGAGTGTGGGACTGCTCGTTCATGTGAGCCAGTGGGATGGAGCCACAGCCGCAGCCCAAGAATGAGGGGGTGGGGCTGCCATGCCCAAGAGGGAGAGGAATAGGGCCATTTCTAGGCCAAGAGGGTGAGGTCACTATTCAGAAAGTAGGGGAATGGAGCCACCCAGTGGAGGAGACCTGTACAGATACCACCCATTGAAGATTTGTACAGATGCCAAGTTGACAAGGGATAGAACTGTGATGGTTATGTTTGTATGTCAACTTGGCTAGGCCTGGTTGAGGGGCTGGGCAGCTGGATTTAGTATTCCCCATGATGAGACTGGTAGTCAACTCCATGGTGGAATCTACTGGGAGCAGCTGAATAGCTGCCTTTGGGTATGTGGTCTGCTTCCTGTATATAAGGAGAAGCTCTGAGAATGGTCTCTAGCCTATGGCACGCTTGGACCCTGCATGTAGCTGTGTCGTTGCTCAGCGGCCTGCTATGCTATGCCAACCTTGGGACTTAAAATGGACTTAAGTTAATGGCCTGCTGTGTGGTTTGGTAACATGGGGACTGTGCCTTTTTACTTGTCAACCTTGGGGCTCTCAGCCTCAGCAGCCAGCAGCTGTCTGAGGGAAGAAATGCTTCTAGCTCCAGTGGGCCGGGAGCAGGAGACAGAGCTGGACCCCAAGGTTGAGGGGCTTTCATCCATCCCCTAGAGCCTGGCACTTTGAACTTGGACTTAAAGCCTCCAAATTGTAAGAATAATCTCCTGTTTGTTAAGGCCATCTCATTTGAGGTATGTTTCCCGTCAGAGTGGCACTAGGTAACCAGAACACCAGGTATTCAAGGATGATACAACATTAGAAAAACAATCAATGTCATCCATTACACAAAGGAAAACACCATATGATCATATCAACTGATGCAGGAAAGGCATTTGATAAACCCCAACACCATTCCTGATAAAAACTCTCAGCAAAATAAGAATAGAAGGGAAATTTCCTCTACATAATAAAGAGCATATATGCAAAAACCAACAGCCAACATTATTCTCAATGGACAGAGACTGAAACCATTCACCTTGCAAACACAATCCAGGCAAGTATGACTTCTATCACCACTTCTATTCAGCACTGTATTAGAAGTCCTAGCCAGGGCAATAAGGCAAGAAAGGGAAAACAAAGGCATCAAAATTGGTAAAGAAAAGGTGAAACTATCCCTATTTTCTGATATGATCCTACACACAGAGAAATCAAGATACTCAGTTAAAAAAACTACTGGAACTAAATGAGAGATTGGGCATAGTGGTGGGATACAAAACTCAGTTGGATTCCTCCACACCAGCAAAGAGATTGCTGAAAAGGAAATAGGAAATCAACAGCATTTACAATAGCGACCAAAAGAATAAAATATTTGGGAATACATGTCACTAGGGAGACAAAAGACCTGTTCAAAGAAAACTACAAAACACTACTTCAAGAAACCATAAGAGATATACATAAATGGAAGCACACATCATGCTGGTGGATAGGAAGAATGAACATTGTGAAAATGTATATATTCAGTGGAATTCCTATCCAGAGCCCATCTACATTCTTTTTTTTTTTTTTTTAATTTTTGTTGTGATTTGGGTGGAAGTTTACAGAGCAAATTCATTGTCCACACAGCAGTTCACACTTTGTCTCATGATATTGACTGCAATTTGCCACAATGCAACAGCGCTCTTCCCATTTCCTCCCCATAGTTACCTCTTCTCTGTGTCCTTCCCTCCCATGCACTCCTGCCCCCCAAGCTGTCTCCCTGTACATATACAGCCCTTCTATTCTCCGTGCTTGATCTCTCCAATAAGTATATCTACTGATGTAAATGTTTACTTTATATGCCTGTGTTTTGTTTGGCTGGAAGTCACAAGAGTAGGTTCAATACCAGACCTGAAGGACTGCTAGGGGCCAGAGTCTTAGGGGTTCCATAAGGCTCTATCAGACCAGCAAACCTGGTCCCTTTTTTTTTTTTTTTTTAATGATTTTGAGTTTTGTTCCACATTCTTCTCCCACTCTATCTTTGATCTCCTACATAGATCCTCCTCTAACTGGTTGAGAGTGGTAGCTAGGCTCTTTCTAGTTCTTGTCTCATAGTCATAAAGGCTGAGGACCTCATGGTATACCAGTAGCTTAGACTGTTTGCATTCATCTTCAATCAACATTCTTTAAACATATGCAAAAGTCAATCACTAACTTTATATGGGAAGGAACGAGACCTTGAATAAGCAAAGCACTATTGAGGAAGAAGAACAAAGTAGAAGGTCTTACACTCCCAGATCTCAAAACCTACCATACAGCCACAGTAGTCAAAACAGCCTGGAACTAGTACAACGACAGACACATAGACCAGTGGATACAATTGAGAACCCAGAAATACATCTATTGACCTACAGTTAGCTGATTTTTGACAAAGGGCTGAAATCCATTAAATGGGGAAGGGATTGTCTGTTTAACAAATGGTGTTGGAAAAACTGGATAGCCCTTTGCAGAAAAATAAAACAAGAGCCGTACCTCACACCATACACAAAAACTAAATCCAGATGGATCAAAGAGTTAAATGTGAAACCTAAACTATAAAATTCCTCAGGGAAAAAATAGGGGCAAATTTAGGGGACCTAAAATATTTAGCAATGACATATTCAACAAGGGACTTATCTCTAAAATTTATAGAAAACTCCACCTCAACAAGAAGACAAACAATCCAATTCAAAAATGGGCAAAAACATGAATAGACACTTCACCAAAGAGGATATTTAGGCGGCTAACAAATACATGAAGAAATGTTCATGATCGTTAGCCATTAGAGAGATGCAAATCAAAACAACAAGATACCATCTTGCTCCAGCACTAACAGCAAAGTACAAAAAGACAGAGAATAACACATGCTGCTGAGGATGTGGACAGATTTGGACTCTCATATCCTGCTGATGGGGCTGTAAAATGATAGGATCATTGTGGAAAGCAGTATGGTGTTTCCTTAAAAAGTTGGAATTAGAAATATCATTTGATGCAGCAATCCCATTACTAGGTATAGATGTGAGATCCAGGACAATAAGAGATATATGCACACCATGTTCCCTACAGCACTAGCTGTTGTTGTTGTTGTTGTTGTTGTTAGGTGCCTTCAAGTCATCTCCAACTCAGCGACCTTATGCACAGTAGAACGAAACACTGCCCATTCCTGTGCCAGCCTCACAATCCTTGCTATACCTGAGGCCACCATTGAAGTCATGTATCAATCAATCTCATTGAGAGCCTTCCCCTCAACATTACCAAACATGATATCCTTCTCCAGGTCCCTTCTGACAACATGACCAAAGTAGGAGAGACGAAGTTCGTCCAGTCTCACTTCCATGGAGCATTCCAGCTGCACTCCTTCCAGGACAGATTTGTTAGTCCTTTTAGCAATCCATGGTACTCTTAGCATTCTCCTCCAACACCACAACTCAAAAGCATCAACTCTTCTTCAATCTTCCTTATTCATTGTCCAGCTCTTACATGCATATGAGGTGATTGAAAATATCATGGCTTGGGTTAGTGACACCTTAATCTTCAAGGAGACATCTTTGCTTTCATAACTTGGAAGAGGTCTTTTGCAACAGATTGGCCCAATGCAATATACATCGTCTGATGTCTTGACTGCTGCTTCCATTGCTGCTGACTGTAGAACCAAGTAATATGAAGTCCTTGACAATTCAATTTTTTTCTCTATTCATCATGAAACTGCTTATTGCACCAGTTGTAATGATTTTTGTTTTCTTAATACTGGGGTGTAATCCATATTGCAGCCTGTAGTCTGCAATCTTCATCAGTAAGTGCTTCAACTCATCCTTACTTTCAGCAAGCAAAGTTGTGTCATCTGTGTATCACAGGTTGTTAATGAGCATTCTGCCAATCCTGATGCCATGTTCATCTTTGTATAATCCAGCTTCTTGAATTATTTTCTCAGCATACAAACTGAATAACTATGGTGAAAGGATACAACCCTGATACACTTCATTCCTGATTTTAAACCATGCAGTGTCCCCTTGTTCTGTTTGAACAGCCTCTTGATCTATGTACAGGTTCCTCATGAGTACAATCGTGTTCTGGAATTCCCATTTTTCTCAATGTTATCCATAATTTGTTATGATCCACACAATCAAATGCTTTTGCATAGTCAATAAAACACAAGAGAACATGTTTCTGGTATTCATTACTTTAAGCCAAGATCCATCTAACATCAGTAATGATATTCCTGCTTCCACGGCCTCTTCTGAATCCAGCTTGCATTTCTGGAAGTTCTCTGTCAATATACTGCTGCAACTGTTTTTTTATTTATCTTCAGTAAGATTTTATTTGCATGTGATATTAATATTGTTCAATAATTTTCACATTCTGTTGGATCACCTTTCTTTGTAATGGGTACAAATATGGATCTATTCCAGTCACTTAGCCAGATAGCTGTCTTCCAAATCTCTTGGCATAGCCAAATGAGTGCCTCCAGCATAGCATCCATTTGTTGAAACATCTTAATGGATATTCCATCAATTTCTAGAGCCTTGTTCTTTGCTCTTTCAGTGCAGCTTCGACTTCTTCCTTCAATACCATTGATTCTTCATCATATGCCACCTCCAGAGATGGATGAAGATTGACCAGGTCTTTTTGGTACAGTGACTCTGTGTATTCCTTCCATCTTCTTTTGATGTTTCCTACATCATTCAATATTTTGTCCATAGAATCTTTCAGTACTGCAACTCGAGGCTTAAATTTTTTCCTCAGTTCTTTCAGGTTGAGAAATGCTGAGCATGTTCTTCTCTTCTGGTTTTCTAACTCCAGGTCTTTGCACATTTCATTATAATAACTGGTTCTGTCTTCTTCAGCTGCTCTTTGAAATTTTCCATTCAGCTCTTTTATCTTGTCATTTCTTCCATTAGCTTTAGCTACTCTCCACTCAAACACAAGTTTCAGAGTCTCTTCTGACATCCATTTTGGTCTTTTCTTCCTATCCTGTCTTATTAATGACCTCTTGCTTTGTTCATGGATGATGTTCATGATGTCATCCAACAATTCCTCTGGTTTTCAGTAACTGGTATCCAATGCATCAAATCTGCTCTTTAGATAGTGTCTAAATTCAGGATGGATATTATCAAAGTCATAGTTTGGTTCTCATGGACTCATTTTAATTGTCTTCAACTTCAACTTGAACATGCATATGAGCAGTTGATGGTCTGTTCCACAGTCAGCTCCTGGTCTTGTTTTAGCTGAAGATATTGAACTTCTCCACCGCCTCTTCCCACAGATGCAGTCAATCTGATTCCTATGTATTCCATCTAGTGAAGTCCATGTGTATAGCTGTTGTTTATGTTGTTGAAAAAAGGTATTTGCAATGAAGAAGTCATTGGTCTTGCAAAATTCTATCATGCAGCACTATTTACAGTAGCAAAAAGTTGGAAACAACCTACATGCCCATCAACAGAAGAAAGGATAACCAAACTACGGCACATACACACAATGGAATACTATGTCACATTAAATAATGTAGAATCTGCAAAACACCGTATAACATGGGTGAACTTGGAGGATATTATGCTGAGTGAAATAAGTTAACCATAAAAGGAGAAATACTGTACTAGTTCATTATTGTAAAAAGTCAAGGAAAGGTTTATATATGGAAGGAAAATTTCTTTGTTGGTCACCAGGGGTGGGAGGGCAGGTAAGGGAACACTGCAAAAATCAAAAATTAAAATAAAAAAAAAAATTAAAAATAAAAAGAATCCATGAATCACCTCATAACATGGATAAATTTAAAGGGCATTACACTGAGTAAAAGAAGTCAATCACAAAAGGAAAAATATTGTATGAGTCTATTATTGTTAAAAATGAAGGAGAGGTTTACTCAGGGAAAGAAATTCATTTTGTTGGTTACTGGGGGTGCAAGGGAAGTTCAAGTGGCACTGGGGCATTGGTGATAAACAAGGCTCCAGGAATAGACAAAACACGCAATGAGATATTTCAACAAGTGGATGTAGCATAGGAGGTCTCACCTATCCATGCCAAGAAATTTGGAAGAGAACTACCAGACCAACTGACTGAAAGAGTATTTTCACTCATTCCAGAGAAAGGTGATCCAACTGAGAGTAGTAAATGTCTAACAATATCACTAATATCACAGGCAAGTAAAATTTAGCTGAAGATTAATTAAAAAAAAGAAAAACTAGACTATATGAAGAAGAATGTGGCATCAGGATTGGAGGAAGACTAATTAACCTGTGATATGCTGAAGACACACTTTGCTCCCTGAAAGTAAGGCTGACTTGAGGCACTAACTGATGAAGACAAGAATAGTCTGCAGTATGAATTACATCTCAATATAAAGAAAACAAAAATTCTCACAATTGGACCAATAAGCAGCATCTCGATAAATGGAGAAAAGATTGAAGTTGTCAAAGATTTCACATAGCTTAGTTCTACAATCAACGGCAATGGAAGCAGCAGTGAGGACATGAGATGACATATACCACTGGGCAAATCAGCTTCAAAGGACCTCTTTCAAGTGCTGAAGAGCAAAGATATCTCCTTGAGAACTAAGGTGCACCTGACCCAAGTCACAGTATTTTCAATCGCCTCATACGCATGTTAGAGCAGGACAATGAATAAGGAAGACTGAAGAAGAGTTGATGCTTTTGAGTTGTGGTGCTGGCAAAGAATGCTGATAGTACCATAGAAAGCTAAAAGATCTAACAAATCTTCCTGCAAGAAGTACAGCTAGAACGCACTCCTTGGAAGCAAGAATGACCAGACTTCATCTCACCTACTTTGGTCATGGTGTCAGAAGGCACCTGAAGAAAGATGTCATGCTTGGTAAGGTGAAGGGTCAACGAAAGAGGGGAAGGCCCTCAACAAGATGGATTGACACAGAGGCTGCAGCAATGGGCTCAAGTATAGCAAGGATCGTGGAGATGGCACAGGACCAGGCAGTGTTTCGTTCTGCTGTGCACAGGGTTGCTATTAGTCGGAGATGACTCAACAGCACCTAACAACAATAATTCAAAAATGGTTGCAGCAGGCCACCTAAATGTGAAGATGGGTCTCTCTTCATCCAGAGCAAAGAAGAATGAAGAAAACCAAAGACACATGGAAACAATTAGTCCAAGGGGACTGGTACACCAAGAGATCCTCAGCCTATATGACTATGAGACTAGAAGAACTAAATGGTGCCTGGCTACCACTGTCAACCACTAAGAGGGCAATCTATGTAAGAGATTCTGGATAGAGTGGTAGAACAATGTGGAACAAAACTCAAAATCATTAAAAAAAAAAAAAGGACTGGGTTTGCTGATCTGATGAAGCCTGGCGAGACCCCTGAGACTATGGCCCCTAGCAGCCCTTAAGGTCTGGAATTGAACTCACTCCTGTGGCTTCCAGCCATACAAAAGACAGGCATATGAGGTGAACACTTACATTAGGTAGATACACTCCTTGGAGAGATCAATCATGAGAGACAGAAGGGCCGTGTATGCACAGGGAGACAATTCAGGGGGCAGAAATGCATGGGAGGGAAGGACACAGGAAAGAGGTAACTATGGGGAAGAAGTGAGAAGAGAGCTGATGCACTGTGAGAAATTGCACTCAACTGTCATGAGACAAAGTGTATGTGAACTCCTATATGGAAAGTGAATTTGCTCTGTAAACTTTCACCCAAATCACAATAAAAATTCAAATAAAGAAATAAGTGGCTGCAGCAGTGTATCAGTAGGGTACTGCCAGAATTTCAAGCCAGATTCAGAAGAAGACATTGAACAAGGGATATCACTGCGGATCTCAGAAGAAATGTTGGCTGAAAGTGGCTGAAAGACAATACCAGAATGATGTTACCTGTCTTTTATTGACTAGACAAAGGCATCTGACTATGTGGATCATAACAAACCATGGACAACATTGTGTAGAATGGGAATTCCATAACACTTAATCATGCTCATGAGGAAACTATACATAGATCAGCAGCTGTTCAAACAGAACAAGAGGATACTTTATCATTTAAAATCAAGAAACATGTGCATCATGCTTATGCACTTTAACCACACTTATTAAATCTGTATGTTCAGCAAAAATCAGAGGAGCTGGACTATATGAAGAAGAATGCGGCATCAGGATTGGAGAAAGACACATTAACAACCTGCAATAATCAGATGGCACTACCTTGCTTGCTGCAAGTGAAGAACAATTGAGCATTTACTGATGAAGATCAAAGACTGCAGC
>NW_006922148.1:1156789-1170637 GCF_000298275.1 Orycteropus afer afer | reverse complement strand
AAGAGGTAACTATGGGGAGGAAGTGGGAGGGGAGCTGTTGCATTGTGGTAAACTGTGGTCAATGACATGAGACAAAGTACATGTGAACTGCTGTATGGAAAGTGAATTTGCTCTGTAAATCTTCACCCAAATCGCAATTAAAAAAAAATCTCTTTAAAGTGTTAAAGAGTAAAGATGTCACTTGAAAGACTAAGGTGCACCTGACCCTAGCCATGGTATTTTTTCAGTCACTTCACATGCATATGAAAACTGGACAATGAGTAAGGAAGTCAGATGAAAAATTGATACATTTAAATCATGGAGTTATCAAAGAATATTAAATATAGCATGGACTGTCTGAAGAACAAACAAATCTGTCCTATATGAAGTATAGTCGGAATGCTCCTTAGAAGCAAGGATTGTGAGTCTTTGTCTCTTATTGTCATGTTGTCAAGAGGGACTGGTCTCTGGTAAAGAATATTATGCTTGGAATGTAGAGGGTCAGGGAAAAAGAGGAAGATCCTCAACTAGATGGGCTGACACAATGGCTGCAACAATGGACTCAAGCATTGCAAGGATTGTGAGGCTGGCGCAGGACTGGGCAGCATTTTCTTCTGCTGTACACAGGGTTGATATGAGTCGATACTAATTGGACAGCAGCTAACAACAACATACTTGTGGTAGTTCAGTTTGTGTGTCAACTTGGCTGGGCCTGGTTGAATGGCTGGGCAGCTGGATGTAGTATTCCCCATGAGGAGACCGGCAATCAACTCCATGGTGAGATCTACTGTGAGCAGCTGAGTAGCTGCCTTAGGGAATGTGGTCTGCTTCCTGTATATAACCAGAAGCCTTGAGGAATGGTCTCTAGCTTATGGCACACTTAGGCCCTCCATGTAGCTGTGTCACTGTTCAGCAGCCTGCCATGCTCTGCCAACTGTGGGACTTACAATGGACTTAAGTTAATGGCCTGCTGTGTGGTTTGGTAACATCGGGACTGTGCCTTTTTACTTGTCAACCTTGGGCTTGGCAGCCTGAGCAGCCAGCAGCTATCTGAGTGAAGAAAATCCTCTAGCTTCAGTGGGCTGGTAGCTGGAGGCAGAGCTAGACCCCAAGGTTGAGGGGCTTTCACCCAGTCACTAGAGCCTGGCACTTTGAAATTGGATTTAAAGCCTCCAAACTTATGAGAAACTCTTGTTTGTAAAGGCAATCCCATTTGGGGCATATTCTTGTCAGAGCAGCACTAGGTAACCAGAACAATACTCATGTAATTCATGACTTGCTTTTACTGCTCTGTATTATGTTCCAAAAGTTCATTTATACTGACATTTGTAGCTGCTCCCCGCTTGTTCAAAATGCAGCATAATAGTCCATGTAGGACTATAGCAAAATTCATTTCTACATTCTACTGTCAAATGGTATTTGAATTACTTAAAATTTTTTGTTGTTACATTGTTGTTAAACATTCCTGTATATGTTTCCTGGTATATGTGTACTAGAGTACTTCCAGGATAGTGATTCTCAATCCTGGCTACACATTGAAATCACCTAGGGAGCTTATAAAATGATTGATAACTGTGTCTCATCCCACAAGATTCTGCTTTAATTCATCGGGGATGAAAGCCAGGTACCAATTATCTTTTGAAAGTTCCTCTAGGTGATTCTAATGTGTAGATTAAATCATATATACAAAGAGAGAGAACCACTGCTTTAGGTATTTACCCAGAAGTAGAACTCCTAAGTCATATAGGTCAAAAGTATCTTCAATTATACCATATAAATCTTCAATTATACCATATAATGCCAAAACCTGTTCAAGTGGCTCTTCTAATTTATACTCAGCCCAGCAGTGTGTGCATGCAGATTGTTATACAGTCTCACCAACACCTAGAGTTGTTAAAGTTGTTATTTTATCTGATAGGTACAAATTGTCATCTCAGTACGGTTAATTTGTATTTTCTTGATTACCAATTTTTTCAAATGTTATTATTCAAACATAAGAATCTTCTTCTATTAGATTCTTGTTTATGTCCTTTGTGCATTTGCTTATTGGGTTGTTCTTTCCTTAGTGTTTTGTAGGAATTCTCTAAATATTCATATAATTATCCTTTATGCCAGACCTGAACCCAGGCTCCATTATTTAACTACTTCTACAGTAGTTAAGTTATTTAAACCTAACCCGCAGTCTACTACTATTCATAAAACAATGTCACAATGCTGTGTATTTTCCAGGTAGTGTGTACTAAGAGCACGTAGCCCAGTACCAGCACAGGGGTGACAATTTAGTTCACTGTGACTATTAAGAGGGCATATTTTACCATTAACAAAGATACTAAAGAGGAAATATCATTCCAGACATGTAGTTAACACAGAATAGATAAACTTTTTAGCAGAGAAGTTACATGGTGTAGAGGCGAAGACTGCTGGCTCTATGGAAAGACTGAGCCGTGCCTGCATCATAGGTTAAACTCTGTAGGTAAGAAACCCTCTTTGTTCCTCAGTTTCTTCATTTATGATATGGAGATAATAATACTATCTATCTCAGAGCACTACCGTAAGGGTTAAGTGAGTAAACATATGTAAACATTCTCAGACTAGTAAGAACAGGAAGATGATTTCAAAAGTAATTTTTCCAAATATTCACAACATAAGAGGTTTTCTACAATATACTTAGAAAACTGGTTTTTTTCAATGATCTGTTTCTTAGGAAGGAAGGTCTTTTACAAACAGTGAGAAAGTGAAAAGCACATAGCAAGTGCTCAATCATAATGACTTGGTGATGGGTGTGACATGATTACAGATATACTAACCTGAGTGAATCACTGAAATATATCCCACTCCCAAGATTGCCAACATCTGTTCTCTTTATGCCATGATCTTCAACCACTTTGGGTAAAAGCAGACCTCTGAAAGGAAAAGGATAACATGATGATTTACTAGAAAAAATCTTTTAGAAACAGGTGCTATTTAAAATGTATGAAATGAAAAGAAAAATGTACATAGCAGGAGTTTCAGTTATTATCAAAATGTAGCAAGCTATGGCTGGCCTCTCATCACCATCTTGACCTGCTGTGGGCTGCCAATCATTTTCCTAGCATCTGGGCTCTGCCTATGTCAACCCAAAACCTCCCTCCTCACCCCTAAGCTCAGCAGGACAATGTGTTACGCCCAACACTAACTGCATTTCTCTCTCACTCAAGAACTTATGTAGAAACCTGTTGGGATTCTAGCATTCAGAGAATTCTCTGCAATAAAACTGTAGTAGGCCATAGCTATCTCTGGGAAGATAGGGAAAGTAGACTTCTGTTTTTTCCTATATAAAAATCTACTGCTGGAATTTTTTTTTGCATTATGTATTTGAATTAATTTTGTAAAATGTAAAGAAAAAAAATCAAACCAATTTTTATTGAAAAAGTTTTCTGTGATTGTTTCCTAATTTGCCACCCACATCCCCCTTCTTTCCTGACAAAGCTCCTTCACAACATCAAAGCTTTCGCCTAACTCCATCTCCATACCTTTGTTCCTGTTAGATCTGGCTGTTAATACAGTGGACATCACTTCTTCAAGACCCATCTTGAGCCTCATCACCTCTAAAATGTCCAACCTTCACTTAATACAGACATCATATCCCTGGTGCTACACTCACCGACTACATTCGCAATAAATGCAATTAAATAAATCAGTCACTCTGTTTCCAAATTTAATATATTTGTATTACAGGAAATTCAATCTCTATTTACAGAAGTACACTTATAATGGAAATTTGTATTTGGTATATGTCCCATATGCTGGCAACTGACTAGCTTCAAAGCAAAATATATCATATATGAAAGAAACTTTAGAAAATCCTTGGGTGTTTGTCTTTACCTTTTTTCTATGTGATTCTGACTTTTTTCTACTTGTTTCATGTCTGCATCTTTACTTTTTCAGCAAGGTTATAATTTCTAGAGGGCAGAGACCACATGTTGGATTCCTACTGATGGCCTCTAGAGCAGCTGTCCTCCCCGGGAACTACAAGCAGCAGTTAAGATGAAAAGGCAACATTCCTGAGTCACTGAGAATGACCTCAATTTTGAAAGTGAGAGGCTCTTCCCTGGCTCTGTTCTGTTCAACATTTTAATCAATGACTTTAGTGAGGACAGAGAATGAATGTAGATCAAAATTCTAGTAACTTTACCATGAAAGAGATGTGTAAACACATGAGAAGGCCATTATATGAACAGGTTGGTAAATAGATTGTACCATGGGCCAGAAATAACAAGAGTATATTTCACAAACCCAAACCCACCGCTATCTAGTCAATTCAATTTACAGTTACCCCGTATCATCCTACAGCTTAGATGAAAACAACAGCTACGTGAGACAGGGTGGAAAAGAAAGCTATATGTGAAACTTTTACATAAATTTTACATAATTTTATCAGACTACAATCTCAGTGCACTGAGAGTTAACAGGCAATGAGGCTGCCCAGGGAAGGCTGGCTGCCTGAGGAGAAGGGAAGTAAGTCAAGCTGTGTTTCCTGCCAATTAGAGAAGGCCATGGTTTAAAAACCCAAAACTCACTGCCATCAAGACCATTCCAAGTGAAAGCGATGCTACAGTACTGCTCCCATAGGGTTTCCAAGGCTGTAAATCTTTACAGAAGCAGACTACCTCATCTTTCTACTACAGAATGGCTGATGGATTCAAACCACTAACTCTTTGGTTAATAGACAAGTGCTTTAACCACTGCACCATCAGAGCTCCTCTCAGGGTCTAGGGCAAGTGCAATTCTCTAGATAAAACTGAGACTGTCCAGCAGAAAGAAGAGAAGTTGAAAGAACTGAAGTTGCCTAGCCTGGAGCAGAAAAGATTTAGGAGAGAAAAAGATCACTGAATTAATTTCTGAAAAGGAAGACATTAGGAAGAGAGATAAGATTTTTGGTGTATGATCAAAGAGGAATAAATAAGAACTATAAGATGGGAGTTACAGAGGGGTAGAGTCCAGTGTCTGGTAAAGAGGCACTTTTAAGTAGTCAGAATGGTTGGAAAATAGATGTGCTGCCTGGTGCAGGTGTTCCCTGTCATGGGAAGAACTAACATTGAAGTTATACATTTAGAAAGTTAAAAAAAACTCACGTTCACTATTTTACAAGGCAGAATGCATCATATCATATTACAGTTTATTTTCTTTGTGTCCTCATTACCAGATTTAAAACTTTTTTTTCCTTTCTTTCAGATCTCCACTGCTGATCAAAGATTATTTCTTGGCTAAACTCTATCAACCAGACACTATTAGATGGTACATTAAAGATGAAACCCAACTTCCTTAAAAAGTAGCAAGCTAATAGAGAGTCTGTCAGTTTGTCGTATTGTGGTGGCTTGCATGTTGTTGTGAGGCTGGAGGCTATGCCACAGGTATTTCAAACACCAGTAAGGTCACCCATGGTACACAGGTTTAAGTGGAGCTTCCAGACTAAGACAGACTGGGAAGAAGGTCAGGGACATCCACTTCTGAAAAAGTTATGAACAGCAGTAAAACACTGTCTGATATAGTGCCAGAAGATGAGCCTCTCGGATTGGAAAGCACTCAAAATGTGACTGGGGAAGAACTACTTCCTCAAAGTAGAGTCAACCTTAATGATGTGGATGGAGATAAGCTTTCAGGAACTTCATATGCTGCTGGGGCATTTCTCAAAATTGGAGAAAAAGCTGCAAACATTCATTAATAATCAGAACATGGAATATACAAAATATGAAGCTAGGAAAATTGGAAGTTGTCAGAAATAAAATGAAATAGATAAAGAGCAATATATTAGGCACTAGTTGCCTAGCCTGGAGCAGAAAAGATTTAGAAGAGAAAAAGATCACTGAATTAAATTCTGAAAAGGAAGACATTAGGAAGAGAGAGAACATTTTTGGTGTATGATCACAGAGGAATAAATAAGAACTGTAAGATGGGAGTTACAGAGGGGTAGAGTCCAGTGTCTGGTAAAGAGGCACGTTTAAGTAGTCAGAATGGTTGGAAAATAGATGTGCTGGGGAAATAGACTGGTATTAGCCATTGTGAATCAGATAATCATGTGATCTACTATGCCAGGAACAACAAATTGAAGAGGGATGGTGTTACATTCATCATCACAAAGAATGTATCAAGATCTATCCTGAAGTGCAATGCTGTCAGTGATAAGATAATATCTATATGCCTACAAAGGAAGACTAGTTAATACAACTATTATTCAAATTTGCCCACCAACCACTAAATCCAAAGATGAAGAAACTGAAGATTTTTACCACTGTCTTGTAAAAACTGACCAATTATGCAATCAAGATGCACTGATAATTACTGGTGCTTGGAATGCGAAAGGTGGAAACAAAAAGCATCAGAAGTTGGAAAATATAGCCTTCATGACAGAAATGATGTCGGATATCGCACAACAGAATTTTGCACAGCCAATAACTTATTGAATGCAAATACTTTTTTAAAATAATATTAACAGTGACTATGAACATGGACTTCAGCAGATGGAATACACAGGAATCTAATCAACTACATATGTGGAAAGAGGTGATGGAAAAGCACAATATCATCAGTGAGAATAAGACCATGGGCCAATTGTGGCACTGTTCCTCACTTGCTAATATGCAAGTTTAAGCTGAAGCAAAAGAAACTTAAAGCCAGTCTACATCCGTAGTGATACTACCTCAGAAACCCAATGAGGGGTCACTAATGAATCAGATCTCACTCGACGGCAGTGAGTGCTACAATAGCCAAAATATGACCTTGGGTATATCCCACCTGAATTTACAGACTATCTCAAAAGCAGATTTAATGCAGTGAACACCAGTGACCAAACATCAGAAAAGCAGTGGGATGATATCATACATTAAGAAAGAAGAAGGTCATTTCAAACAAACAAACAAACAAAAAAAAAAAAAAAAACAGGAAAAGAAGAGAAGACCAAAATGGATGTCAGATAAGAATCTGAAACTTGCTCTTGAGTGGTGGTGAATTTTAATAGCTCCTGTCAAATTGCCCTCATAGATCTGTACCAATTTGACTGCCAGTAGTATGTGTGAAAATGCCTCCTTCTCCTTCCCAACATGGTGTTGTCAAACTTTTCCATTTTTACAACTCTATTAGGTAAAAACTGTATCACGCTGTAATTTACATACTATATTTAAATTATTTTCAGTGATACTTTTAAGTGTTTAAAAGTCATCTGTACTTCTTTTTCTAAAATGTCATTGCCTATGTATCTAAGGTATCACAGTTTTTTGTTATTTTTTTTTTATCTTACTTATTTGAAGGTGGTAGCATTGACTGACACTGAGCTGGCTTGGATACATAGCAACTCCATGTACAACAGAACACCACACTGCCTGGCCCTACACATCTTCACAATTGTTGATATGCTCAAGTCCATTGCTGAGGCTACTGTGAATTTTCAGTACCTTCCTACCTAGGGGGCTCATCCTCTAGCACAATAATGGAAATCTGGATCTGTAGGCACAGATCATATATTAGAAATATCAGCCTCTAGTTGAAGATATATATTGTAAATGTTTTTTCCAGTTTATCATCTGTATTTTGGCCTTGCTTATGATATTTTAAACTTTTATTGTGATAATTTTCAAACATACATAAAAGTAGACAGAACAGTATAATAATATAATGAAAGACAGTGTTTTATGACATGTAGAAATTTTGTTTTTATGTAGTTGCTCTTTTCTCCATGACTTTGGGGTTTTGGTCCTACTTATAAAGGCCTTTCCTACTCAAAGATTATATTAAAACTTATTCTATTTTTCATTTAGTATTTTTCTGGTTTCATTTTTAATATTTAAATCTTTCTTATATCTAGAATTCATTTAAGAATGAGAATTCAAAACCAAAATCCAAAATCCACTGCCATCAAGTTGATTCCTACTCATAGTGACAACTCAGGACAGAGCCAAACTGCCCCATAAGGCTTCCAAGGCTATGAATCTTTACAGAACCAGATTATCTCATCTTTTTCTCATGGAGTAGCTGATAGGTTCAAATCACCAACCTTCTGGGTAGCAGCTGAATACTTAAACCAGGAGCTCCAGTAAGGACTCAGATAAGGGTCAAACCTGGTATTTTTCTCAGGGGCTACCGATTGATCCCACTACACAGAATTAAAGAAATTATCCTTCTTCTACAGAGATGAAGCTATTTTCATCTTATACTAAAACTTGTATGCTTTTATTTCTGGACTATTTACTCTGTTGATGTATCTATTTATGTGCCACCTATTTTAATTAATATAGTTTTATAATATGTTTTAATGTCTGGCTGGTAAATATTTCTTATACTTCTTCTTTTTCATAATCATCATGGTAAGTTCAAATATTTTATACATTGCAGAATCAGCATTTTATGCCTTTTAAAAAATCTTACTGGCAGTATTAACATAATACCATTAAATTTATACATTAATTTAAGGAGAACTAACATCATTCTGATTCAGGTAAGTGTCTTTTGAGTCCCTCAATAGCCATTCAAAGTTTTCTTCAGATGAATCCTGTAAGGAAACTTTAGTATTTAACTAAGGATCTAAATTTAACCATTTTATTCCCTAGTTTTCTGTGACTTCAGTTACAACCCTAACATTAAGTAGTTATTCAAAGCAATTAGAATTTTAGAGTTAAGTATTAAATAGACAATGGGAGCCCTGATAGCATAGTGCCTCAGGCACTTGACTGCTAACCAGAAGGTTGGCGGTTCAAACCCACCAGCCACTCCTCGGAAGGAAGGTTGGGCAATCTACTTCTGTAATGATACCACCTTGGAAACCCAAGGAGGGTTCGCTATGAGTCAGGTCCAACTCGAGGGTATATAACAACAACAACAACATTAAATAGACAACTCACACAATGGGAGTACTCTAATTTCTAGACTTTCTTTTTAAGTATCAGGCTATCCCTACATTAGATACACATGGAAGGGTCATGAAATATAGATCACCTTTCTTCCTTTTATACTACCTTCAATAAGCAACTCATATTCATGCATTACATGTTAAAAATATATTACAATAAATCCATAATTTAAATTATATACTTAATTATAAAGTGTATAATTTTCTTCTTTGGGAGCTGTGATAGCATAGTGCCTAAGGCACTTGACTGCTAACCAGAAGGCTGGCAGTTCAAACCCACAAGCCACTCCTCAGAAGTAAGGTTGGGCAATCTACTTCCATAGTGATACTGCCTCAGAAATCCAAGGAGGGGTCACTATGAGTCAGGTCTGACTCCATGGCACCTAACAACAACAACATAATTTTCTTCAGACTACAGTAAGATGGCACATTTTAAATGAAAAGACTCATGTAGTAGATTGAAAAAATTACAAAGAGTAAAACACCTCATATTTGTGAAGTTAAAATACTGGAAAACAAAGATGACATACTCTTACCGGGATAGAATTCCTACAATGTTTCGTACAGGAGAGCCATGCAACAAGGACTTCACGTTGCCAAGTTTGCTCAAAAATTCTGTGGTTTCATTCACTCTGCCAACTCTATATATCTGCAAGATGTCCACTGGACTTCTACTGCAAGAATTAACAAAAACACCAAGGTCTTGCTGGAGTTAGATGAAATAGTTGCTGAACTATAACTGCCATCCTCAGGGCTTGAAGACATAGTTCTTTCCTTCCCTTTGACTCGCTGGAGAACAGTTCTCTCATTCCTGATTATACCTTCACTGTATTAATTTGTTTAGATCCCAGGAAATCCAGTGGAAGGAAGGTTAAAAGCCAAGTCAAAAGAATTTGATAATATATCAAAGCAAATCTGGAAAAGGTCTAGGGGACTATGTTTTCAGAATGACTGACCAAGAAAGACTGAAAAAATTTTAGATAGTTCTAAATTAGTCCATAAAGGAGGAATGGGTCATTGTGGGTTGAGTGAGGTGTTGGAAAACCACCTTTCAAAGCAACAACATCCACATACAATTTCATCTTGTAGCATTTGCTGATTTCTGTGGTATATTTCAAGCTACCATTGGTATCTTGAAACCAGTTTGCAAAATTCCTAAAAATTTGACAAATTGATTCTCTCTGGCTGGTATGAGGCAGCTCCAGTATACTACTGTTGGTTTCAAGGGGTATACAAAGCTGATGAAGGTTAAACCCAGTTCAGTATAAAGTGAACTGAGATGTCAGAAATGCCTGGGCAAAAGACTTCAGAAGACAGCACTGCTGAAGTGGACTGAATGATCAAATCAATGAAAGGCATTTCCACCTAGGATAATCAATAAAATTAGTTTCTGAGCCATAAATCTGGGTGTCAGCTCTGATTCTACAGAGGTGCTAACTCTAAAAAAGGGTTTGTCTGAGCAGCCAAATCACTTGTTATTTTTGCTTGTTGTTATTTTTGCTGCCCAGAGTTACAGAATGCACAAGAATATGGATATGTATAATAAATGAGGAGACACATGGAAGTGACAGTTAGTGATGCCATAATTCATTACATATTTTCCAACTTCATATTTTTATGCTATAGATTGGCCCTCATTAAAGCTCACAAACATATATTCCTGCAGTTTTAAATCTTAATTTAAGTGGATTTTCTTATATAATACCATTCAAAGAACAAGTTCAAACATCCTTTCATTTTAAAACTTTAAATTTAATTCTGAGTGGGAAAGGATTACCATGAGAGAGTGGAATAACATAGAGTATTTTCAAGCACACAATATTGCCCAGGCCCTATTACGAACACAAAAGAAAGTAATCTGTCATCACAACATAGTCACCCAGTTACTAATAATTAAATGATCTAGGTAACTATGGTGAACCAGATCTTTAGCAGAATGTGAAATAGCATTACATAATGATAGATCATAAAATATTTCCTTTAAGCTTACCTGTGATTATTCTGCACTATCTCTTTTTTAACATTGAAAAATTCTTCAGTGTTCTGTTCAACATATTCTATTTTGCATCTCAAAGCTCGGTATTTGGCAAGAGATGGCGGATTAGGTTTGAAAAAATTACTTTCACAGACATTCACCATGTCTCTTATTAGCTGTATATGGAAAAGATACAATATCAAAATATATGTATTTATTCAAAAATTGGAAAAATAGAGATTTTTCCTCAAAGCTTTCAATCAAGATCTGCCTGTACTATAAGTGGCATACTATAGCTAATATAGTTCCTAATAGTACAATATAGAGTGATAACAATATATATTAGTGTAACAAACCGGTGTTAATAAAGTGTTTTCAAATACACCATTTCACTTAATCTTCACTTCGACACCATGAGTAGGTCTTAATATCTTGGCATTTCACTGCTAACCAGAAGGCTGCCAGTTCAAACCCACCAGTCACTCTGCAGAAGGAAGGTTGGGTAATCTACTTCCATAGTAACACCACCTCGGAAACCCAAGGAAGGGTCGCTATGAGTCAGGTCCAACTTGAGGGCACATAACAACAACAACAATACAGATGAAGAAAATGAGCTCTGTGAAGTTAAATAAACTGCTAAAGATCCACAGCTAACAGGGGAAAGTGACTAAACCAGGGCTTTGAACCTGTTCATCCAGTTGACCCCCTGCTGAGAATTTGCATTTCTATGCCAGATATACTGAATCTGAACCTACATTTTAACAAGATCCCTAGGTGATTCTTATAGACGCCCAGGTGATCCCCAGGGGATCTTGTTAAAATGTAGATTCTGATTCAGTATACCTGATGTGGAAATGCAGATTATCAACAGCAGGTCAAACTAGAATGAATCAGTATGAAGCCCTGGACAAAACTGGAATTCACCAGGCTTTGAGTCCAATTCTACTTAACAAAAATTCATTAAACACATTCTACCAGTCAAGTCGGATCTGCCTCAATGGCAACAAGTTTGTTTGTTTTGTTTTGTTTTGTTTCTATATATGCTAGGCATTGTATTTGGTTTGAAAGATACAAAGATATATAAAAAATGGATCTCTGCCTTAGAAAAGACCCAAGTACACCACAGTGTATTCATAGGTCATGGAGCCTGAAGGAGAGAACACCATTTTAGGAAAACCTGAATTACATTTACTCTTGGTATCTGTTGCTTTCAACATTGTTGAGTGTAAGAGAAACAGGAGGGCATTAGCTAGTCTTCCTCCAGAGGTGAAAATGCTATATAGTCTTATGAACTTGGAGTTGTAAAGGCCTTTATAACTATAACTTATAACTCACTATATAAAACTACAAAAGGTCTGGTATGGCAGACCTAAAATGAGTTAACTTTAAAAAAAAGAAAAAAATCATAAGTAAAGTGAAAAGACAACTAGGGAGAATAATTTGAAACTCCTGTCACAGGCTAACCCAACATATAAAGATTTCTTAAAATCATGAAGAAAAAATATCAAAACCTAAAAGAAAAGCAAGCAAAGGAGATGAACATACAGTTAACAGAGTAAGAAATGTAAATGTGCCATAAACATCTGGAAAGATGCTCAGGCTCACAATACTGACAGACCATTTCTCATCCATAACACTGGCAATCCTAAAAGTTTGACAAATAGGCTGTTGGCAAGACTACAGGAAATAGAAATTCTCATTCATCGATAGTTGTTGTTATTGTTGCTGTTAGGTATCGCCGAGTCAGTTCCAACTCATAGCAAACGTATGTAAAACAGAACAAAACAACGCCTGGTCCTACTCCATCTTCACAATCATTGCTATGCTTGAATGTATCATTGCAGCCACTGTGTCAATCCATCTCATTAAGGGTCTTCCCCTTTTATGCTGATCTTCTATTTTATGCAGCATGACATCCCCTCCAGGGAATGGTACTTCCTGATAACATGACCAAAGTACAAGAAATCAAGTCTGGCCATCAATAGTTAGAAGTCAAAAACGTACAACTTTGGTAGATGAATCAGACAATATCCAGTAAAATTACACATGCATTTATCAGGTACACAAGTACCTACCTCTAGCAGGGATCCTATTCCAGAAATACAAGTATATTCCTCTGTATAAGTATAAAATGACAAACATACAAGGTTATTCATTAAAGTCAGGAAAAGTGTGAATCAGGATTACATCCTTTTACCATACTTATTCACTGTGTATGCTAAGCAAACAACCCAAAAACTGGACTACAAAGAAGAACGAAGCATCAGGATTAGAGGAAGATTCACTAACAACCTGTGATATACATATGATACAATCTTGCTTTCTGAAAGGGAAAAAGACTTGAAGCACTTAATCAAAATCAAAGACTAAAGCCTTTCGTGTGGATTACACTTCAACATAAAGAAAACAAAAATCCTCACAACTGGACCAAAAAGCAAAATCATGATAAATGGAGAAAAGCTAGAAGTTGTCAAGGATTACATTTCACTTGGATCCACAATCAACATCCGTGGAAGCAGCAGTCAAGAATTCAAATGATAAATAGACTATCAAGCAAAACCCAAAACGCACAAACAGCAGAAGAGAAACTAGATGAATGGGACCTTCTAAAAATCAAATTTTTATGTGCTTCCAAACACTTCTCCAAAAGAGTCAAAAGAGAACCTACGGATTGGGAAAAAAATATTTAGCAATGGCATATCTGAAAAGGGACTTATCTCTAGAATTTACAGAAAACTCCAATATCTCAATAACAAAAAGAAAAATAAACCAATTAAAAAATGGCAGAAGATATGAATAGACACTTCACCAAGGAGGATATTCAGGTGACCAACAAACATATGAAGAAATGCTCATGATCATTAGTTATTAGAGAGATGCAAATCAAAACAACAATGAGATACCATCTTGCTCCAGCACAAGTAGCAAAGTTCAACAAGACAGAAAATAACAAATGCTGGCAACGATGTGGAAAGAGTGGGACTCTCATACATTGCTGGTGGGACTGTAAAAT
>NW_006922148.1:1140227-1156689 GCF_000298275.1 Orycteropus afer afer | reverse complement strand
GGCGATTCCTTCAAAAGTTGGATTTAGAAATACCATTTGACCCAGCCATTCCATTAATAGGTATATATCCTAAAGAAGTGAGAGCCATGACAAGAACAAACATATGCACACCCATGTTCATCGCAGCACTATTTACAATAGCCAAAAGATGGAAACAACCTAGGTGTTCATCAAATGAGGAATGGATAACCAAACTATGGTACGTACACACAATGGAATACTATGCAACCCTAAAGCATTACCTAGAATCTGCAAAACACCGCATAATGTGGATGAACTTGGAGGACATTACGCTGAGTGAAATAAGTCAATCACAGAAGGACAAATATTGTATTAGTCCATTATTGTAAAAGTCAAGGAAAGGTTTATCTATGGAAGGAAATTTTCTTTGTTGGTTACCAAGGGTGAAAGGGGAGGAGAGGGAACATTGTTAGAGACGTAAAGATTGATTTGGGTGAAGAGAAGGGCAATGCACCAAATGGGAGTGAGCAACACGGTGGCACTGAGGAAGAGGAAGACATGTATGGGAGGTACAGACAAAAAAGATTAACACTTTTGCACATACAGTACTGCGTTGTCAGTGAAGGCAAACATGGGTATACAGGTGGACAGATGGATGGACAGGCTGAACTATTAGGTATGTCTATGAAGCAGGGAGTGTACCCAAGACCATGCATAGGGTTGGCAGACAGTGGTCCTATAAGTGTATTTGTATGATCTGAATTCCCAGGTGTACAGTAGAGCTGACAAGGGACAAGGTTGTAGTCACTGCTTGGTCACAGCCAGCTACCCAAAGGGACCAAGTAGTTGAACCTGTGGGCTCGGGACCATAGTCACAGGGGACATCAAGCTCAACTGGCATAACATACTACACAAAACATTGTTCCACCTCCTACTTTGGCAAGTAGCAACTGGGATCTTAAAAGCTTGCAAATAGCCATCTAGATGCAACAATGGGTCTCTCCTCGCCCAGAGCAAAGAAGAATGAAGAAAACCAAAGATTCATGGAAAGAATTAGTCCTAGTGACTGGTACACCATGTGATCTGTAGCCTATATGACTATGAGACCAGAAGAACTAGATGGTGGCCAGCTACCATGGTCAACCACTCAGAGGGGTATCTATGCAGGAGATCCTGGATAGAAAGGGATAACAATGTAGAACAAAACTCAAAATCATTTGGATAAAAAAAAGGGGGGGACCAGGTTTGTTGGTCTGATAAAGCCTGGTGGAACCAATGAGACTATGTATGGCCCCTAGCTGCCCTTCAGGTCTGGAATTGAACCCACACCTGTAGCTTCTAGCCAAGCAAAAGACAGGCATAGGAGTTGAACATTTACCTGACGCAGATACCTTGGAAGGCACAATCATGGGAGAAAGAAGGGCTGTTTATGCACAGGGAGACAGCTCAGGGAGCAGGGGTGCATGGAGGGATGTACACAGGAAAGAGGTGACTGTCAGGAGGAAGTGGAAGGGGAGCTGTTGTATTGTGGTGAATTGTGGTCAATGTCATGAGACAAAGTGTACGTGAACTGCTGTATTGAAAGTGAATTTTCTCTGTAAATTTTCACCCAAATCACAAAAATAATAATGAAAAGTGAAAACATTTTAATATAGCTTCACATTAATTGGCCTAATGTACTATGTATTACAAAAATTTTGTAATACATGTACTCATGTATTATGAAAAGAAGATTTCAAAGCATTGCTCTAGAAGACAAAGTGAAGGATTATAATAAATATGCAAATACTTGGAGTTGGAAAATCAAAAGGGAAGAACACATTTGGCATTTCTCAAGCTGAAAGAACTGAAGAAAAAATTCAAGCCTTGAATTGCAATATTGAATGATTCCACAGGCAAAATATTGAACAGTGCTGGAAGCATCAAAAAAGTCACTGTACCAAAAAAAAAGAAAAGAAATGACATATTATCTTGGCCTAATCTGCTGCAAATGACTTCTTTAAAGTATGGAAAAGCAAACTGTCACTTTAAAGTGACACCATAAGGAGTAAACTGCACCTGACTCACCCCAAAAAATTATCACCTTCTAATACATTCCAACTCACTGCAATGCCACAGGACAGAGTAGAACTGTCCCATGGAGTTCCCAAGGTTGTATATCTTTATAGATGTAAACTGCCATATCATTCTCCCATACAGCAGATGATGGGTTTTAGCTACTGACCTTTCCATTGGCAGGTGAGCGCTTTAAATACCGTGCAACCAGAAGTCACACCTGACCCCAGCCATAGTTTTTTCAATTGCTTCATGTGCATGCGAAGTTGGACAATGAATAAGAAAGACAGAATGAAAATTGAGGCCTTTAAGTCTGGGAAGAAGATGGCATCCTGCTAACAGACCACATGCCAGTTCCTTTTTCAACAGAGATTTGAGAAACTCAATGGAACAGATACAAATAATGATGCTGGAATTATAAGCAACTAATGAGAAGATAAAGTATTAGATTGAGGGAAGAAAGCAAAGGAGTATATTTAGTGACTGAGGGGGGAATAAAAGCTGGCCTAGTCGAAGAGAAGCCATTAGAAACAAAAAGGAGGTTGAGAGGTGAGGGGTAGGCACTGCACCGAACCCACAGGTATTAAAGACACAGTAGACAGAGAGGGAGGATTTCAAGGTACACTAAAGCCACACATGTGGGACAAGACTGCATGTGTGGGAGAAGATCTCTGCGCAAGTGGAAAAGTATATTACTAAGTTGCCAGGGAGAACGGGAGGGAGTAAGGGAAAGGGAAGAAAAACTCTCCTGAAATAAACCAAACCCCAAATTGGACCCTTGGCAATGGGCCCAACTACAACTCTTAGCAACCCTTTTCAGCACAAAGCACAAAGTGGAATTGAAGCCTGAAGTTTCAGGCCGGTGCAGCTGAAGCATTTGAACTGCAGGGCTTTGACTGACAGCCGAACTGCACTATCAGCAATCCCTTCCAAACTGTGATTCTCCCACGCCTCCATCACTGGCTGACCTATATTACACTAAGCATAAAAAACAAGCTTTAGCATTCTCTCCAAGAGGTCACATTTTGTGCCAATGTCCTTTCTCCTATGTAGACAGACATGCACAGCAGTGAATGAGCAGATTTTGCCACAACAGCTAGTTTCCAAGGCGACTGGCTGAATATAACTAGAAAAATATCTCCTCAATTACCTTATTCTCCTTCATTTTTCTACTTTCCTCTTGTCCAATTTTTCTTCCTTTTTATCTGACAATTTGCCCTCAATCTTTTAATCTTCTTTCATTTTTACCAAACCTTCATCTCTGTCATTGCACCACTTTTGTTTTCTCTCTTTTGCTTATATTTTTTCCTTTCCCCCCATTTCTTATCATCTATTTTTTGTACTATATTTTCATCTTTTCCTCTCCTTTGCTTGCTTTCTTTTTCTGCCTCATCCAATGGGAGGAATATGTTAACCCTACACTAGTCAGCCTACATAACTACACTGACTACCTCACCCAACAAATGAGTATGGGAGGAATATGTTAACCCTAGTCAGCCATACATAACTACACTGGCTACCTCACCCAACAAATGAGTATGGGAGGAATATGTTAACCCTACACTAGTCAGCCATACATAACTACACTGACTACCTCACCCAACAGATGAGTAACACCAACAGCTCCTGCACCACCGAATTAACAATAGGCAGTGCACAACACCTGCTCATCCCAAATGCAACTCCTCCACATAACAGAGACCTGCACCCACATCCTCATCAGTTACTCCACCAACACAGAGAATGCTAGTTTCCCATTACAGCCAAGCTAACAACCAAAGAAGTCCACCAGCTCCATACTTCCAGATACATTAAAACAAAGTAAAACATCAACACAGGGTGAACCAAATCAGCACACAGCCAACAAATAAAGACAACTTCAAAATGTCTAGGAAAAAAAAGAAAACTACAAATAAAACAAAAATCAGGATAAGATAGTAAAAACTGGTGTCCAAACTAAAGAATCAGGAAATCTTGCAAAGGAAGAAGAAATAATAAAACTATCTGATAAGGAATTCAAAAGATATATATATATAGCACTGTCCAAGAGCACAAGGAAACCATAAACAGAAGCAAGGAGAAGAAAGGCAATACCCTTGAAAAATTCAGGAAGATCATTCAAAAGTAAAATGACAAAATACACAAGAGAACTCATACAAAAACATGACTTCCAGAAAAATGGTAGAATAGGCAGACAAGCTACAGAGACCCTCTTCAACAACAACAACAAAGATAAACCAATTGACACAGATACAGAAGATAATCCAGGAGCCCTGAGCTTTGAAAGGAAGGATACAGAAGGAGATTAAACACCAACTACTAGAAACACCTTCATGGAAAATGAATAAGGGGACAAAGAGGGCTGTGGACTATCTATCAGCTATCCTGATGGTACAGACAGTTTGAATATTTCCAAGTGGTGTTAGGACCTGAGAATTAACCTAAAAATCAGTCCTGCTCACCAAGAGCAGCACGGATGACTGCAGGGTGGCTGATGACTGAAAAGGGAAACAGCAAAGAAAGAGACAAACTGAGCTGTACACATCCAGCTGTCCAGAGAGCAGAAGCATTTTGAATGTTTACAAGTAGTGTGGTCATCATGGATATTTAAAGCAACAGCGTTCTCATTCAGATTCCAGGGACTTAAGAATAGGCTCTGCTTGCTGCAGACGGCACAATACTGGAGGATGACAAATGAAAAAGTGTAATATTTCCCTCGTTACTCTTATAGCCCATATCCTCTTGGGGAACAGAAGTATGGCCATCCCTCACCTTCACCCACCTTCTGAGCCTGCAGGAATTCCATCCCATTCTGTGTGTTTTGACGGAGCTTGGGTGCCCAGCCCCACCCCATATTTGTGGGGCTTTTTGTTTGTTTGTTTGTTTGCTTGTTTTGAAATTATGCTTTTTCTTTTTTTTTTTCTTTCTTTTTCCCTTCCAAGGTTCCAGTTTTGGGCTTTGTTTCTCTTCCCTTTTCCTGGTTCCCATTTTTTTTTCTTCCCTGCAGTTCTTCCCATTCCTTGTTTTTCTTTTTGCATTATTCTCATTTTTCTTCATTATTCTCTTGTTTTAGCACTGTTAGCTCTGTTCTCTTGTTCTCCCCTCCACAGGGATTGTGGAGGTTTGTTTTTTTTGTTTTTTTTTTTTTCTATTTCTTCTGTCTTTTAAAGTATTTCTTTAAATATTTCATCTTCTGTATTGCCTTTCCTCCTCTTCTTCTTTTTTCTTTTTCTTTCTCTTTTTGGTGATTGCTCCTGTGTGTTTATATGATGTTTGTTTTTTTTTTTTTTAATCCTCTTGTCTTTACTTTTTGGGGGTGTTATTTGATTGTTGTTTTTGTCTGAGCGGGAGACAGCAACTGTGCCTGTACAACTCAACCATACCCACACCTCCTGCAACCCCAACTACTGAGTGAGGGCCACCACTTTTGCACCAGCTGGCCAACAATACATGAGAGCCAATACAAGCCTGATTTACCCTCAACTACTATTCACAAACAGCTAACAGAGATCTGTGAACCCATTCTCATTCTATATCACACCCATCAGAAGTCAAGTGGTGAGTACATAAGTGCTGCCAACTAGCAAACAGAAGTACCCAGTATGCTGCTTACTTAGATCTATCCAAAGGAAACTAAAATCTTGGGCGAATCACTCTGATATACAATTACTAACTAAACATAAATACAACAATGTCACAATGTCTTAGAGACAACGGACCATCACAGTTCACACAGAGAAGCAAGAGAAAGCAGTAGAAACAAAGAACCATGACAATGACCCAGAACACATCTCTGAGAAAGAAGCAGCACTGGAACTTCCTAATAAGGAATTCAAAAGAATTATATTTAGGTACCTTCAAGGAAATGAGAGACACATCAAGGAAAACACTGGCAAAATTAAGGATAAAACAGACAAAACCTGTAACAACTTCAGAAGACACTACAAGAACAAAATGACAAAATAAATGAAAAATTAAAAATGATACAAAATCTACAGATAGAAATCCAGATGATTAATATTAAAATTTCAGAAAAAGATAAAACATTGAACAGGCAAAGGAACAGAATTGTGTCAATGGAAGACAGAATTAGTGAGATTGAAGACAAATACCACAATACTTCTTTGGAAAGGGATCAATCAGAAGAAAGATCAAAACAAAATGAAGAAAGCCTCAGATTCATGTGGGATACCATCAAGAGGAATGACCTATGTGTAATCTGAATTCAGAACAGGAAGAGACAAACAAAACCACAGAGACAAAACTTGAAGATTTGTTGGAAGAGAATTTCCCTTATATACTAAAACAAGGGAATATATCCATTCAAGAAATTTAATGAAGCCCAAACAGGATAGACCCCAAAAGATAATAACCAAGGCATATCATCATTAAATTCACCAAATTCAAGGACAAAGAAAGAATCCTGAAAGCAACCAGTAAGATTAAGCTCTAAATTCTTAGCAGAAACTATACAGGTGAGAAGGCAGTGCAGTGGTATATATAAAACACTGAAAGAAAAAAATGTGCAACCAAGAACTGTATACCCAGCAAAACTGTCTGGTAAATATGATAGTAAAATCAGAACATTTCCAGGTAAGCAGAAATTAAGGGAATTTGAGTGATACAAAATATGTGCAGTCCTTACAAAGACAATAGAAGACAGACACAGAGTAATCCCTAACAGACAACCAGACACTATGGGATAGAGATCCAATAGATCTACCATGACATAAGACTCAATTGCCACAACAAAATACATAAAAGACTTGCTCTATATCCTACATTGGTGAGTAGCAACTGGGGTCTAAAAAGCTTTCAAGAGGCCATCTAAGATGCAGCTAATAGTCTCCTACCATCAGAAGGAAAGAAGAAAGAAGAAAAAAAAAGGGCATTTTGAAGCAATCAGCCATAAGACACGATGGCCCTCAAGATCAGAAGAACTAGATGGTGCCCGACTATCAATGCCAACCACTCAGGAAAGGATCAAATCTGGAGATCCTGGATAGAGTGGAGGGAAAACGTGGAACAAAATCCAAAAACTCAGTAATAACCAGAATTACTGGTCAGATGAAATCTGGTGACACATCCAATACTATGGCACTGGAATACATTCTGCGCCTGGAATAAAACGCACCCCCAGGGGCTGGCTCTCAGCCCAATAGTTAATAAGATGTACACACAAACCACTCAACCAAGGATGACGCACCCACATACTCTATGGTAACACATCCCTTAGAGCAATAGACCATAGGACACCAGAGGACCAACATTCAAATTGAGGAAATGCAGGACAAACAGGAGTGCATAAATATGAAGGCCACAGGGGCAGAGTTACAGGGTAGGGAGGGGAGGAGATTGGATTAGGGTTGGACATGGTAAATGGGGAATGAAACTAAATGTACACTTAACATTGAATGTAAAATAAACTCTTAAAATTAAAAAGAAGAAATTAAGACAATTTGTTAAAACCAGACCAACCTTACAAGAGATGATAAAGGGAGTCCTTTGGACAGAAAACCAACAACAGCAAACAACAACTGACCATCAATACACATGATGGCATAACCCAGAAACCAAGCCAGTTATGGAAGCATCCAAAATAAAATAAGCTTACAAGATTTTAAATAGGGTACCAGAGATATCAATTGGCAAATAAGGACAACTACAAACAAAAAAAGAGGGAAAAAATAGTGTAGTTACAAAACTTACAAATGGTGAAGAAGTCAAGACAACTGCAAGATAGAACAGATTATTCTAAACTTGAGAAGAAAATTATAAATCACAGGATCACCTCAAAGAAAAATGATAAACCTTCGCATCAAAATTAAAAGGGACAAGGACAAATATTTAGCAAATACTAAAACAGAAGCCACAAAGGAAGTGACAACTTGATTCATAAATAAAAGGAGCCCAGCACAGAAAATTGTATAGAACAAAGAAATCAGGAACACCACAAAAATAAATAAATAAATAAAAGTGACAGCAACAAATTCATACTTGTCCATAATTACACTGGATGTCAAATGGATTAAATACACCATTCAAGAGACGGAGAGTTGCAGACTGGATAACAAAACATAACCGATCAATATGCTGTCTACAAGAGACACACCTTAGAAACAAAGACAAAAAACAGACTAAACTTCCAAGGTTAGAAAAAAGATTTATCAAGCAAATAGCAATCAAAAAAGAGCAGAAGTGATAATACTAATATCTGATAGAATTGGTTTTAAGACAAAAATCAGAGACAAGGAAGGACATTATATAATGATTAAAGGATTGATTGAACAAAAGGATATAAGCATAATATGGCACTTGACTGCTGAACAGAAGGCTGGAGTTTCAAGCCCAACAACCACTCCTCAGAAGGAAGACTGGGTAACCAACTTCTATAGTGATACTACCTTGGAAATCCAAGGAGGGGTCACTATGAATCGGATCCAATTCAACAGGAGTGAGTTTGGTTTTTTCTGTTTGTTTGCACCCAACAAAAGAGCCCCAAAAGACATAAATCAGACCTTAATAGACTTAAAAAGACAGACAGATGACTCCACAGTAATAGGAGGAGCCTAAAATATACCACTTTTAATGAAATATAGAACTGGAAAGAAACTCAACAAAGATGGAGAAGAACTAAACAATATAATCTATCAACTTGACCTTATAGATATCTATAGAGGACTTCACCTAACAACAGCACAATATACATTCTTTTCCAGTGCACGTGGAACGTTCTTCATAACACCAAATGTTAGGCCAAAAAGCAAGCCTAATAAATCTAAAAATATTGAAATAATGCAAAGCATATTCTCAGATCACAGTGTTGCAAAACTAGAAATCAACAACAGGAAGAAAAATAGAAAAAGAGCCAACACATAAAAACACCTTCCTTAAAAATGACTTGGGAAATAAAAGAAGTTTAAAAAGAGAAAATTAAATTGGAACTCACAGAAAAACAGCAATCCGAAATCCAGAATATGAACACTAAAATTATGGATATAGATAACACACTGAAAGGACAAAAGAGTAGACTAGAACTGGCTGAAGACCATATTTTCCACCTAGAAGACAAATTCATTCATACTAACTTGTATGAGGAAAAATTTAAAGATTTAAGAGAAATGAAAAATCCTAAGAGTTATATGGGATGACATGAAAAGAAATAACATATGCCTGATTGGAATTCCAGAACAAAAGGTGGCAAGTAGAAAAATAACACTGAGAAAATTGTTAAAGACTTGTTAAGAAGAAAGAAGAAAAGATATCCACCCAAGAAACTCAACGAACCCCATACAGGAGAGACCGCAAGAGAAAGTTACCAAAATAAATATATCATAATCAAACTTTCCAAAACCAAAGACAAAGAAAGAATCTTGAGAGCACCTTGGGATAAATGAAATTTTGTCTGCAACGTGTAACCATTAAGACTAAGCTCCGGGAGGATTCCAAGATGGCAGAATAGAGAGAGAGACTGCACAGAGCCTTTTCAACAAAGAAAAGGGAAACCAGTTAACATAGACACAGAAGATAATCCTAGACCCCTGAGCCTTGAAGGGAAGGATATAGAAGTAGACTAAATACCAACTAGCAGAAGAATTTGAATGTAAATACCAAAAAAAGAGACAGAGGTGCGGTCTGGCAGCAATCCTGAGCGAGCCTGACGGCACAGCACAGACAGCTTGAAGAGTGCTGAGTAGTGGTTGGACCTAATTATTAACCTAAAAATCAGCCCTGCTAGCCAGGGACTGCACTGAGGACTGCTCTGGTGCCTGGGGGAAAAAAGGTGAAGCACCAGTGAAGAGGAAGGTGGGCTGAGCTGTGGACTTTTGCCTGTCCAGAGGGTGTAGCCATTTTGAATATTTACAAGCGGCTTGACCATTTTGGATGTTTAAAGAAACAGTGCTCTCTCAGATTCCAGGGACTTAAGAACAGGTTCTGCTGGTCAATAACCCCAAGGACACTCTGGACCTGAACAACTAAAAAGGTGTGACATTCCTCTTGTTACACGTATACCCCACACTCGCTTGGTGAACAGAGGTGCGACCATCCCCCACTTCCACCCAACTACTGGGCCCACAGGAACTCCATCCCAGTCTGTGTGCTTGGACGGAGCCTGGGTACCCTGCCCTGTCCACCAATTCTTTTCTTTTTCTACTTTTTTTTTTTTCTTTTTCTCTTTCTTTTTTCTGGTGTTTAGTTTGCTTGTATTTGTCTGTTTTAAAACTACTACTGTTATTAATACTTTTCTCCTTTTTACTACTATTCTTTATTCTTTCCCTCCCAGGTCCTAGTTTTCAGCTTTTATCCTTTTTTCTGTTCGTGGTTGAAAAAAAAAAAATTTTTTTTAATTTAAATTTCTTTCCCCTTTTTTCTCATGATTGACTCTGTTACTTGTTTTCCTTTTTGCATTTTCAACATTTTTTTCTTCATTATTTTCCTTCTCTATCTTTTTTCTCTTAGTGCCCGATACCCATATATTGCAGGTTTTCTTTATTCTACTTCTTCTTTTTCCCTTTATTCTTTTTTTGGTTACCGTTTCTGTGTGATTACATGGTGTATTTTTTGTCCATGTTCTTTTAGTATTTTGATGATTATTCAATTGTAATTTTTGTCTAACTGAGTGGGAGGCAGGACCACTCCCCATAAGACACAACTACACCCACACCTCATGCAACTTCACTTACTGAGCAAGAGCCACTGCCTCCTTCTCCACCAACGAGCCAATGCTAAAAGAACACCAAGAAGAGCCTGAATCACCCTTGGCTGCTATTCACAAACACTTAACAGAGATCTAAATACAACAACGCCACGATGTCTCAAAGACAACAGACCATCACAGTCCACACAAAGAAGCAAGATAAAGTGGTAGAAACAAGGGAGCAGGATACAGACCCAGAACACATCCCTGAGGAAGAATGAGCACTGGAACTCTCTGATAAGGAATTCAAAAGAATTGTATTTAAGTATCTTCAAAGGATTGAGAGATAGACCAAAGAAAACACGGAAAAAACCCTAGAAGAATTTTAGAAGAAAATAAAAGAACAAAATGACAAAATAAATGAAAATTAGAAATGATTCAAAGTATCTATGCACCCAATGAAAGAGCTCCAAAATACATTAAAAAAAAAAAAAAATCCAAAGTCATTGCCATCGAGTCAATTCCGACTCATAGCGACCCCCACTGGGTTTCCAAGGTGGTAAATCTTTATGGAAGTAGATTACCCAGTTTTCCTTCCATGGAGTTTGAGGTGGGTTTGACCTGCCAACCTTCTGGTTGGCAGTAAAATGCCTCAGACACTATGTCACAAGAGCTCCTTAAAATATATAAAGTAAACTTTAATTGAATTGAAAGGAAAAACAGACAATTCTATAATAGTAGTAGAACATTTTAACACAACACCTTCAGGACAGAACACTAGAAATTAACTGGAACAACTAGAAAAAAAACTCAACAAAGACACAGAAGGTCTAAACAACACAATCAACTAATTAGACCTCATAACATACATATAGCACTCCACCCAACAAAAGCCCAATACACTTTCTTCTCCAGTATACATGGACCTTTCTCCACTACAAATATATGTTAGGTCACAAAACAAGTCTAAATAAATTTTAAAAGTATTGAAATACTACAAAGTATCTTCTTCGAATACAATGCTATAATATTAGAAATCATTAACAAGAAGACCAAGAAAAAAATTAACTACATGGAAATTGAATAATACACTGCTCCAGAACAACTGGATAACAGAAGAAATAAGGTGTGAAAAAAAATAAATAAATAAACAAACAAATAAAAATAATTTTAAATCCTAGAAACAAGAAAGAATGTAAACACAACTTCCTAAAACCTTTTGCATACAGTGAAAGCAGTACGCAGAGGTCAATTTAAAGCAAGAAGTACACACATTAAAAAAGAAGAGAGAATGAAAATTAACACCTTACCTCAACAACTCCAAGTTACAAAAAGAGCAATAATAATAAAAAAAAAACATAGTATACAGAAAAAAGGAAATATCTAAGCAGAAATAAATGAAACAGAAAACAAAAACAATAGAGAAAATCAACAAGCCAAGAAGCTAGTTCTTCACAAAGATGAACAAAATTGACAAACCACTGAAAAATTTAACAAAGGAAAAGAAAAAGATGCAAATAACACAAGCAATAATAAATGAAATGGGCAACATCACAACAGAACCAAATGAAATTAAAAAAAAAAAAATAGTAACAAAATACTATAAAGAACTGTACTCCAAGAGTTTGGAAAACCTAGAAGAGATGGACCAATTTCTAGAAACACAAGATTCACCTAAACTAACATAATCTGAGACAGAATATTGGAACGTACCTATAATAAAAGAAGAAATTGGGAAGGTCATTAAAAAAAAAAAAAAACTCCCTACAAATAAAAGTCCTGGCACAGACAATTTCACTGGAGAATTCTATCAAACATTCAGAAAAGAGCTGACACCTATACTACTCAAACTATTCCAGAACCTACAAAATGATGCAACACTCCCAAATTCATTCTATTAAGCAAACAAAAGCAAAAAGCAGGTAATAGCAAAAGCAGGTAAAGACACCACTAAAAAGAAAACTACAGACCAATATCCCTCATGGAATACAGACATAAAAATCTTCAACAAAAACTCAGACAACAAAATCCAACAACATTTCGAAAAAATAATACACCATGACCAAGTGGGATTTGTACCAGGTATGCAAGGATGGTTCAACATAAAAAAAATAAATAAATGTAAACCATCACATAAATAATAGATTAAAACCACATGACCATATCAATTGATGCATAAAAAGCATTTGATAAAATCAAACACGCATTCCTGATAAAAAGTCTCAGCAAAATAGGAATAGAAAGTAAATTCCTCAAAATAATAAGGGGCATAGATGCAAAACCAACAGCCAACATTACTGTCAACAAAGAAAGACTCATAGCATTCCCCTCGTGAACAGGAACCAGACAAAAATGTCTTCTTATCACCATTTCTATTTAGCACTGTACTAGAAGTCTCAGCCAGGGCAATAAGGCAAGAAAGAGAAATAAAAGACATACAAATTGGCAAAGAGTAAGTAAAGCTATCTCTATTTGCAGATGACACGATCCTATACATAAAATAAATACCCAAGAGACTCAACAAGAAAATTACTGGAACCAATACAAAACTTCAGCAAAGTGGCAGGATACAAGATCAACATAGGAAAATCACCTAGATTCCTCCACATCAACAAAGAGATCTCTGAGAAAGAAGTAAGGAAAACAATATGATATAAACAGCCAGCAAAAAGATAAAATACTTAGGAATAAATCGTACCAGGAACACAAAAGACCTATACAAAGAAAATTACAAAACACTACAACAGGAAACTACAAGAGACCTACATAAATGGAAGGTTATGCCATATTCATACATAGGAAGACTGAAGATTGTAAAAATATCAATACTACCCAAAGTAATCTATACATACAATGCAATCCCAATCAAGATTCCAACAGCATTCTCCAAAGATATGGAAAAACCAATCACTAACTTTATATGGAAAAGAAAGAGACCTCAGATAAGTAAACCACTGCTGAAAAAGAAAAACAAAGTAGGTCTCACACTCCCCAATCTCAAAACCTTCTATACTGCCACAGTAGTCAAAATAGTGTGGTACTACTACAAGGACAGACAAAACACCCCAGTGGAACAGAATTGAGAATCCAAAACAGACCCATCCATCTACGGACAAGTGATCATTGACAAAGGACCATGATCCATCAAATAAGGGAGACAAAGCCTCTTTAACAAATGATGCTGTCAAAATTGGATACCCACTTGTAGAAAAATGAAACAAGATCCATACTTGACACCATATACAAAAACGAACTCAAGATGGATCAAAGGCTTAAATGTAAAACCCACAACCATAAATTTCATCCAAGATAAAACAGGGACAAACTTTAAAAAAAAGAAAAACTGCTGTTGAGTTGGACCCGACTCATAGCGACACCTCCCTGAGTTTCCGAGGCAGTATCACTACAGAAGTAGATTGCCCAATCTTCCTTCCGAGGAGTGGCTGGTGGGTTTGAACTGCCACCCTTCTGGATAGCAGTCAAATGTCCTAGGCACTATGCCACCAGAGCTCCTAGGGGCAAACTTCCAAAAAAATAAAACCAAACTCACTGCAGTGGAGTTGGAGCCAACTCATAGTGACCCCTCCTTGGATTTCTGAGGTGATATCACTACAAAAGTAAACTGCCCAACCTTCCTTCCAAGGAGTGACTTGTGGGTTAGAATCAACAGCCTTAGGCACTATTTATGGCATAAGTCAAGCACAACTCAAAATGACAAGCAGAGAAAGAGGAAATTACATGACTGGGATCTTTCAAAAATTAAATTCTTATGTGCATCAAAAGACTCTCCAAAGGGTAAAAAGAGAACCTACACATTGGGAAAAAATATTTGGTAATAACATATCTGACAAGGACTTATCTCTACAATTCATAGAAAACTGCAATACCTTAACACCAAAAAGACAAACAATCCAATTCAAAAATGGGCAATGGACATGAACAGACACTTCACTAAAGAAGAAACACAGGTGGCCAACAAACACATGAGGAAATGCTCATGATCATTAGCCATTAGAGGGATGCAAATCAAAACAACAATGAGATATCATCTCATCCCAGCCATAATATCAAAGGCAGAAAATAACAAATTCTGATGAGGGTGTGGCAAGACTGGAACTCACATACACTGCTGGTGGGACTGTAAAATGGGACAGCAACCATGGAAAATGGAATGGCTTTTCCTTAAAAAATTGGAAATAGAAATACCATTTGATCCAGCAATTCCATTATTAGGAAATTTTCCTAAAGAGGTGAGATCCAGCACACGAATAGACATATGCATACTCATGTTCATGGCAGCCCAACTCACTGTAACAAACAGATGGAAACAACCTAAGTGCCCATCAGCAGATGTATGGATAACCAAACTATGGTACATTCACACAATGGAATACTATGCAAAGTTAGAGAATAATGAAGAACCTGTGAATCGCCTCATAACATAGATGAATTTAGAAGACACCATCTGGAGTAAAATAAGTCAAGATCTCCAGAATAAATACTTTATGAGTCCACTTCTATAAAAAGTCAAGGAAAAGTTTACCCATGCAAGTAAATTTACTTTCTTGGTTAAAGAGATGTGAGAGAAGGGAAAGGAAAATTTCTGACTAATCAAGAGTGATGTGTTGATTTGGATGAAGGGAAAACCAATATAACAAAAGTGTGTGACCAGCACAATGAAAACAGGGAAAAGGAGGACACAGAAATGTGCACAAAAGATATAGACAACAGAGGCAAATGCTATTACATGCACAATACTGCATTGCCAGTGGCAACAAATACTAGTTTATAGGTAAATACAGACAGGTGAAAAGATCAGGTGTGGGTAGGTGAACAGGAATATACCCACAACCAGGGACAGATTTGGCTGGAGATATCTGTACTATAAAAATACCCACATTCATTACAGAAATAACAGGGGACAAGGTTGGAGTAGCTTCTCAGTGACAACCAAACACCTTGAGGACAGAGTCACCGCGCCCATGGGCTCAGGACCATGGTCTTGGGGGACATCAAGCTCAACTGGCGCAACATAGTATAAAAAGATCTTCTACATCTGTGATAGTTGGAGCTATGTGTCAACTTTGCTGGACTACAATTCTGTGCAGTTTAAGCAGTTGTGATGTGAGTTATTCCCAAGATGGGATTGGCTGTATATGTTTTGAGCAGCCAATCCATTGAAAGGGAGTTTCCCTAGGGGTGTGACCTGCTTCTAATATATTTATGAACATCCTGGGAAAAGAAACACTCTTCTGTGGATCGAGATCCTATTGTGCGGCCTATACCTCTCCATGAGCGAACAATCCACCATTCGGCCTAGAGATCTTGGATTCATCATTTGTTGGAGTCAACAGCCAGGACACCAACCTGGAGGTCGTCAGCCCCTGCAGCTGCATGAGTGGGGAAAAGCCTCCAGCTTGACGTTTGATCCAGGAAGTTGGGACCTGCCAGCTTCTATAAGTGTGTGAGCCATTTTCCTAAGATAAATTTTTCTTTCTCTATTATGTATATATAAGCTTTACCCTCCCGAGAGGAACCGGGTCTCCGGGAGCAAGGTAAGCACGGGCGGGCTGTGCTTACTCACTGATCTGCACTGAACACTTTCCTTTGTTACCCTCCCGACAGGGAACGGGCCTCCGGGAGTAAGGTAAGCACGGGTGGGCTGATGCTTACTAATTGATCTGAACTGAACACTTTCCCTTGTTACCCTCCCGAGAGGGACCGGGTCTCCGGGAGCAAGGTAAGCACGGGCGTAGCACAGAGTAGCAGGCCGGAAGAGCAGGAGAAAGGGGTAAAACCCAGTCACTA
>NW_006922148.1:1101241-1136598 GCF_000298275.1 Orycteropus afer afer | reverse complement strand
GGATGTCATGCTTGGTAGGGTGGAGGGTCGACGAAAGAGGGGGAGGCCTTCAACGAGATGGATTGATACAGTGGCTGCGATGATGGGATCAAGTATAGCAGGGATTGTGGGGCTGGCGTGGGATTGGGCAGTGTTTCGTTCTGCTGTGCATGGGGTCGCTATGAGTTGGAAACAACTCGACGGCACTTAACAACAACAACAACAAGCTTTACTGCTTTTGCTTCTCTAGAGAACACAATCTAACACATTTGATACCGGGAGTAATTCAGAGAGACAAAATCATAAGGATGGGCTTCCTAAATTGCTTCTCACTGATTCTGTTTTGGTTCTCCAATTCGATTAAGCGCAAAGGCACTGGTGACTCTGCCTCCATTAGTAAAGAGGGCCCTGCTAATCCATGGCATGAGGTGGCAACATTAATATGCAAAATACCACCAACAACAGATCAAGTACTTTTGAGATGTGAGGCTCTGGGTGATCCCATGTTTGATACTTTTGTGCAATTCTGTCAGCATGAGGAGTATAAGGAAGCTGGTTGGTTGGTCCTACTTACACTACACAAAGAGGTGAAAGAGGGAGATGAATTCAGGGTTGCTGAGTCACAGCTCAAGAGCTACATAAAGATCTCAGTATTTCCAGTTGTGCTCTGAAAGAAAGCCTTATTTCTTCTAGTAACAGAGCTGATATTGCCAAAAATCAAACCCACAGTCTTATTGTAAGAGTGGCTGAATTATAATGTCAATTCAACTACCAACCCAAAATGGTGTCAAAAGTTAAAGTGCGGGCACTCATTGGGAAAAAATGGGATCCTGAAACCTGGAATGGAGACATATGGGCAGATAGGAAGATGAGGATATGGAGCCTGTAAATTCTGTTGAATCCCTCCCATCTGAAGGGATTACTGTAAAACCATTATCCCTTCCACCCTCTGTTTGATGGGATTAACCCAACTGTTCCTGCTGGGTCACTGCCTCAGGTAGATGCCACAGAAGATATTGCTGAATGTTCTCAGGAACTTCCACAACCAGCCATTGTTGCTGCTAGACTTATAACTAAAGTTAAGTCCAAGCAAGCCCCAAAAGGTAAAATACAAAGTGTGACTGAGGAGGTGGTACGCTACACCCAAAAAGACCTACTTGATTTTGCTAACATGTACAGACAGAAACTTGGAGAGTATGTATGGGAGTGGCTACTGAGGGTGCGGGATAATGGTGCAAGGAATGTAACATTGGATCAGTCTAAATTTATTGATTCAGGCCCATTAAGCACGGATTCTTCATTCAACGTTTCAGCTCGAGAGGTTAGGAAAGGATCTAATTGTTTATTTGGTTGGCTTACTGAAGCATGAATTATGCAGTGGCCTACCTTAAGTCAAGTTGAAGTACCAGACCTGCCTTGTTATAATGTGGAAGAAGGTAACAAGTCATGGCCTCTGAATCAATTCCCAGACTTGAGTCGTTTACAGACCCACAACTTCTTGAATGAAGAGAAGGTCAGGTCCCTTCAAAGAAGGACCCCACTACATTGCCAAAAATCTATAATGTAAATCTTTCTCCCAGACTTCCCCAAAGGGATCTGAGACCTCTTACGAGAGTGACTGTTCATTGGGGAAAAGGAAATAATCATACTTTTTCGGGATTATTGGACACTGGCTCGGAACTGACATTAATTCCAGGAAACCCAAAGTGTCATTGTAGCCCACCAGTCAGAGTGGGAACAAATGGAGGTCAAGTTATTGATGGAGTCTTAGCTCAGGCACATCTCACAGTGGGTTCCGTGGGTCCCCAAACACATCCTGTAGTGATTTCCCCAGTTCCAGGATACATAATTGGAAGAGATAAAGTTTTTAAAAAAAAAAAACTTTATGGCTTTGAATTACAGTGTTGGCAATTCCCACATTTGGTCCCTGACATGTGGAGTAAGGCCATTATGGTAGGAAAACCCAAGTGGAAGCCATTAAAACAGCCTCTACCTACAAAAGCAGTAAACCAAAAGCAATACCGCATCCCTGGAGGGGTTGCAGAAGATTACTGCCACCATCAAGGACTTGAAGGATGCAGCGGTGGTGATTCCCACTACATCCCCATTTAATTCGCCTATTTGGCCTGTGCAAAAAAGAGATGGATCATGGAGAATGACAGTAGATTATTGTAAACTTAATCAGGTGGTGACTCCAATTGCAGCTGCTGTTCCTGATGTGGTTTCATTGCTTGAAAAAATTAGTACATCTTCTGGTACTTGATATGCAGCTATTGATTTGGCCAATGCCCTTTTCTCAATACCAATTTTGAAGGAACATCAGAAGCAGTTTGCCTTCAGCTGGCAAAGCCAACAATATACTTTCACAGTGCTTCCTCAGTGGTATATCAACAACATATCAACAATATACCAACAGCATCTCTATCTGCTACAGACACTTCAAGCACCACTGGATCAGCTGGATCATATGGGCCAAGTGGCAGAGCACCTTGCACGGCAGCCTGAACCTGTTGCAGAGCCTTCTGTTGTTCTGGGCCCCACTCAAAACTAGCAGCTTTCCGAGTCACTTGGTAAATAGGCCAAAGCAACACAAAATGAGGGATATGTTTCCTCCAAAATCCAAAGTGGCCCACCAGACATTGTGCCTCCTTTTTAGTTGTGGGGGAGGCCAGATACAATAACTTATCCTTGACTTTAGTAGGAATATGTGCATGTCATAATTTTCCTTCCTTAAAGGACAGTGTTGAAGAGAAATCTTCCCAATGGCAGAATTTCAAGCTGTGCATATGGCTGTCCACTTTGCATGGAATAAGAAATGGCCAGATATGCAATTATTTTCTCTTTCTCTGTATGTATATATAAGCTTTATTGGTTTTGCTTCTCTAGAGAACCCAGCCTAACACAACATCCTACTTCGATTAGCAGTGACTGGAGTCTTAAAAGCTTTCAAGCAGTCATCTAAGATTCAACTATTGGTCTCCCCTCATATAGAGCAAAGAAGAGTGAAGAAAATCCAAGTCACATGGAAACAATTAGTCCAAGGATATGATGGACCACAGGAACCTTAGCCTTCAGGACCCTGAGACCAAAAGAACTAGATGGTGCCCAGCTACCAATGTCAACCATTCAGAAAGGGATCAAAATTGGAGATCCTGGATAAAAATGTGGAACAAATTTCAGAAACACAAAATGACCAGAATTACTGGTCAGATAGAGAATGGTGGAACCCCCAAGACTATGGTTCCAGGTTATCTTTCAGGCCTGGAACTGGACTCACTGCAGTGGATTAGCTTTCAGCCGAACAACAGAATGGCCTACAAGTAGAACATCTACCCAGGGAGATGTACCCATCTACCTCAGGGAGATGCACCCCTTAAATCAATTAACCATCACTATTAGTCAGAACCAACTTGATGGCACTTAACAACAACAACAATTTATTGTGACACTACAGTAGCAAATGTGGAAACCCAAACATCTGGCAACAGAGACCATCCATGCAAAGTGGCACATCCCCACAGTGGGATACTAGAACGAGGATGAGCTTTCTGTAGAAGATATATTAAGAAAACAAGGTGCAGAAAAGCAAGTATACTAAATAACTTTTATGTAAATTAAAAAATACATGTTCATATTCATATTTATTTGCATAGAGAAACACTATAAAAACAACATTTGCATAGAGGAAAAGTTGGACAGACAGGAACGCATAGCTAAGAAGGGCACAGGGAAGGGGTAGTCATAGGAAGGAGACGGGAAGAGAGCTTTTTATTGTTAGAATTATAATCAGGGCCATGAAACCAAATGTGCATTAACATTTCAGAGTTAAAATCAATCTCTTCTGTAAATTTACACCCAAGTTACAATAAAATTTTTTAAAAAAAACTTTGTGTCTTTGAATTACAGTGTTGGCAAAGAATACTAAATATGCCATGTACTACTTCCAGTGTGCAGTATGGATTACACCTCACCATAAAGAAAACGAAAATCCTCACAACTGGACCAATAAGTAGCACCATGATAAATGGAGAAAAGACGGAAGTTGTCAAGAATTTCGTATCACTTGGTTCCACACTCAACACCAATGAAAGCAGCAGTCAAGAAATGAGATAACATATTACACTGGACAAAAGACCTCTTTAAAGTGCTGAAGAGCAAAGATGTCTCTTTGACGACTAATCCAAGCCATGGTATTTTCAATCACTTCATATGCATGTGAAAGCTGGACAATGAATAAGGAAGACAGAAGAAGAGTTGATGCTTTTGGGTTGTAGTGTTCCCAAAGAATACTGAAAGTATCATGGACTGCCTGAAGAACCAACAAACCTGTCCTGGAAGAAGTGCAGCCAGAATGCTCCTTGGAAATGAGAAGAGCCAGACTTCATCTCACCTACTTTGGTCATGTTATCAGAAGTGACCATTCCCTGAAGAAGGGCAGCATCTTGGTAAAGAGGAGGGTCAGCAAAGGAGAAGACCCTCAACGAAATGGATTAACACAGTGGCTGCAATGACAGACTCAGGTACAGCAAGGTTTGTGAGGCTGCCGCAAGCCAGGCAGTGTTTAATTCTGTTGTACATAGGGTCACTATGATCTGGAGGTGACTCGATGGCACCTAACAATAACAACAACTTTCAGAAGAATAAACAAATCACTCTTGGAAGAACAGCCAGAATACTCCTTAAGAGCAAGGATGCTGAGACTTCATCTCACATACTTTAGACATGTTTTCAGGAGGGAACAGTCCCTGAAGAAAGACATCATGCTTGGTAAAATGGAGGGTTAGGAAAAAAGAGGAAGATCCTCAATGAGATGGACTAATACAGTGGCTGCAACAATAGGCTCAAACATAGCAACAATTGTGAGGATAGCATAGAACCAGGTAGTATTTTGCTCTGTTGTACACAGGGTCACTATCAGTCAGAATCAACTTGATGGCACTTAATAACAACACAATTTATTGTGGCACTATAGTAGCAAATGTGGAAACCCAAACATCTGGCAATAAAGAACATCCACACAATATGGCACATCCCCACAGTGGGATACTATAATGAGGATGAGCTCTCTGTGGAAGATGTATTAGGAGAAGAAAACAAGGTGCAGAAAAGCAAGTATATGAAACAACTTTTATGTAAATAAGGAAATACATGTTCATATTCTTATTTATTTGCATAAAGAAACACTATAAAAACAAATAATAAATTAATAAAAATGGTTACTATTGGGGTTGGAAGGAGCTCTGGTAATGTAGTGGTTAAGGCATTTGGCTACTAACTGAAAGGTTGGCAGTTTGAACCTACCAGCCACTCTGAGGAAGAAAGACTGGGTGGTCTGCTTCTGTAAAGATTTACTGTCTTAGAAACCCAATGGGTTTGCTATGAGTCAGAATCGACTTGATGGCACTGAGCTTTTTGTTTTATTAGGGTTGGGAAAGGGGCTAGGGTAGAGAACAAAAGAATAAGAGTCTGCTGGGAGGCTTCCTGTAAGAGACACAAGAAGAAGTGTTCCAGATGTGATGCTATGAACTACAGCACAAGATGATCATGAGGGGAATCAGGCTGAGAGTAAAGCTGTTAATTCAATGGAAGAATGGAAAGATGCTGAGTCTGAGTGGACTGGACCAGTAGCCAACCTAAATCCATACTTATTCTATTGGAAAATAAAGGTCTTTATTGTTTAAATTACTTAGTTGTGGTTTACTATTTCTTTTGCAGAAAGAATCCCAATTCATCTGGTCATCTAGAAAATTATTATAGAGTGTATCAATTCTAAACAACTGTCTACATTTGTACTACTGTATCAAAATATTCATGTTGTTTTGCTGTTGTTAGATGCTGTAGAGTGGATTCCAGCTCATACCAACCCTATATACAACAGAAACAAACAATGCCTTCTCCTGCACCATACTCATAATTATTGCTGTGCTTGAACCTATTGTTGGAACCACTGTGTCAATCCATCTCCTTGAAGGTCTTCCTCTTTTTCGTTGACCCTCCACCTTACCGAGCATGATGTCCTCCCCCAGGAAACTGGTCCCTCATAATAACATGTCCAAAGTATGGGAGATGAAGTCTCACCATCCTTGCCTCTAAAGAAAATACTGCCTGTTCTTCTTTGGAGACAGATTTGTTAGCGTTTCTGGTGGTCCATGATATATTCAATACTCATCATCAACACCATAATTTAAATGCCTTAATTCTTCTTTGGTCTCCCTTATTCCTGACCACCTTCCTCAAGCATATGAGATTGAAAATAGCTTGGCTTGGGTCAGGTGCACCTTAGTCCTCAAAGTGACATGTTTGCTTCTTCACACTTTAAAGAAGTCTTTTGCAGATGTGTCCAGTGCAATACATCATTTGATTTCTTCGCTGTTGCTTTCATGGGCACTGATTGTGAATTGAAAGTAAAATGAAATCCTTGACAATTTCAATGTTTTCTCTGTTTATCATGATGTCACTTATTGGTCTAGTTGTGAGAATTTTTGTTTTCTTTATGTTGAGGTGTAATCCATACCAAAGGCTGTACTACACCCTGATCTTTCTTCATCAGTTAAGTACTTCAAATCTTCTTCACTTTCTGTAACCAAGGTTGTGTCACCTGCATTTGCAGATTGTTAATGAGTCTTACTTCAGTTATGATGCTAAGTTCTTCTTCAAATGGTCCAGCTTATTGGATTATTGGTTCACCATACAGATAGAATAAATATGGTATAAGGATTCAACCCTGACACATACTTTTCGTTATTTCAAACCATAGACTTTTTTCTGTTTGAACAACTGCCCTCTCAGTCTGTGTACAGGATCCACACGAAAACAATGCAATGTTCTGGAATTCACATTCTTTGAAATGTTATCCTTAATTTTGTATGATCCATACAGTCAAATGTCTTTGCATAATCACTAAAATAAAGGTAAACACCTTTCTGGTATTCTCTGCTTTCAGCCAAGACCCATCTGACATCAGCAATGATATTTCTAGTTCCACATTCTCTTTGAATCTGACTTGAATTTCTGGCAATTCACTGTCAATGTATTGCTGCAACCATTCTTGAATCATCTGCAACAAAATTTCACTTGCATGTGATATTTATGTTCTTGTTCGATAATTTCCACATTCTTTTGGATCACCTTTCTTTGGAATGGGGACAAACACGGATCTCTTCCCATCAGCTGGCCAAGTAACTGTCTTCCAAACTTCTTGGCATAGATTAATGAGTACTTCCAGTATTGCATCCATTTGCTGAAACATCTCAATGGGTATTCCATCAACTCCTGGAGTCTTATTTTTCACCAATGCCTCCACAACAGCTTGTACTTATTCTTTCAATATGTTGCTTCTTTCTTCTTAATATGTTACCTCTTGAAATGGAATTAACTCCAGTGATTTTTTGGTACAATGACCTAACTTCTATCTTCTTTCAATGTTTTCTGCATCATTCAATATTTTGCCCACGTTCCTGCTATTGTTAGGTGCCATCGAATTAATTCTAATAGTGATCCCATGTACAGCAGAAATACTACCTGATTCTGGACCATATTTTCTATGTTTGAATTCATTGTTGCAACTTCTGTGTCCATCTATCTCATTCAGGCTCTTCCACTTTTTCACTGATCTTCTACTTTACTGACCATGATATCCTTCTCCAAGGACTGGTCCCTTCTGACAACATAATCTTTTGCTTTCAAGACTGATGTCCTTAATGCCATCCCACAATTCATCTGGTCTTTAGTCACTAGTGTTCAATATGTCAATTCTATCATGAGATGGTTTCTAAATATTGGTGGGATGTACTCAAGGTCATACTTTGGATTTTGGGGATGTGTTTTACTTTCCTTGAGCTTCAACTTGAACTTACATAAAAGGAACTGACAGTCTCTTCTGCAGTCAACCCTTGGCCTTTGTGTGAATGATGATATTAGGATTCTCCACAGTCTCCTTCCACAGATGCAGTCAATTTGATTCTGTTGTATTCCAGCTGGGAAGGTCCACTTGCATAGCTGTCATTTATGTTATTGAAAAAAATTATTTCCAATGAATGGGTCATCAATCTTGCAAAATTCTATTATGTGATCTCCGGGGTTATTTCTATCACCAATACCATATTTTTCAGCTAATGATCCTTCTTCCTTGTTGCAAGCTTTCACTTTCCAACCACCAGTAATCATCAATGCATCTTCATTGCATGTTTGATCAATTTCACACTGCCAAAGTTGGTAAAAATTTTCTCTTTCTTCATCTTTGGCCTTAGTGGTTAGCACTTAAATTTGAATAATAGTCATACTAACTGGCCTTCCTTGCAGGCATATGGATATTATCCTATCACTGACAGCACTACACTTCAGGATAGATCCTGAAATGAAATGTTATTTTTGATGATGTATGTAATGCTTTTCCTCTTCAATTTGTCATTCCTGGCATACTAAAGCATATGTTTGTCCAATTCAAAATGGCCAATACAAGTTCATTTCAGCTTACTGATGCCTAGGGTATCAATCTTTATGTGTTCTTTTTCATTTTTGATGACTTCCAATTTAATACATATTAATATTTCTTCCTTTCCATGTTCCAATTATTAAAGGATGTTTGCTGCTGTTTCTTCTCACTTTGAGTGATGCCATATCAGCAAATGGAGGGACTAAAAAGTTTTACTCCAACCACATCAAGGACAATTCTATTTTGATGTTGTCTCTCAGTAATAGGATAATATCTACATGCCTACAAAGAAGACCAGTTAATACAACTATTACTAAATGTATATACCAACCACTAAAGCAAAAGATGAAGAAACTGAAGATTTTAACCAAATTCTGCAGTCTGAAATTGACCAAACATGCAATCATGATGTATTGATAATTACTGGTGACTGGAGAGTGAAAGTTGGAAAAAAAGAAGAATCACCAGTAGTTGGAAAATATGGCTTTGGTGATAGAAATGACACTAGAAATTGCAAGACAGAATTTCGCAAGAGAAAAGACTTATTCATTGTAAATACCTTTTTGCAACAACATAAAAGGCAACTATATATGTGGACCTTGCCAGACAGAATACACAGGAATCAGATTGACGACAAATCAGATTGACGACATCTGTGGAAAGGGCCAATGCAGAAGCTCAATAACATCAGTCAAAACAAGACCAGGAATTTACTGGGGAACACACAATTAATTGCCCATATGCAACTTCAAGTTGAAGCTGAAGAAAATTAAAATAAGTCCATGAGAGCCAAAATGCAACCCTGATTATATCCCATCTGAATTTAGAGACAATCTGAAGAACAGATTTGATGCATTGAACACCAATGATCAAAGAGCAGACAAGTTGTGGGATGACATCAAGAATATCATCCATAAAGAAAGCAAAATGTCGTTAAAAAGACAGGAAAAGAATAAAAGACCAAAATGGATGTTAGAAGAGACTCTGAAACTTGCCCTTGAATGGAGCATAGCTAAAGCTAATGGAAGAAATGATGACATAAAAGAGATGAACAGATTTCAAAGGGTGGCTCAAGAAGACACAGTACACATCCTACTTTGGAGAACAGCAACTGGGATCTTAAAAGCTTGCAAGCAGCCATCTAGATGCAATGATAGATCTCTCCTTGCCCATAGCAAAGAAGAATGAAGAAAACCAAAGATGCAAGGAAACAATTAGTCCAAGCTTCTGATATGTCATGCAATCCTCAGCCTATATGACTGTGAGACCAGAAGAACTAGATGGTGCCCTCCTACCATCGTCAAATACTCAGAGGGGGATCTATGTAGGAGATCCTGGATAGAGTGGGAGAACAATGTAGAACCAAAACTCAACATCATTTAAAATAAAAAGGACCTGGTTTTCTGGTCTGATAGAGTTGGTGGAAACCCTGAGATTATGTCCCCCAGCTGCCCTTCAGGTCTGGAATTGAACCCCTTCCTGTGGCTTCCAGCCAAACAAAAGACAGGCATATGAGGTGAACATTGACATTAGGTAGATACACTCCTTGGAGAGATCAATCATGGAAGAATAGAAGGGCTGTGTAGGAACAAGGACACAGCTTGAGGGGCAGGAGTGCATGGGAAGGAAGGACACAGGGAAGAGGTAACTATGGGGAGGAAGTGAGAGGGGAGCTGTTGCATTGTGGGAAATTAGTCAATGTCATGAGACAAAGTGTACATGAGCTGCTGTATGGGAAATGAATTTACTCTGTAAACTTTCATCCAAATCACAAAAATTGAAAGAAAAAAAAAAAGACACAGTAAAGTATCATAATGAAATATACAAAGATCTGCAGTTAGAAAACCAAAAGGGAAGAACACACTTGGCATTTCTCAAGCTGAAAGAACTAAAGGAAAAATTCAAGCCTCGAGTTGCAGTAAAATATTGAAGGCTTCTATGGGCAAAATACTGAACGATGCAGAAAACATCAAAAGCAGATGGAAGGAATACAGAGTCAATGTACCAAAATGAATTTGTCACTGTTCAACCACTTCAGGAGGAAGCACAGGACTGAAAGCTGATGGTACTAAAGGAAGAAGTCCAACAGCACTGAAGGAATCGATGATAAAGCAAGGCCCCAGGAATTGACAGAATAACAATTGAGATGTTTCAACAAACAGATACAGCACTGCAGGTACTTATCCATTTATGCCAAGAAATTTTGAAGACAGCTACCTAGCCAACCGACTGGAAGAGATCAATATTTGTGTCCATTTGGAAGAACTGTAACTCAACAGACTATGAAAATTATCAAACTATATCATTAATACTAACACTGCTGTCAAGTCATATCTGACTCATAGCAACCCCTCCTTGGGTTTCCGAGGCAGTATCACTATGGAAGTAGAGTGCCCAACCTTCCTTCCGAGGAGTGGCTGGTGGGTTTGAACCACCAGCCTTCTCTTTAGCAGTCAAATGCCTTAGGAATTACACCACCAGAACTCCTATATCATTAATGCCACATGCAAATAAAATTTTGCTGAAAATAATTTAAAAATTGTTGCAGCAGTATACTGACGGGAATTTCTAAAAATTCAAGCTAGATTCAGAAGAGGACGTGGAACTAGGGATATCATTGCTGACGTCAGATGGATCTTGGATGAAAGCAAAGAATACCAGAAAGATGTTTACTTACTTTTTATTGGCTATGCAAAGGCATTTAACTGTGTGGATCAAAACAAATTATGGATAACATTGAGAAGAATGAGCATACTTAGTTGTGCTCATGTGGAATCTGTACAAAGACCTTGTTCAAATAGAATAAGAAGATACTGCATGTTTAAAATCAGAAAGGGTGTGCATCAGGGTTGTATCATTTCACCATACTTACTCAATCTGCATATTAAGCAAATAATCTAAGAAGACCAATTAAAAGAGAAAAACGTAGCATCAGGATTCGAGGAAGAATCATTAACGACCTGCAATACACCGATGATAAAACCCATTTGCTGAAAGTGAAGAGGACTTGAAGTACTTACTGATGCATATCAAAGACTACTTCAGTATGGATTAAACCTCAACATACAGAAAATAAAAATCCTCACAACTGAACCAATAAGCAACATCGCGATAAATGGAGAACAGATTAAAGTTGTTAGGGATTTTATTTTACTTGTATCCACAATCAACACTCATGGAAGTAGCAGTCAGGAAATCAGACATCATACTGCACTGGGCAAATGTGCTTCAAAAAAAAACTCCTTTAAGTACTGAGGAACAAAGATGTTACTTTGAAGACTGAAGTGTGACTAACCCAAGCTCACGTTATTATGTGAAAGCTGGGCAATGAATAAGGAAGACTGAAGAAGAGTTGATGCCTTTGAATTGTGGTACTGGCAAAGAATACTGAAAATACCATGGACTTCAAAAGAACCAATAAATCTGTCCCAGCACAAGTGCAGCCAGATGCTCCTCAGAAGTGAGAATGGCCAAACAATGTCTCACCTACTATGGTCATGTCGTCAGAAGGGAACTGTTCCTGGAGAAGGATATCATGCTTGGTAAAGTAGAGAGGGGCAGTGAAGATGAGGAAGACCCTCAACTAGATGGATTGACTCAGTGGCTGCAACAATGGGCTCAAACACAGCAAGGATCGTGAGGATGTGTAGGACTGGGCAATGTTTCATTCTGTTGTACACAGGGTTGCTATGAGTTGGAGGTGACTTAACAGCACCAAACAATAACAAGTACTTTGAGGAGGCAATTCTTACCCACGTATATATTAAGTGACATCCCTCCTGAGGGCCTTATCTTCCAGCATTGTATCAGACAATGTTCCAATGCTATTCATAATGTTTTCACTAGCCAATTTTTTCAGAAGTAGATCACCAGGTCCTCTTTCCTAGTCTGTCTCAGTCTGGAACCTCTGCTGTAACCTGCTGCATAGAGGATGTGGGGGCAGCATCCTCTTATCTCCTCCAACTTTGAGAATCACCATCAGCAGCCCAAGGCTGCTTCCTATGAGGTTAGATATGCTGCCACCCTCCAACCTTTTACCAATTCTAACCCCAACCATCTTTTCCACAGCACTCTACTTCTCTGCTGGGTTTGATGCTTCACTGCAATGGCCATAGTACTCACAGACAATACTCACAATTACAGGGCTTATTAGGGAAGCAACAGGTTACAATTCAGATTCAGGAATGCTCAGCACACATCAGGACAACATTCCCTCTGCCATGCCTGAAGGCACACCTCTCTTTGGCCCTTGGCCTATTACCCTGGCTTTGCCTTGCTCAGGCAAGCTCTTTTAGCTTTGTGATAGGGGCACCTAGTACACTCCACGAACAAGCCTCCTGCCCAAAGGTACTCAGCATTCTCACTCTGCGGGCCAGCAAGCCTGTCATTCTGTCTCGTGCTGGTCTCTCATTTCTGCTGCCTCTGTTGCCAATTTCTCTGCTGATCTCTCTGCCAGTATCTCTGCCATGGAGGTCCAGAACAGGGATCTTGGGTCCAAGGACATGCTCCACTCCACCTCTGGCTCTTGTCTCTTAATGGCACTGAGAAACCACCCCCTTCTGCCTCTGGGAAAGCTCATTTTACACCTATCAGAATGACAAAACTGACCAATCCCCACATTAGGGTTCCATATACATTATTTCTGTGGTTCCACACCCACAAGAGTGCTATGTCCCTTTATTTACCTTACTAACAAGCTATATAATCCCACTGGAAGTCCACAAGCACCTCATATTTATATAGTTCCACCCAGTGTTTTGTTGGGAGTCACAAAGACCATGGCTAGAAGAGCCATACCAAGTAATTCATTCCACCATACCTGTCCACTATGGGAGACCCTGATGGTATTTGAAATACTAATGGCAATCTTTCAGCATCACAGCACCACATAAGCCACCACAGTATGAGAAATTGACATATGAGTTGTGGAACATGTTCATGTTTGGGAACAAGGCTTAGAGAACTTCTCCAAGGAGCCATAGCATTCCAACATGGTTGGACAATTTGTTTTTATGCACAACTCACAAGACAAGTTCTATGATTCAGTGTTCCTTTATCTGTGAGATTAAGACTCCTGAAAATATTTTAAAGTGAATTATACATTTCAGAGATTTACCTGGCAGAGGTCTTCTTTCTTAGATAGCAATAGTCTTAGGTTAACTTCTTTAGTTGTTGTATCTTTGTGAGGTATTAATGTGTAGAATTCATTCATCATCCTTTGCAATTGTTCTACTGTTTCTCCATTTTTCAGTGCTTCCTTTACTAGAAGAAGAATGCCCTCTGCCTTGCTGACCTTTAAATATAAGATGACATACAATTATTAAAATGAAATCAGAGAAAAAAGGAAGAAATACATATAAAAATAAGTAAATTGTAAGACACGTTACAACTATCAATTTTCTGTTGGACATTTGCCAAAAACAAATGCTGATCTATACTGTATATAGTCTCAATTGTCAAGGTGATGACATGAGAATTCTTCCAAAACTAGGCTCAGCTTAACTATAGGAAAGAACCAAATTCTTACATAACTGTACACATAAGGACATAAATAAAAAGATAAATAGGTATCTATCAGAGCTCAGGTGGCATAATGCCTAAGGCATTTGACTGCTAACCAGAAGGCTGGTGGTTCAAACACACCACCCACTTCTCACAAGGAAGACTAGGCAATCTACTTCCGTAGAGCTACCATCTCGGAAACTCAAGAAGGGGCTGCTATGATCTTTGTTGTTGTTGTTGTTATGTGCTGCAAGTCTGACCCGACTCACAGCGACTGCTATGAGTCAGGTCCGACTCAACGGCATGTAGCTATGATCTATAGATATGGATAATAGATAGATGGAGCTATTAAAAAAAAGAAAAGAAAAAAAAACTCACTGCCATCAAATTGATTCCAACTCATAGCAAAAACCCCCTTTGGGTTTCTGAGGCTGTCAATCTTTACAGAAGTAGTTTGCCCAGTCTTCCTTCTGTAGAGTGGCTGGTGGGTTTGAGCCACCAACCTTCTAGTTAGCAGTCAAATGCCTTAGGGACTATGCTACCAGAGCTATGTTGTTGTGTTGTTGTTATGTGCCGTCGAGTCAGACCTGACTCATAGCGACCCCTCCTTGGGTTTCCGAGGCAGTATCACTACGGAAGTAGGATTGCCCAACCTTCCTTCCGAGGAGTGGCTAGTGGGTTTGAACAGCCAGCCGTCTGGTTAGCAGTCAAGTGCCTTAGCCACTATGCTACCAGAGCTCCCACCAGAGCTATAGATAGATATAAATAGATAGATACATATAGAGAGAGGAATGATAATGTAATTGTAAGAGATTTGCTTTTAACATAAGAAAGTTAGAAAGATGTCAGAATCAAACTAGGAACAAAAACCTCCAAAACATGTTTCTTATTACACATGTACTTTATGGGCTTTAACCCAATAAACCTTTTTCTCCATGAAGTAAATTGTTTTAATTCCACAGAGGAAAACCGTATCATTTTAATATGACAATGCAGTTGCACAAGACACACCATTGAGAATAGTTTTTTCATTTATTCTTACAATTGCTATTAAACATAATTAAAAAGGTAAGAGCATTTTCTAGGGGTTGGAAGCATACCAGCCTTTCCCTAAGATAATCAGAAGTTATAAAACTCTAAAAGTAGTTAGCTATGCTGAACATTTACATTAGGTAGATAGACCCCTTGGAGAGATCAATTATGGGAGAATAGAAGGGCTATATATGCACAGGGAGACAGCTCAGGGGAAGTGAATGGGAAGGAAGGACACAGGGAACAGGTAACTATGGGGAGGAAGTGAAAAGAAAGTTTTTGCACTGTGGGAAACTACAATCAATGTTATGAGACAAAGTGTATGTAAATTGCTGTATGGAAAATGAATTTGCTCTGTAAACTTTCACCCAAATCACAATAAAAAATTTTTTAAAAAATGTTTTATAGAAACATGATTACATGCTACTACCCTTTCATTTAAGTAATAACTCTAATTAGAAAAGTTCCACATTTATAAAGTTATTACAATGGCACAGTTTGCTATATTATTTTTATTAGCACTCAAATAATAAATTGCTCTACAGAAAAAAAAAAAGTAGTTAGCCATTAAAAAGGTTAAAGTTTGGCATTAACTGATGATCAAGACCATCCATATTCCTCAGGCATATTATTATCCTCTTGATATAGAAGATCTACGCTTATACTTAACCAGCAGTAAAATGCTACCTCTGATCAGCTCTTGTGTCTGAGAATTTTACAGATAGGAATGTCTAGTTTTCTCAAAAGCTTATTTCCCCTTATACTCTCCATACTCCTTAAAAAAAACAAAACCCACTGCCATTGAGTCCATTCCAACTCACAGCAACCCGCATTGTGTTTCTAAGGCTGTAAATCTTTAAGGAAGTAGATTCCCTCATCTTCTGCCCACAGAGCAGCTGTTAGGTTTGAACCATTGACCTTCTTGTTAGTAGCCAAATGCCTTACTTACTAAGCCACCCAAGCACCTTATCTCCAGGTAAAAGGAAAGAACAGTCAACAAACAACTCAATTTGACTAGCACTAAAATATAAGTCCTATTATTTAAGGTGATGAACCAGGAAGTAAGTTTGTCAAGTCAGAGGTTACATTTCAAAGACACAGTGACTTACATCATTAAGACTAATTTTGTCCACTGGCTTGAGAAGTGTGTGCTTCAGATGGCCGAGAGCTTCTGCCCAAATCATCTCCACCAAATCACTCACCTCTTGGCTAAGAATATTTGAATTTATGTCTTCCTCCAAAAGCAACTGTAATGACACGAAAAAAGAACATTAACAAAAAGTTATCATGAGTCAAGAGTTTAACATCAACATAGAGAGAAGAAAAAAGGTAGAAGAAGAAATAATTATAGCCCAAGAGTCATCTCAGCTCTTCCTCTAGGTCTCCCCTCTTTCTGGCCTCTCCCTCTATCTCTTCCATACACTCACCTCTAATTTCCCCTTCCCTCTTTCCTAGCTATTTGATTTTTCTGCTTAGCTTTTGCCTTCAAACTTCTCCCTGTAAGTTTGAGTCCTTCCAGTGGAATTAAATATATACTGTCAGAGTTGTGCATTCATATTGTGGTGTTAGTGAAGAATACTGAATATACCAGGGACTGCTAGAAAATCTAACAAATAAATCTTAGAAGAAATACAACCAGAATGTTCCTTAGAAGGATGGTGAGACTCTGACTCACTTTCTTTGGACACATCATCAGAAAAAAAATCAATCACTAGAAAAAGACATTATGGTGGGTAAAGTGGTGGGTCAGCAAAGGCAAGGAAGACTCTCAGTGAGATGCACTGATACAGCAGCCAAAACAATACAAACATACCAACAATCATAAAGACAGTACATGACCAGGCAACATCTTGTTCTATCATACATGGAGTCACCATGAGTCAGAGCAGACTTGATGGAAAGTAACAAGTCAAGGATAACCTAAGATACTGCGTAAACATTCACTGAAAGCACAACAAAATATTATTCAAAAAAAAGAGATGATTATGGTACATACACATAATGGAATACTACGTAACACTAAAAGATAATGAAAATCCTCACAACACCTGAAGAATCCTTAAAACACCTCATCACATAGATCAACTGGGAGGACATTATGCTGAGTGAAGTAAGTAAATCACAAAAGGACAGATACTATATGAGTCCACTATTGTAAAAAGTCAAGGAAAGGATTTCACATGGAAGGAAACCTTTTTTGTTGGTTACCAGTGATAGGAGGGGAAGGGAGGAAAAATTGCTAGTTAGGTAAGAAGCATATACTAATCTGGATGAAGGGAAAGGCAATTTATCAAGTGAGTGACCAGCACAGTAACACTAAGGAAAAGGAAGACACAGAGACGTGCACAAGAGCTACAGACAACAAAGGTAAATAGTTTTACATACACAGTACTGCATTATTAGTAAAAACAAACATTAATCTATGGGTGATTACATAGGTAGACAGGCAAAATGATCAGCTATGAGTAGGTAAAAGGGAATATCTATGTTTGGCACATGATAGTTCTACATACATATTTGTACCTCCCATAAGAATGTCCTAGGGAGCTCTAGTAGCATAGTGTCTAAGGCACTTGACTGCTAACCAGAGGCAGATGGTTCAAACTCACCAGCCACTCCTCGGAAGGAAGGTTGGGCAATCTACTTCCATAGTGATACTGCCCCGGAAACCCAAGGAGGGGTCGCTATGAGTTGGGTCTGACTCCATGTCACATAAAAACAACAATAAGAATGTCCACATATATAATAGAGCTAAGAGGGAGTGAAGTTATGTTAACTTCTTAACCACAGCCAACCATCCAGATAATAAGTGACTGGGCTTGCAGGCTCAAAATCATGGTTGCAAGGAACATCCAAGCTCAAGTGGTATAACATACTATACAAAAATACTGTTCTACTCCTGTGGCTTCCAGACAAATAAAAGACCAGCATATGGGCTGAACATTTACATCTGGTAGATACAGTCCTTGGAGCAATCAATCATGAGAGAACAGAAGAGCAGTGTATGCACAGTCAGGGGCAGGAGTGCATGAGAGGGAAGAGGTAACGATGGGGAGGAAGTGGGAAGGTAACTGTTACATTGTGGGAAATCACAGTCAATGTCATGCGACAAAATGCATATGAACTGCAATGTGGAAAAGAAAATACAATAACAAAATGATAAAATAAATGAAAAACTAGAAATGATACAAAATCTACAGATAGAGATCCAGATGATTAATACTAAATTTTCAGAAATAGGTAGTAACACATTGAAAGGGCAAAGGAGTAGAATCAAATTAATGGAAGATGGAATTAATGAGATTGAAGGCAAATACCTGACTATCTCTTTGGAAAGGGATAAATCAGAAAAAAAAAGATAAAAACAAAATGAAGAAAGCCTAAGATTCATGTGGGACACCATCAAAAGGAACAACCTACATGTAGTTGGAATTCCAGAACAGGAAGAGAAAAATAACACCACTGAGAAAATTGTCAAAGATTTGTTGGAAGACAATTTTCCTGATATGATGAAAGATGAGAACATATCCATTCAGGAAGTGCAACGAACCCCAAACAGGATACACACCAAAAGAAAATCACCAAGACACATCACCATCAAACTCACCAAAACAAAAGACAAAGACAGAATGCTGAAAGTGGCACAGGAAAAACAAAAAGATACCTACAAAGGGCAACCAATAAGACAAAGCTCTGATTAATCAGCAGATACCATGCAGGTGAGAAGGCAATGGGATGGTATATATAAAACCCTGAAACAGAAAAATTTCCAACCAAGAATTATATACCCAGCAAAACTGTCCCTCAAATATGATGGTGAAATTAGGACATTTGCAGATAAGCAGAAATTAAGGGAATTTGTTAAAACCAGATCAACCTTACAAGTGAAACTACAGGGAGCCCTCTGTGGTAAGGCCCATGATGGAGAGGAATAAGGGACATAATGCAGGACAAAACACCTGGACAGATAGACCTGGGCAAAGCAGTTCAATGAGCATAGAATAAACTGGAGTCCCTGTGAGTCCTAGGAAAAAGAAATAAGGTGAGAACAGCACAGTCTAGAGCTCATGAACAGTGAGAACATGTGGTAAATTGGCAATAGTTTCCATTTCCAGGGTAGGACTCTGAGGGAGCTGCAGTACCAACCTGGAAGAAGAGTCTGTGGTATGTTTGCGTGAGAGCTCCTGGGCAGAAGGGCCTAGTGCCAGAGCTGTAAGGTCAAGGAAGATCTGTGATGAGCTATCAGAGACAGCTGGTAATCCATAAAGAGGAAGCAGGTGCTAAAGGGGCATTATGGGCACTAACATTAAGGAAGTAGTCTTGTACCAAAGTGATATAGTCAGCATGCCTAATATCTGGTGGGAAAGTGACCACCCCAAATTCTACAAACCAAGGAGTTCAGTGCTGAAGTAACCAGCCAGTAACCCTACTCAGCAAACCTAGAGACGAAACAGTGACAGCTGGTGCCTGAGTGAAATGAGACAAATAGGGAAGAAACAATGGCAAGTGTACCTAAAAGGGAAATCTGGCATAGAAACAGAGAACTACAATCTTCAATAAGTTTAAAAAGTAATGTTGTTGTTGTTATGTGCCGTCGAGTCAGCCCCAACTCATAGCGACCCCTCCTTGGGTTTACGAAGCAGTATCACTATGGAAGTAGATTGGCCAATCTTCCTTCCAAGGAGTGGTTGGTGGGTTTGAACCCCCAGCCTTCTGGTTACCAGTCAAGTGCCTTAGGCACTACGCTACCAGATAATAAAGTTTAAAAAGTAATCCAAAAACTGGGCCTATGGGAACTCCATCTAGGATCAGGCACCCTGGCCCTACCTGCCTTCTGGGTAGGCACCAACTAGTTCTGGGACCAGGCACCCTGCTTGCAACAATGAAGAGGAAGAAGAACAAACTCTAAAAAAGAGGAAAAATTTAATTTTCAGAATTATCACAGTGAAAGAGCTTAAAGTTCCAATTCCAAAAGACAAACACAAAACATATAAAGAGGCAGGAAAGGATAATCCATGCAAAAATAAAAAATCAGGGCACTGAAACTCTCCCTGAGGAAGAACAGATAACAGAACCACTCAACATAGGTTTTGAAGCAACAATATGAAGCATGCTCAAAACACTGAATGAAAATGTGGGAAAAGAACTAAAGGAAATGAGAAAAATGATATAAGAACAAAACAGGAATTTCAATAAAAAGAAATTTTAAAATAAACAAATACACAGCCACCTACCCAGAGAGACCAAGTAGTTGAACCTGTGGGTTCGGGACCACAGTCACAGGGGACATCAAGCTCAATCAGCATAACACACTACACAAAACGTTCCACCTCCTACTTTGGAGAGTGGCAACTGGGATCTTAAAAGCTTGCAAGCAGCCATCTGGATGCAATGATGGGTCTCTCCTCGTCCAGAGCAAAGAAGAATGAAGAAAACCAAAGATTCATGGAAACAATTAGTCCTAGTGACTCATACAACATGCAATCTGCAGCCTATACGACTATAAGACCAGAAGAACTAGATGGTGCCCAGCTACCACTGTCAACCACTCGGAAGGGGATCTATGTAGGAGATCCTGGATAGAGAGGAGAACAATGTGGAACAAAACTGAAAATCGTTTGGGAAAAAAAAAAAGGAAAAGGGGGGTGGGGACCAGGTTTACTGGTCTGATATAGCCTGATGGAACTACTGAGACTATGGCCCCTAGTTGCCCTTCAGGTCTGGAATTGAACCCACACCTGTGGCTTCCAGCCAAGCAAAAGACAGGCATATGAATTGAACATTTACCTGAGGCAGATACACTCCTTGGAGAGAACAATCATGGGAGAAAGAAGGGCTATTTATGCACAGGGAGACAGCTCTGGGGGCAGGAGGGCATGGAGGGATGGATGTAGGGAAGAGGTAATTATGCAGAGGAAGTGAGAGAGGAGCTGTTGCATTGTGGTAAATCGTAGTCAATGTCATGAGACAAAAGTATATGTGAACTGCTGGATGGCAAGTGAATTTGCTCTGTAAATTTTCACCCAAATCACAATTTAAAAAATAAAAAAAGAAAGAAAACAAACAAACAAATAGAAATACTAGAACTGAAAAGTTCAATAACATATATGAACAATTTGCCGGAAGGGCTCAACAGTAGATTTGAGCTGGCAGAAGAATCCATGAACTCGAAGACAAAGCAACTGAGACTGTTCAGACCAAGCAGTAAAAAGGAAAATGAGTAAAGAAAAATGAACAAAGCCTAAGAGATATGTGGGACATCATCAAACTGAATAATGTATGTATTATTGGGGCTCCCAGAAGAAGAAGAAACAGAGAAAGGACCACCAAGAACTTTTCCCAAACACAACAAAAGATAGAAACTTACACATCCAATAACCTCAAAAATCTTGAAGCAAAAGAAATCCAAAAACTGGGCCAGCAGGAACTCCATTTGTGATCAGGCACCCTGCCCTCACCTGCCTGCTGGGTAAGCACGAACTAGTTCTGGGACCAGGCGCCTGGCTCACAGATGCCTAATGGGCTGGCAGGAACTTCTGGGACCAAGTATCCTACCATCTAGCTATCTTTTGGGATGGCAGAACATTTTATGGGATCAGGTGACCTAGCCCCAATGGGCTTTGGGGATGGCAGGAACTTTTCTGGGACTATTTTGTCCCCAGGTGCTTTTTGGGCCCATATGAACTCCTTCTGGAACCAGGTACCTTGCCCCAGGTGCCCTTTAGCCTGGCAGAAACTTTTTCCAAATCCAGGTAAGCTGCCCCAGACATCTTCTGGGAACTCCACCTGGAAGCAGGTGCCCAGCTCCAGCTGCCATGCTGGTAGGGAGCAATTAGTTCTGGGACTAAGTGCCCTATTCTCAGCTTGCCTTTTAGGTTGGCAGGAACTTCTTCTGGGACAAAGCATTCTATACCCAACCACCATCGGGTCAGTAGGAACTTTTTCTGTGACCAGGAGATATATAATCAGCCACCTTTTAGGATGGAAAAAATTTCTTCTGAGACCAGGCAACCTAAACCCAGCTGCCTTTTGGGAGGGCAGGAACTTCTTCTGGGGCCAGGCATCCAGCTACCAGCCACCTTTTGGTCTGGCAGGAACTTCTTCTGGGTTAAGGAACCTTTCCCTCAGATACTTTCTGGGCCAGCAGGGAACTTCTAGGACCAAGCACCCTGAATCCAGTTGTCTTTTGGACCAGCAGGAATTCTTTCTAAGAGTAGGCACCCTACATCCAGCTACATTTTGAGCTGCCAGTAACTCCTTCCAGAACCAGGTCTCCTGCTCTGAGCCACCGACTTGGCCAGCAGGAACACTGCCCAGGTGCCAAGCCACCCAGTTTTCTCTCCTTCTCTTTCTCTGTCTCTCTCTGTCTCTCTCTCTTTCTCCTTTCTTTTTCTTTCTATCTTCTGGTTACTAACTTTTTTTTCCTTTTTCTTGTTCCTTTTTTTTTGTCTTCTTTTTAATTCTCTCCAACCTTAGTTTTCCTTTTTGCATTTTGCTATTTTACTTTGCCATTCTCTTTCTTTCTTTGCTTTTTTCTTCACTGCTGACATTTTCTCTTTTTTTCCCACTTTTCCTCCTTCTCGTTCTTTTTATTTATTGTTTTTCTTTTTTTATTGTTGATGTTTGTTTTTTTCTGTTGTTTTTAGTCTCTTTTTCTTTTATTTATTATTTCCTTTTTGTTATACCATTTGTATTTCTTGTCCTCTTTGTGTGTGTGTGTGTGTGTGTGTGTGTTGTATTTTTTTTTTCTGCAACCCAGCAGGAGTAACCATGCCCACACAACTCAACCACATCTGTACCAACTACAGCCCCAACAACCAGACAAGAGCCACCAACTACTTTTTCACCAACTATTCAAGGACAGACAGAGGCCAATACCAGGCAACCTACCTTCAACTGCTCTACACAAACAATGAGCAGAGAATTGTGGACACATTTTCATACCCTATCACACCCACAAGAAGTGGGTGGTGAATGCCTATGTGATGCCAAACTAATGAACCAAGTAGCACACCAGCCCCACTTTCTAGGATATTTCAAAACAAAACAAAGCAAAAAGAAAGAAAAAAAAATACCTCAGGTGACTCACACCAACATTCAATCACCAATTAAATAGAAATACAATGACACTACCATACCTGGGACACAACCGACAATTCCAGTTCATATAGAGAAACAAGATAAAGTAGTATAAACAAGACACTACACTACAGAGCCAGAAAGCCTCCCGAGAAAGAAAAGGCACTGGAACTACCTGTTAAAGAAAACAAAAGAAGTATATGTGGGTACTGTCTTAGGTTGGGCTGTATACAGAAACAAAACCAGTGAAGCTTAGAGAGAGAGAGAGAGAGAGAGAGAGGGAGAGAAATTTATCTCAGAGAAATGACTCACACATTCATAGAGGCTAGCAATTCCCAAGTTTGTGGTGCAAATGTCAGGATGGAAGCTTTTTCCATCATGCACCTACAGGGACTGATGAATCTAAGATCAATAGGCAATATAGCAAGCTGCTGGCTTCAGCAGATGATGAATCAAAGACTGGCAGGTAAAATGGTAGATTATTGGCTCACATGCTAGAAAGCAACAATCCCAAGATCATTAAGCAATACGGCAGGCCACTGGTCAGTTCCCAAGAATGAGAGATGATGAGATAGACGTAAGACCAATATCCAGCAGAAAGCCAGAGTATCTTCCAGGATGTCCATATATATATTGGAAGCAGTTCACAGCCCTGAGGAAATTCCCCTTTCAACTGATTGACTCCTCACAGCTTATCTCATCATAGATGTTAATACACTGCATCTTCAGAATTATGGTCTAGCCAAGTTCACACATAACCTTAACTACCACAGGTTCCTTCAATGGATTTAGAGACAGATAAAGGAAAACATTGAAAAAATTAAGGAAGACACAGACAAAACAACAGAACACTTCAGGAAAACAATACAACAAAAAACTGAAAGATAAAAGAAAAATTAGAAAACATAAAAAAACAGCAAATACAAATCCAGAAGATTAATACTAAGATTTCAGAAATAGATAACACAGTGAAAGAGCATAGGTGTTAAACTGAATCAATGGAAGACAGAAAACAAATCTCTCCATACTACTTTGTTAAGGAAACAATCAGAGAAAAGAAGAAAAAAAGAAAACCTTAGATTTATGTAGAACATCATCAAGAGGAATAATTACATATGACCAGAAATCCAGAACAGGAAGAGGCAAATAAAACCACAGAGAAAATTGTCCCAAGATTTGTTGGAAGAGAATTTACCCAATATGATGAAAGAAGAAAAGATACGCATTTAATTCAACAAACCCCAAACAGGATCAACCCCAAAAAACTAAATCACTAAAAGATATCACAATCAAACTTTCCAAAACCAGAGACAAAGAAACAATACAGAAAGCAGCATGGTAAAAACAAAAAATTACCTACAAAGGCCAACCACTATTATTATGCTGTGATTTCTTAGCAGAAACCATTCAGGCCAAGAAGGCAGTGGGATGACATATCTAAAATCCTGAAAGAAAAAAAATTACCAACCAAGAATTATATACCCAGTAAAATTGTCCCTAAAGAGTGAGGACTTGGACCTGTGGGCTCAGGACCACAGTCAGAGGGGACATCAAGCTTAATTGGCATAACATACTATACAAAACTATTGTTCCACATCCTACTTTGGCGAGTAGTGACTGGGATCTTAAAAGCTTGCAAGCAACCATCTAGATACAATGACGGGTCTCTCCTCGTCCAGAGCAAAGAAGAATGACGAAAACCAAAGATTCATGGAAACAATTAATCCAAGCGACTGGTACACCATGTGATCCTCAGCCTAGATGACTATGAGACCAGAAGAACTAGATGGTGCCCAGCTACCACTCAGAGGGGGATCTATGTAGGAGATCCTGGATAGAGTGGGAGAACAGTGTAAAACAAAACTCAACATCGTTAAAAAAAAAGGGGGGGTGGACACCAGGTTTGCTGGTCTGATAGAGCCTGATGGAACCACTGAGACTATGGCCCCAGTTGTCCTTCAGGTCAGGAACTGAACCCATGCCTGTGGCTTCCAGCCAAACAAAAGACAGGCATATGAGCTGAACATTTACATTAGATAGATACACTCCTTGGAGAGATCAATCACGCAAGAATAGAAGAGTTGTGTATGCACGGGGAGACAGTTCGGGGAGCTGGAATGCATGAGAGGGAAGGACCCAAGGAAGAGGTTAACTATGGGGAGGAAGTGGGAAGAGAGCTGTTGCACTGTGGGAAATCACAATCAATGACATGAGTGAGACAAAGTGTATGTGAACTTGCTCTGTAAACTTTCACCCAAATCACAATTTTTTAAAAAAACTGTCCCTAAAATATAATGGGAAAATTAAGACATTTCTAGATACACAGAGAATTAATTTAAATTTAAGGGAGTCCTTAAGATAGAGAACCAACAATAGCAAACAGTTATCTGTGATTTCTGTGATTAACACACAAAATAACACCAACTAGAACTCAACTCACCTATAAAAGTATCCAAAGTAAAATAAACCTACAAGACTGAAAACAGAGAACAAAAGACATCAATTTGTAAATGAGGACAAATACAAAGCAAAAACAGAAATAAACAGTTAGGCACAGAACTTCCAACTGGAGAGGAACTCAAAACGATTTAAGAGAGAGTGGACTGTTTACAACTTGGAAAGGAAATAATAAATGACAGGGTAACTTAAATAAAATTAATTAATAAACTTTGTCATCAAAATAAAAGAGTGTTATAAGTATTTAGTAAATACTAAAACAATAACAATGAAGGATATGATAAGAAAATTCAAAAACAAAATGAGTTCAGCAGAGAAAACTATACGGAACAAAGAAATGAGCAGAACCACAAAAAAGCACATAACAAAATAACAGCAATAAATTCATATTTGTCAATAATTACACTTAATGTAAATGGATTAAATGTGTCAATCAAGAGACAAGAGTATTGCAAAATGGCCTAAAAAATGTAACTCATCAATATACTGTCAACAAGAGACACACCTTAGACACAAAGACAAAAAACAGACTAAAAATCAAAGGTTGGAAAAAATACATCAAGCAAATGGCAATCAAAAAAGAGTCAGTGATAAAATAGATTTTAAGACAAAAACTACTGTAAGAGAAAAGGGGAAAAAAAAAAACCTCAGTGCCATTGAGTCAATTCCAACTCATAGCGACCCCCTTCCAGTTTCCCAGGCAGTAAATCTTTATGGAAGCAGATTGCCCATCTTCCTTCCACGGAGTGGCTGGTGGGTTTGAACCGCCAGCCTTCTGGTTAGCAGTCAAATGCCTTAAGCAGTACGCCACCAGAGCTAAGAGAAAAGGAAGGCCAGCATATAATGATTAAAAGGTCAATCGAACAAGAATACATACCCACAGTAAATATCTAAACCCCCAAAAAAAGAGCACTAAAATCCATAAATCAAACTTTAATAGAATTGAAAAGAGAAATAGACAACTCCACAATTATAGTAGGAGAGTTTAACATACCATTTTCAATGAAGAACTGAATAACCAGAAAGAAACTCAACAAAGACACATGCAATGCAGTGAATTGCATAATATGACCCTTCAAGCCATAGTCCTCCATTTTGTGATATATTGTAAATCCTAATCTCTATGCCTGGTTAGGGTGGGATGTATCTTGAGTCTCCCTTTGCTGGAGGGTATGACTCAAGTCACCACCATTAGCTTCCTTGAGGATATATATGTGAATGCTCTGGATATGTTCACTCTCTTCCTCCAGATCCTACATTTGGTTCACCATCATCTCTCCCCTGGACTTGAAACAGCAGTCATCTGACCTGCCAATTTGGATTCACCAGGCTCTGCAACCACAGGAGTGAGGAGATTCATCCAGGCCTATCCATGGTTTTGGGACCTGCCAGCCTCCTAGCCTCCACCACCACATGAGCCATTTCCTTGGCAGCTTTTGAGTTCCGTGAGATGTTAGATCGAAATAAGGAACCCTAAGACAGCAAGGAATACTGAGGGGAGAAGCAGGAGTCAATACGAGAGATAATGGAGTGGTACAGCAGTTTGGAAAAGTAGGACTTTCATGACATCTTTAACTTCTGCCTCATAGGGACCAGTCTTGGGCTGACCCTTCCAAAAGAAATTATTCAAGCAGTTGGTGTCAGAACAGTAGGGTTTGCTGCAACAGCCCAGATTCACTGAAATATGTGGTTTTGGGAAAAGGGGATAAACAGGAGAATAAGAAACTTTTGGTTTCTGGATGGGAAGAAAAACACCCATGGCTTGAAGTAGCTGTTGTATTGCATTCAGTAACCCCCCAAAAAAACAAACTCACTGCTGTCGATTGGATCCAACTCATAGTGACCCCTCCTTGGGTTTCTGAGGCAGTATCACTATGGAAGTAGATTGCCCAACCTTCCTTCCGAGGAGTTGCTGGTGGGTTTTAACCAGACTTTTTTCTGGTTAGCAGTCAAAAGCTTTAGGCACTATGCCACCAGAGCTCCCTCAGTAACCCAAGACAACAGCTATCCATGGGATTTAGGAGTGGTGGATCTAACTCCTGAGGAATTGGCTAGTTTCATGCATATGGAAATACAGAGTGACAAGCAAAGAATGAGATTTACAATTCCTTGGTTCCTATTATTATTAACAGCAGCAATGGCAGGGAAAATAAAGTAGGAGCACCTTGCAGCACTGAACCAAGGCCAAATCCGGTCCAATCCGAGTTACGACCACTAGTAGTCTCAGGACCTACCCAGAAAGAAAAAATTGTATTGTTTCAGTTTATAGATGGGTATTGTCAGCTTCCTGAGGAATCTTTATTAAAATGGATTGTGTGAGTGACTTTAAAGATAGTGTCTTTAGTTTTTAATTCTACAGAATGGAAAAGTACGTCTGGGTTGATGCAAGACCCACAACTCACTAGGGAACAGGCACAAATGATGAGCCAAGTTCCATTTACATAGCAGATTAACCTGGAGGGGACAGACAGCCTGGTGAAATGGATAAAATCTGCAGTCAGGTTTGTTTACCCTGACAAGGGAAACTGTACCTCTCACCCTCTAAATACCACCTGGAACACTCCAGAAGCAGCAGCTAATATGCTGCTTATTCAAGCCAGGATGGAATGGCTTTATGGTGATCAGGATATTCACCCAATGAGTATGCCCCTTACACAGGTCATGGCAGAGATGGCAATCAAGGGAGCCCCTTCTACATGGGAACCTCATGTAACCTTGCTACCATGAAATGAAGCAACAATCTGAGAAGCAACAATGCAAGAAGCCATGTCAGATCTGTTGGCACAGCTTCCCCCCATGGGTCTTTTGGGGAACCATATATCTGACAAGGATCTAATATGTTGTCACAGCAAATCTCCAGTCTTACACTTCATTAAAAATTAAAGCAAAGAGTTTTACTGAAAGTCTAGAGAATCACAAATCTGGAGGCACAATAGACCCAGGTAGGGTACTACAGTGTTCCCAAGTGCAAGAAGGGAATGCAGCTTTTATCAGGTGGAGTAACCAAAGGACTATGTACTCACAAGCACAAGGGGGTACATGACAAAAAGTTATAAGGAGGTTGTTAAATTACAATTCTTCTTAACATTATCATTTCTATTTTCTCATCTCTTGGGACATGCTGACAAAGGCATTCTTCTTGGATCAAACATCTTTTAACAAACAATTCCTTAGCCAGGCTAAAACCTTGACCCTTGCTCCTTTTGGTCTACAACCAGTTAAACTTTTCCAAGAAGCTGGAAAAACACTACAACCTAAGAACAAAAAGGCAAACAACCCAATCAAAATATGGGCACAAAACTTTGGTAAACATTTCACCAAAGAGGATATTCAAAAATTACCAACAAGCATATAGAAAGATAATGTCATTAGCCATTAACCAAAAAAGAGATGCAACTTAAAATCACAACCAGAGGAGACTTCCAGCAAGATGGCAGAATAGGCAGACAAGCTACACAGACCCTCTGCAACAAAGAAATGAGAAACCAACTGCAACAGACACAGAAGATAATCATGGAAATGAGCTTTGAAGGGAAGAATACAGAAGTAGATTAAATACTAACTAGTCAGTAAACCTGAATGAAAACAAACAGAGCTGCAGAATGGAGGTTGTTTTGACAGCATAGCCAATTTGAATATTTACAAGTAGTGTTCCCATACAGGAAGCAACCTGAGAACAAACTCTGCTGGCCAAAGACTACATGGACAATTGCACTGGTAGCTAACAACTAGAAAGGAAAACAGCAAAGGAGGAGACAAAGTTGTGGACTGCCAGCTGTCCTGAGGGCACAGCCATTTTGATACTTGCAAGCGGCATGGCAACTGTTAGTATCTGCAAGGGTGTTCTGATCAGGGCAGCAACATAAGAATAGGATGCACTTGCCAAGCACAGCATTTGCAACTGTACTAGGGGCTAAAGACTCAAAAGTATGTTATTTCCATTACTCTTATACCCTACACCCTCGTGGTGAACTGAGATGTGACCATCTCCTGGCTCCACCCACATTCAGAACCAGCAGCAATTCCAACCCAGTCTGTGTGTCTTTACAGAACTGGGTGCCCTGCTCCGCTGCCCCAGTTTTCTTCTTGCATGTTCTCAAATTATTCTTTTATTCTTCTTCCATCCTTTCTTTTTATTTATTTTTCTCTTTCCCTTTGATGTTTTTTTGTTTCTGTTTTTGTTTTATCCCTCTCTCTTCCCTTTCGCTGGTTCCCTTCTTTTTTCTTTCTTTTCTCTTGGTTCTTCCTATCCCTTGTTTTTCACTCTACAGTTTTCTCATTAATATTCATTAACTTTTGCTCTTTTCCCTCATTACTCCCTACCCAGATATTGTAAGGGTTTTTTCCTCTATATCTTTCATCTCACTTTTTTATGTATTTTTACAATTTTTCTTATCAATTATAACCTTTTGTTTTTTTCTTGGACTGTTACTGGTTCTTTATGTGGTTTGTGTTTTTGTTCTCTTATTTTAATTTTTTTGGTGGTTTTTTAAATTTTCTATTTGTAAAATGGAGTGGGAGACAGCAACTGTATCCACACAACCCGACCATACCCACACCTAGTGCAGCCCCATTCACTGATGGAAGGCCACCACTTGTTTCTGAAACAAATTACCAATGGCAGCTGGTGGTCAGTACCACCCATACTCACCCTCAACTGCTCTTCACGAACAGCTAACAGAGATCTGTGCACACACTCTCATTCTCTATCAAACCCCCCAGGAGACAGGTGGTGAGAGCCTAAATGCTGCCAAGTAGTGAACAGAGGAGCACAGTACCCTGCTCATTCAGATATATCAAAACAAAATAAAGAAAAAACAAAATCTTGGGCAAATCACACCAACATACAAACAACAATTAAATACACATACAATAACATCACAATGTCTCAGAGACAAGTGACCATTCCAGTCCACAGAAAGAAGCAAGATTAAGTAGTACAAATAATGGAACAGGATAGAGACAGGAACAGGAAACTTCTCCAAGGAAGAAGCAGCATAGGAACCGCCTGATAAGGAATTCAAAAGAGTTATATTCATATTTGTATTTGTATTTAGATTTAGATTTAGATTATATTTAGATTTAGATTTAGGTACCTTCAATAAATTGGGAGACAGATCAAGGAAAACACTGACAAAATTAAGGAAAACAGAAAAAAGCTCTAGAGCAATTAAGGAAACAATACAAGAACAAACTGACAAAATAATTGAAAAATTAGAAATGATACAAAATCAACAAATAGAAATCCCACAGATTAATACTAAGATTTCAGAAATACATAACCCATGGAATAGGTAAAGGAGCAGAATCAAATCAATGGAAGACAGAATTAGTGAGATTGAAGACAAATACCTCAATACTACTTTGTTAAGGTATCAATCAGAAAAAAGATTGAAACAAAATGAAGAAAGCCTAAGATTCATGTGAGATACCATCAAGAGGATACAGAGATTTCTAGAAACATACAACTTACCTAAACTAACACAGACTGAGGTAGAAAATTTTTAAGAGACCCATAACATATGAAGGAATTAAACAGGTAATAAAAATATTACCAACAAAAAAAGGCCTGGCCCAGACGGTTTCACCAGAGAATTCTTCCAAACATTCAGGGAAAAGCTGACACTGATCCTTCTAAAACTATTCCAGAGCATAGAAAAGGATGAAATCCTCCCAAATTCATTTTACGATGCAAGCATAATCCTGATACCAAAAGCAGGTAAAGACACCACTGAAAAGGAAAACAATAGACCAATATCCCTTATGAATATAGATACAAAAATCTTCAATAAAATCCTAGCCAACAGACTTCCACAACATATCAAAAAATAATAAATCAGAGTCAAGTGGAATTCATACCAGGTATGCAAGGATGGTTTAACATCAGAAAAACAATCACTGTAATCCACCACATAGTAAAATAAAGGAAAAGATATACACGATCATATCAATAGATACAGAAAAGGCATTTGATAAAATCTTACACCCACTGCTGATAAAAACTTGCAAAAAAATAAGAATAGAAGGGAAATTCCTCATCATAATAAAGAGCATATATACAAAACCAACAGCTAACATTATTCTCAATGGAGAGAAACTGAAACTATTTCCCTTACAACCACGAACCAGACAAGGATACCTTCTATTACCACTTCTATTCAACACTGTACTTGAAGTCCTAGCCAGGGCAATAAGGCAAGAAACAGAAATTAAAGGCACCTAGATTGGTAAGAAAGAAGTAAAACTTTATTTGCAGATGATTTGATCCTCTATACATAGAAAACCCAAGAGACTCAGCAAGCAAACTACTGGAACTAATTGAAAGATTTAGTATAGTGACATTATACAAGATCTTGCTCTACACCAGCAAAGAAGTCTCTGAAAAGGAAATAAGGAAATCAAAACCATTTGCAATAGCTACCAAAAGGATAAAACATTTGGGAGTAAATCTTACCAATGACACAAAAGACCTAACAAGGAAAACTATAAAACACTACTTCAAGAAACTGTAACAGATGTATATAAACTGAAGAACAAACTATGCTCATGGATAGGGAAATTGAACCTTGTGAAAATGTCAATTCTACCCAAAGGAACCCATACATTCAATGCAATCCTTATCCAGATTCCAGCAACATTCTTTAAGGACGTGAGAAAACCAAGGAAAGAGACCTTGCATAAGCAGAGTACTGCTGAAGAAGAAGAACAAAGTAGGAGATCTCATACTCCCAGATCTCATAACCTACTATACAGCCACAGTAGTCAAAACAGCCTGGTATTGATACAACTATAGACACACAAACCAATGGAACAGAATTAGAACTCACCAATAGATTCATCCACCTATGGTCAGCTGATCATTGATAAAGGGCCAAAATCCATTAAATGGACAAGAGATAGTCTCTTTAGTAAATGTTGCTGGCAAAACTGGATATCCATTTGCAGAAAAATGAAACAAGAATCATACCTCACACCATACACAAAAATTAACTCCAGATGGATCAAAGACTTAAATGTGAAACCTAGAACTATAAAGTTCATCAAAGAAAAAATAAGGCCAAACTTAAGGGCCGTGATTTATGACATAAATAGACTATCAAGCATAACCCAAAATGCCTAAACAGCAGAAGATAAACTAGATGACTGGGACCTTCGAAAAATTGAGTTTCTGCTTGCACCAAAAGACTTCTCCAAAAGAGTAAAAAAAAAAAAAAAAACCTACAGATTCAGAAAAAATATTTGGAAATGACATATCTTACAAGGGCCTTATCTCTAGAATTTATAGAAAACTCCAACACTTCAATCAAAAATATAAACAATCAATTAAAAAATGGATGGAAGACATGAACAGACACTTTACCAAAGAAGATATTCAGGTAGCCAATAAACACATGAAGCAATGTTCATGATCGATAGCCATTAGAGAGAGGCAAATCTAAACAAAGAGATACCATATTACCACAGCGCTAATAGCAAAATTTAAGGCAGAAAATAACACATTGGCAAGGATGTGGAGAGACTGGAACTCTCATACACTGCTGCTGGGACTGTGAAATGATACAACCATTGTGGAAATCAGTGTGGCAATTCCTTAAAAAGTTGGAATTAGATATACCATTTGATCCAGCAATCCCAGTACTAGGTATATGCTCTAAAGAAGTAAAAACCAGGACAAAAATAGATATATGCACACCCATGGTCATCACAGCACTATTCACAATAGCAAAGAGAAGTAAACAGCCTAAGTGCCCATCAATAAAAGAATGGATAACCAAACTATGGTACATACACAAAATGGAATACTATGCAACACTAAAGAATAATGCGGAATCTATTAACCACCAAATAACATGGATGAACTTGGAGAACATGATGCTGAGTGAAACAAGTCAATCACATAAGGACAAATATTGGTGGTGTAGTGCCTAAAGCATTTGACTGCTAATCAGAAGGCTGGTGGTTCAAACCCACCAGCCACTTCTCAGAAGGAAGGCTGGGCAATCTACTTCTGTAGTGATAGTACCTCAGAAACCCAAGGAGGGGTCACTGTGAGTCCAACTCCACAGCAGTGGTTGCAGTGCAATTTTTTATTATAAAAACTCATGGAAAGTTTTACACATGGAGGGAAATTTTCTTTGTTGGTTACCAGGGATGGGAGGGAAGGAAAAAGGAAGGGAAATTGCTAAGTTAGTTAGTTAATAAATAAACATATATATATACACACACACACATACATACATATATCAAAAATTATTAGTGGTTACCAGGGTAGGAAGGAGGGGGAAAGAAGAAGTTTTTGTTTGCAAGGCACTGAGTTTATGCAAACCATGGTGGAATATTTTGGAAAAGGACTGCAATAATGGTGGCACAACATAAAAAATGTCATCAATGTCCCCAAGATATAAATATGGCAGTTGTTATGTTGGTGAATGTGTTGGTGTGTGTATCTCCAACACAATAAAAGTAAAACAAAACCAATGTGATACTACCTCGCCTCCATTAGAATGGCAATGATCAAAAAATCATAAAACCATAGGGGCTGGTGAGGTTGTGGAGAAACCAGAATCCTCATCCATTGACAGTGGGAAGTTAAAACTGTATGGCCACTGTGAAAAACAGTTTGGAAGTTCCTCAAAAAGTTGAACAGAGAATGAGCATATGATCTAGCAATTCTAATCCTAGGCATATATCAGCAGAAGCAAAAGCAAGAACATAAACAGAAACCTGTACATCAGTGTTCACTGCTATACTTTTCACAACAGCAAAAAGTTCGAAACAACTGAAAAGTTTAGCAAAAGATGAATGAATAAACAAAATGTGGCATATACACAATGTAATGTTACTCAGCCATAAAGAAAAATGATGTGCTGATGCAGGCCACAACAAGGATGAACCTTAGAACATCATGCTGAGTGAAATCAGTCAGTCACAAAAGGACAAATATGAAGTAAATATACACACACAAAATAAAAAAAAAAAAAAACCCAAATTCACTGCCATTGAGTTGTTTCCAACTCATAGCAACCCCCATCTGGGTTTCCAAGGCTGTAAATCTTTATGGAAGTAGATCACCCCATCTTCTTTCCACAGAGCAGCTGACAGGTTTGAACTGCAGACTGTCCAGTTAGCAGTCAAGTGCCTTATCACTACACCACCAGAGCTCCTTAGGAAAATATATGTTGTTGTTGTTGTTATGTGCCATCAAGTCAGACCGACTCATAGCGACCCCTCCTAGGGTTTCCGAGCCAGTATCACCATGGAAGTAGATTGCCCAACCTTCTTTCTGAGGAGTGGCTGTTGGGTTTGAACCGCCAGCCTTTTGGTTAGCAGTCAGGTGCCTTAGGCACTACGCTACCAGAGCTCCCAAGTAAATATATAGAAACCAAAAATTCTTAGTGGTTACCAGAGGTGGGAGGAAGGGGAAAAGGATGTTATTGTGGAGGGGCACTGGGTTTCTGCTAATAGTGGTACAAAAAAAAAAAAAAATGTTGGTAAAGAATTAGCAGAATTGCTTCCAAAACTTGAAGAATGTAATCAATGTCACTGAATTATACATGTAGAAATTGCTGAATTGGTATGTTTTATCGTGTATATTTTCACCACAATTAAAAAAAAACTGAATGATCAGAATTCCCAGGTGTATAGTAGAGCTGAAAAGGGGCAAGGTTGTGGTCACTGCTTGGTCACAGCCAGCTACCCAGAGCAACTGAGTAGTTGATCCTACGGGCTTGGGACCATAGCCACAGGGGAGAGCAAGCTCAATTAGCATAACATACTATACAAAACATTGTTCCACCTCCTACTTTGGTGAGTAGCGACTGGCATCTTAAAAGCTAGCAAGCTGCCATCTAGATGCAATGATGGGTCTCTCCTC
>NW_006922148.1:1087596-1100658 GCF_000298275.1 Orycteropus afer afer | reverse complement strand
AAAAAAAAAAAAAAAACTATTAAATGAGTAACACAAAATTATTATGGCCAGAAGAACAAACACATAAAAATCAATCTTACTGCTTGCAATTTTTCAGATGCCAATTGGGTTGCTTCAGGTGTAAAATTTTCTCTTAGCAGAAATCCTTGTTTCTTCAGCTCTTCGATATAATTTTCATAATACTCACTTGCATCTGCAGAAGTTTTCTTTCCAAAGGACTCTCTTGTAGTCTGTGAATTACAGTGTACCTCAGAGTGTTAGGATATGAATGCACATTATCTTATTAACATGTCAATGTTTAGTGAAGACCCGCCATGTCCCATGGGGTAACAAAAACATATATAAGGCATTTGATACTAGATCCCTGCCATGAAGAAGTTTAGAAACTAGGTTTTTTTCAAGTAATTGCTTAAGCCTTCCATTCTTCACTAAACAGACTAAAACAAAGAAGGGGCAGGGGAGTTGAACAGACACAACAGCAGATAAGAGGCACCTGATGCACTGGAATCACTCAGATTTTCATTCAGAGCCCACATGTTCCCACTTCACATAGCATTCTAGTAAGGTTTGAAGTCTGCCTTTTAGGTTTTTGGAAATGAGAAAAATCAAAGAAATAGTTTTTCAAAAAGAAGGCACTGTTAGAGATAAGCACACAATCAAAAAGAATGAATAGCAAGGAAAAAGCAGGAAGACTATTAGGACATATGCAGTACTCTTGAAGGCACAGAGTGAGGGGGTCTCTGGAGAAACACAGACAGCCCACACCTCTGTCCTTCCTTGCTTCAGCCTGACTAGGGACATGGCACTCTGCTCTTTAGAAACCTCTGCATGGCCAGGTGTCCTAGTATTAACCCCAGGGAAGATGTCTCTGGGCGTGCACTGCCTCTACAGCTCAGGACAGAGAAATACACTATGATCCAAGCCTCTCCATTAAGGTAGAGTGAATTTAATTTTGAAAAATTTCCATCAAAATGATTTGAAAAAGAAAAAGAGCAAGCTAGAAAACTTTCATATGCAGAATAGCCCTCTCACTGCTGGTTAGGTGAGGATGATTTCCCCCAAGGTACATAAGCTTCTCTTCTTATGGAGTCTGACTTGCCCAGGGAGTGCCACACTTGTGTTCTGATACACCAGGAACAGCTGTTTCGTTAAGCAGAAAGAGATGTGATGGTCTGTGTAGCTTAAAGTTTTCTTTTTAAATGAAGAAAAAATTATGGAACATTCTATATTCCATCATGATTTTCAACCTTTTTATTTACTTTTTGCTCAAACAACTAAATGCTCCACAAAACATAATATTCATTTTTAGGTAAAAGGTTAACAGAACTCTCTCCCTTGAGCAAATCTAATATTAAATTCTCTAGCTCTGTTCCAGTGGAAAACTGATAAAGATGGAATATCAGCTGTAATATTAGGCAAAACTGCTTAGGTGACAGTGGTCTCTTATCGATAAACTACATCTGGACTGGGAATTCAATGAATGAATTAAAACACCTGGTAGGGAGTCTTAGCTGTGGGTTTCCCTCAGAGTAGTTACTCTTATAACTGGGCATGTCCCTTGAGGGCATCTTGAATCCATGCCAATATTACAAGAGATAGTGATTCCTGAGGGGTAGCACTTCTAAGCCAGTGTAGATCCCATACCCACTTGATGTGAGTTTCCTTCCCTTGTACCCGGGCTGAACTTGGGGCAGGAACTTGTGAGAACTGCTGTGAGGACCACTCCCATGGAAGAGAAATGCCTGGTACTGCCCTGCCCACATAAAGTGTTTGTTGGCCTGTACACTTCTAGTGCCAGCCCAGCCCATAGTAGATTTATAAATCTCAATGTCTAGTTTAGAATACACCCTAATGGAAGTTGCAGTGTTTTAGCTACACTTTAGGTATTAATTCTGAATCTGTATCTGTTTCTTAATTATTTTAAAGTAGAACTGTGCTCTTGGTTTGACAGCCTCCACAAAGCCTTCCTTGATTTTCCCAGGTCATCTATGACCCCTGAGGCCACATATTTCACATAAATTTCAGTACTTCTCACAACGGATTATAATTATTAATGCTTTTACTTCCTTCCAGTTGGTAATTTCTGAAGGTCAGAGTGTGGCATATATTTTATCTTTCGGTCCTGGCACCAAAAAATACATTGTTTGGCATATAACAGATGCTTGATAAAGTGTGTTAACTGAATGGCTTTTAGAAATGTAAATAGAAAAGTATTTCATAAGTGATTTGGAAAATGAGCATGAACCATCTACACTCTATATCCCAGTAAATTATTTCCTATGGAGAAGTCACCAGGCCAATCATTCAGGATACACATTACCTTGCCCTCCTCAACCACAACACTGCAAAACAAAACACATTTCTTTTTCTAAAATGATTTCCCAGGTAAAAAATTGGTTTGCTCATTAACCACTGTTAAAGAATCTAATTATGGGCAAGAGAGACAAACACGTAGGAATCAACATAAGGATCAGTACCTCAATGCTATTGGCCAGGAGGAAGCATGCGGTTATTAGAAAAGGACAGTCCCAGTGTTTCTGGAAGCACTTCAGTTCCACCACTACAATTTCCTTCCTGCCCTCTGTCCCAATCTGGAAAAAATACACTATGTTATAAACTATTAGTTAAATAACAACCATTTAAAATGTGAATTGTGAAAGTAGTATATGTTCATTTGGAGATACAATTTAGAAAATAAAGAAAATTATAAAAAATTAAAATTACTTGGCATTCTATTGCAGATATATATCTTAAAAAAAAAAAAAACTCTCACTGCCATAAAGTCAACTCCAACTCATAGCAACCCCCACTGGGTTTCCAAAGCTGTAAATCTTTACAGAGGAGCTCTGGTAACGTAGTGCCTAAGGCATTTGACCGCTAACCAGAAGGCTGGCAGTTCAAATTCACCAGCCTCTCCTCAGAAGGAAGGTTGAGCAATCTACTTCTCTAGTGATACCACCTCGGAAACCCAAGGAGGGGTCACTATGAGTCGGGTCTGACTTGATAGCATATAACAACATCAGCAACAAATCTTTACGGATGTAGATTGCTTTATCTTCCTTTCATGGAGCATTTGGTGGGTTTGAACCACTGACCTTCTGGTCAGCAGCCAAATGCCTTACCCCCTATACCACCAAAGCTCTTTACTCTAGATATATAGTGACTTATCTATCTATTTTTATCATAGACATATGTATTTAAACAGTATCACTTTTCATGTTTTCTTTATCACAGAAGGAAATGTTATTTTCAAATTAAATTTTAAGATACCTTAAAAATACTAATGGGCATATTTTTAATGGTAGTACTGATTTTCATTTATAAGGCCACAGAAAAAGGTGGGGTTTTTTTTGTGTGTTTTCCTTTTTGTTTTTTAAAAAATGCAAAAGCAGTGGAAATGTAACATGGTATAAATATTTAGTATTAAACCTGCCATTTTAAAATACAGGAAACTATTAATTACAAGGAGAAATTCTACTTTTAATGTTATATTAATACCTATACTGTTTAAAATTTATTATAAGCATGCTTTAGTTTTATAATAAAAATTCTAAAAAACTAGACATTAACATGTAAAAATTTTCTTGACTTAAAAATCAACTCAAAAATCAAAGAATTTTTATTCAGAATATACACAAATTTTCAAATCAATAAGAAAATTATTGAACAGGAAAACAATCAGAAAGATTTTTTTCCAATAGAAATTAAACTCTTACTTTTTCCAAGGTGTTATATTTTGCAACTTCAAATTCTTGAGGAAAATGAAGAACTTCACCATTCTCTGTATAAAACCTGAAATTTGTATAATTAAAATTTTAATATTAAGGTGGATTTTTAAACAGAATTTTCTTTTCTTGAAGACCTCTTAATTCCCTACAAAATATAGTAAGTCTTTGCATAATGCCACCTCTTAGGTATGCTAACAACGAAATGGGCGGGCTCCTCCTTGATATGACTCTAGAGCTCTGATTCCAAGCACTGTAACGTCTGCACTGGAAGGAGGGACTGCTTGGAGAAGATGCAGAAGATATAAAAGCACTAGGCCAGCAGATTGTAGAAAGCATCACACAGAGATGGCCTGTGCGTGCAGACAGGCTCCAGTTTAGGGATGCGGTGTAGCTATAGACAAGGCATCATTACTCACCAGATAGCTAACTCCCTTCAAAATAAACAGGTCAGACTTCTCGTCATTCATACTTTTCCGTTTGGATTTTATTCTCTTTTAATACTGTTACTAACAAACAAAGTAAGTTAAAATGTGAAGCCTAATTAGTAACTGCTGCTTTGGGTACATGTTAGGAAACTATATAGGACTTTAGACTAATATACTCCATTTAAGGACAGTTGTTATTTCCATTTTGAAAACTATAACACAGGAGTGATTAAATGTCTTTACTACTAAAGGATATTTCATAAGGTAACAAAGTGAGTAGGCATCCTAAGTCATATCTCCAGTGTTTTTTCTTACTTATAACTCTGTTAATTTAAAAATTGCATCCAATCTCACTTAATTCTGAGAAGCTAAAAATTTTTATTATAGTAATTGAAGTGAAAGATCTTAAATAATTTAAAATTTCATGAAGAATTAGAAAAGCAAAGTAAAGTACTAAAGAAAACCCTACTGATATATAAATAGTATTTTAATACTATGCTTGATGTTTCAAACACGTTTGTAAACTTTGTAGAGTCATTAACAATCAGAAATAGCTTACTTGGTGAGTTCCACAATGTTTTCCTTCTCTGTGCAATTGTCCAGGGATGAAGCATCAGTTTCCAGTTCTAGAATTGGGGTGGGGGGGGACAACATTGGTTTACCAGAATTTGTTTACCAGTAATTTACTGCAATTAGTAAATAACTACTGGAATTGTTGAATATGGACCATTTTTTTTTTAATGTCCTTAAATTAGCTGTGTTGTTACTGCTGCTATTGTTGCTAGACGCCATGGAGTTGATTCTGACTCATGTTGTTGTTGTTGTTGTTGCTGTTGTTACGTGCCATTAAGTCGGACCCGACTCATAGCAACCCCTCCTTGGGTTTCCGAGGCAGTATCACTATGGAAGTAGATTGCCCAACCTTCCTTTCGAGGAGTGGCTGGTGGGTTTGAACCTCCAGCCTTCTGGTTAGCGGTCAAGTGCTTTAGGCACTATGCTATCTGACTCATAGCAACCCCATTTGACAGAGAACTTCTCCACAGAGTTTTCTTGGCTGTAATCTTTATGGAAGCAGGCTGCTAGGTCTTTTTCCCATGGAGCCACAAGGTTGGTTCAAAACACCAACTCCTTGGTTAGCAGCTGACCTCTGCACCACCAGGGGTCCTTAAATTAGCTCTAACAACCAACAACAACCATTGCTGTGGAGTCGGATGTGACCCATAGCGAACCTTGGGTATCCAAAGGCAATGTAAGTGAGAAAAGAAGAAAGTACTTACGATGGAGAAGACATTTAATAATTCTATTTTAATATGCATATGAGGGAAATTCTACTGTAAACTGCATTATCTGAAATTCATTGATACCCATAAAATTCTTGAGTGGCATTTTTCTCTTATGAAGATTATAGTAAGCATATTATAAAATGCATTTCTCATACCTTACAGGGTCAGAATAAGGTTCTGAGTGTCATGTCACAAAGAAGAAACTCAGATGCTTTATCTAGTTCAGAGAAGAGAAACTTAAGGGTTCCTATGTGAAACTGGACACTCTTGTTTTACATTTTTCTTTTTTTTTTTTGTTGGTCCTTTGGTGTCCCAAGGTTTATTGCCTTAGGGGATGTATTACCATGGACTGTGTGGGTGCAGCATCCTGGGTTGAGTGGTCTGCATATACATCTCACTAACCATTGGGCTGAAAGCCACCCCTGGGGGTGACTTTTATTCCAGGCGCCAAATGTATTTCAGGGTCATAGTATTGGGAGTCTCACCAGACTTCATCTGACCAGTAATTCTGGTCATTATTGCGTTTTTGGATTTTGTTCCACGTTTTCCCTCTCACTCTATCCAGGATCTCCAGATTTGACCCTTTCCTGAGTGATTGGCATTGGTAGCCAGGCACCAATGTTTTACATTTTTCTTACCAAAAGCATTATGGTATAAAGGAATAAATCTTGTAATGCAAGGATTTTTCAACTTTTAATTATACCATCATGATTTCAAAGATTATCAATGTATTTGTAGTAATTCTGAATGTGACTGCATGATTTTGGATACTGAAAAATGTTTTCAGTGTGAAAGGAATCTATCATTCTCCCCGTTTCTCTTTTAGCTACCAATTACTGAGACAGCAAGAAAGTATGATGATCATAACAGCATTTCTGGAGAGTGTCTGTCTAAAAAGGCCACATGATACCAACATGTTTATTATAATATCTAACATATATTATACCAAAAACCAAACTCACTGCCATTGAGTCGGATCCGACTCATAGTGATCCCTCCTTGGGTTTCCGAGGCGGTATCACTGGGGAAGTAGATTGCCCAAACTTCCTTCCAAGGAGTGGCAGGTGGGTTTGAACTGTCAGCCTTTTGGTTAGCAGTCAAATGCCATAGGCACTATGCCACCAGAGCTCCTGACATATATTATATACCTAATATAAATTAATATCAGAATTATTCTCTAGGTCCAAAAGCATTCTTCTTGGCCAGATTCCAAAGTGAAATCCTGGTTTATAAAAGAGATACATTGTTTTTGGAGATCATCTTTCAGAATGAACTTCTTTAGCAAAATGCTAGTCATAAAATTTCCACAGTCATTAAGTCATGGCAATAATTTTTTAAAACAAAAGTTTAAATTACACCTCAACCTTTCTGAGATTATCACAGTTTTTGTAGTCATTTTGAATTCGACACTAGACTAGATGCTGAGAAATCTACTTCCACTGCTAACATAGTCTTTTACTCTTCATTATTTTTGCTGCCTATTTTCTGAGGAAATAAAGAGCCTAACTAATTTTTGTAGCGTTTCTTGCCAATCTTTTGTCTATAATATATTTAGCAAGCCAAAGTTACTATTAAGTTAAATACAGTACCTTCTGTATTTAACTTTATCCTAAGAATTTGGTCTTTGTCCTTGCTTTCTGAGAGAAAACCTCTAGAGCCCTGGACTTTCCCCAATGATTGAAGTGTCTTTGATGAGGACTCCAGACCACACCTAAATGTTATGACTCACGTTGGGTGGGGATTGACTATGCCACAAAGATCTACCATGTGATAGCAACCTCATGATATCAAATCTGTGATATCAACCAACTTTAGGGAAGAGAGTCTAGAATTTGAATTATTAATAAAGCCTCCAATAAATGCTCTGGACATGAAAGCTGCATGGGTTTCCTGGTTGGTGAAAGATATCAGTGCACATGGAAACCTGGGTAGTGTGTCCCTTTTTGGGACACTGAAACTTCCTATTTTGTTTTATTTACACCTTTTGGGAAACCCACCAGATACCATCCTATCCATCTCTTCATTTATATCCTTTTTGCTATATAAACTTGTAATCATAAAGTGTATCACTTTCCTGAACCCTGTGACTCATTCTAGTGAATTAAATAAACCAAAAGTAGTAGCAGCCAGCATGCTGGAAGTGAGTAGGGAGGCTGAGGACTCATGAGCTTATGGCGGACATCCTGAGGGGGTAGTGGGAAAACCCTGAATTTGTAGCCTGTAGATCAAAAGTGAGGTGTTTCCTTCAAACCTGGAAATAAACCCACCCTGGGGATCACCTTTCAGCCAAACAACAGACAAGTCTACAAAGTGAACAGTAACACCCAAGAGGAATGTACTTCTCAGAACAAGCAACCAAAAGGGTAGCACTTACCCAAAAACAAAGCCCAGAAGACAAGAAGGGACAGGAAAGGAAGAAGAATGGAAATTGGGAATCTAAGAAGGAAATGGGAAGAGTACCACTACATTGAGGAGACTGCAACCAATGTCACAAAACAAAATGTATATAAATTATTGAATGGAAAACTAACATTCTCTGTAAACTTGCACACAATCCACAATTTTAAAAAAATAAAATATAACTTTAAGAAAGTGAGAGTGTCCAGTCTATATGACTGTGAGGCCAGAAGAACTAGATGGTGCCTGGCTACCACTGTCAACCACTCAGAGAGGGATCTATGTAGGAGATCCTGAATAGAGTGGGAGAACAATGTGGAACAAAACTCAAAATCATTAGAAGAAAAAAAAAAAAAAAAGGACCAAAAGGACCAGGTTTGCTGCTCTGATAGAGCCTGATGGAACCCCCTGAGATTATGACCCCTAGCTGCCCATCAGGTCTGGAATTGAACCCACTCCTGTGGCTTCCAGCCAAACAAAAGATAGGCATATGAGCTGAACATTTACATTAGGCAGATACGCTCCTTAGAGAGAACAATCAGGGAGAATAGAAGGGCTGTGTATGGACAGGGAGACAGCTCATGGGGCAGGAATGCATGGGAGGGAAGGACACAGGCAAGAGATAACTATGGGGAGGAAGTGGGAGGGGAGCTGTTGCACTGTGGGAAATTGCAGTCAATGTCATGAGACAAAGTGTATGTGAGTTGCTGTATGGAAAGTAAATTTGCTCTGTAAACTTTCACCCAAATCAGAATAAAAAATTAAAAACAAAAAAGTGAGAGTGTTTTGGGAACTCCCAAGCTTATGGGTGGCATCTGAGGTCTAGGGTAGACTTGGCAGCCTGGAGGACTGTTCTTATAACTAGGGAGGTATAACCTAGCTCCAAGACTTAGGGTCAGTGGAAGAAATGCTGCATATGCAACTGGTGTCAGGACAGAAGTGGAACAGAAAGGAACAGAAATGAATTGATCCTTACAGTTCCATCAGAGAAAGGGCATTTGATTTTTCCACAGAACACTTATAATATATTAAGTGCTTGTTGTTGCTGTTATTGTTATGTGCCGTCGAGTCAAACCCGACTCATAGCGACCCCTCCTTGGGTTTCCGAGGCAGTATCACTACGGAAGTAGGATTGCCCAACCTTCCTTCCGAGGAGTGGCTGGTGGGTTTGAACCGCCAGCCGTCTGGTTAGCAGGCAAGTGTTTTAGCCACTATGCTACCAGAGCTCCCTATTAAGTGCTTAATAAGAAGCAAATACTTACCAGAACTGTTTTCTTTTTGACCAAGAGGTAGTATGATGTCCAGTGACTTACTAGGATTATAATTCTTTACATCCAAGAGTCTCCTTTCTTTGATAGAGTCCCATATAAAATCTGGGTTTACAATATGGATATGGTTCTCTTGGATAGATTTCGTTAGATGCTGACTCAGAACATAAGCATTGTCCAAGACTATATGTGTGCACTACAAATAAAAGAATCAATCCATTATTTATTACTAAAAACACATTTAAATAAATTATTTGTATCTGTAACTTTTAACACTAAAAAGTCTTGTTTGAGGTTAAATTGTGGTAATTTTTCTCAAGTTTCTAAAACTTCTAATATAATTTCAAGCTACATAAAAGTTTTTAAAAATCATGAGTTTTTAAAAAACTATGGATGTACCATAATTGATTAGCCAAACCTAGAGGATGTTGACAAATTTTCCCTATTATAAACAATGCTGTGTTAAACATTCTCATGTATTCCTCTTTGTGTACTTGTTCAAATTATTTCCTGAGGTTCAAAGAGTATTCATTATTGATTTATTTATTTAAATTTGTTAATTTGTAATTTCATTAATTTATTCTTGAATAATAGCATATGTAGAACTAATACACTGAAATTATCTAAAAAGTAAAATGTTAATCATATATTAACTTCTCCCCCATCATCATTCCCAGTTCCTCTCTTCAGAGGTACCTGCTGTAACCTAGAGATATTCTACGCACAAGCTAACACACATAAATACTTTTAACTACAAAATATACTAGGCACACTCCTCTGTATTTGCTTTTCTATTTAATAATTTATCTTGGAGCTTACTCTTCATCATTACTTGTAGATCTGTCTGCTTCTTTATAATAGCTGGTAAATACATTCCAAATGTTTATATACATTGACAAAATAACTTCTAAAAAGGTTACATTTATAGTATGTGAGAATTTCTAAAAATTAGAGATCATGTTGGCATTCTCCACCAAAAAAATAAGTAGGAAGTTGTAACAGATATGAATTATTCATTCATCCAGAGAAATGGTAAGAACAGGTTAAGTAAGGCAGTCCACAGATTACAGATGAGTTCCATTCCTTAGTATATCTTTAAGTCAAATTTGTACATTAAGTCAGAACAGTTAGGAATGGTTGGTATCTAAAATCAGCCAAATGTCTGCCTTATTATATAGTATACAGTGTACCCTTCTATGCATAAAAAAGAATAAAGGAACACAAAAACATTCCAGATATACTAAATAACATAATAATACAGCCTAATAACAATGTTTTTATGCATGTCACAAAGTAGTGCCTGTTTGTTACTATGAACCACTGTATGTATGTCAAACTTTTAATATAATAGGCTTACGGGGATTGATTCTTAACTATGGGTTGTACATAAATCGAACATTCATAGCCCAGGGATTGCCTGTATACAATTCTGCCTAAACTTAAGGTAAATAGAAACACTCTATTTCTGATATTCACAGAAAAACTACTACACAACAGAGAAAAACCAAGCATCCAGCTGCAGCTGAACTGTACAGGACAAACTGGGCTCACCTATCACCATGCCCCTAAACTCAGAGTCCTAGGGTAGAGATGACTAGGTTGCCCCGATCAATTTCTTGAGGAAGAATCCCAAGAGTCAAAGCCTGTGTTTGCAGCCCTGTAACCTAATTGGCACTGTGAAGAATCTTTGGAATTCGATTTTCTCTTCTTACAATGAGGTGGTTAAAAAAGAGAAGCTTAAATTTAATTATTTTCAAGTTTCCATCTAGCTGTGAAATTCTGTATCTTAAACGCCAGGCCTACAGAAATGGAAGGTGGTTTACTTCAGTTTTAAACAAATAAAACATACAGTAAAAGTTATACCCCAGAGACCAGTTCACAATGCATATTTTTGTGTCTATCCCCCATGAACCTCACCCTCAATATCACTAGAGTTGACATTCTGGCCAGTGACTACAGTGTTCTTTTTGCAAATGATGTGCACTATAGCTTTTCTCCTTTGACATTTTTGGCTAGCCTGAAATTATTTCTTTTTACAACTCTAGCTGCTTTCTAATAATATCATATCCATATGCATCTGAGATCATCTTGCAACTAAAACAGGGAGAACACAGGACAAGGCTGTCTTTCTTCCACTGACCCTCTCTGGCCTAACTTCCACGTTAGCAATATCACAATTTTTCCTGCCTTCACTGACTCTCCAGCTAATGCTATTCTCCTGCTGCCAAATTTTCTCTGTTCATTCTTACCATGACCCATGTCCCCATAACACAGGATGTTGATCATACAGTTATAAAATTTGCAAATACCTGGGGATTTAATGTAAAGGAAAAATGTCCACCATTTTCCTTAATGTCAGTTTGTAGTTTTTTCTTCTGCTGATGAAGTAAGTACTTGACTTTCAAATAAAAGTAACAATTTGCAAAGATTCCCAGAGTCATCCTGTAGAAGAAAAAAAAAATTTCTAGCCATAGTAATTTGAGAGGACTTTCCTCTCAATGAAACTAATTTATGCTGAACTTAGAATTGTTCTACGTGCAAACTATAGGAGAATTGGGCATTATTTAATTAAAAATATATACATATATTAAAATCATGTTATAATCACAAATAATGAAAATTATTTATCTTAATCTGCAATATGTATATAGGTTTTAGAATCATTTCCAGCTTTTATGGCACATGATGACATTGAAAATCCCTTTGTACAGGCTCATAACATATATCCTAATGAAAACATGCCAAATTTTAGCACAGCAGAGTATATGGCTCAAAGCATTTATTTCTAAATTAAAAACTGAGTGATAGTAAAATCACGGGGTTTTATATGCAATTATTCTATAAATTGAGAAACTTTTTCATTAGTAATGTGGGTTTCTTGCAAGCCATTCTGGAGAAAAATTGAAGTCCACTGAGCTCATACACCAAAGATGAAGGGACCTCATTTCTCCTTTTCTTCTACCTGTCCTCTGAATGTGCAGCTCTCCACTAGGGGCTAGACTATGCTTTAGCCCCTTAACCTCCACAGCTTTAAACTCCATCTATATTATGCAACTATGAGACTGTATACACATATATTCGCATATATAATAAAGCACATAGCAGGCAGTTACAGTAATTATTAGACGTAACCAAATATATTGCAGGAATGTTTTCCTGGGTTTGACCGATTAGGGCCATAGTCTCATGGTCTTTTAGTTTTTAAACCTTATGTTTGCATAGTCCTACCCAGTCATCTGGGAGCTCTGGTGTCACAATGCCTAAGGCATTTGACTGCTAACCAGAAGACTGACGGTTCAAATCCACCAGCCATTCCTCAGAAGGAAGACTGGGCAATATTCTTCCATAGAGATACCACCTCAGAAACCCAAGGAGGGGTCACTGTGAGTCATAAATGGCTCGATGGCAGTTTTTTTTTTTTTTTTTTACTCAGTCGTCTGGTGGGAGTCACAAAGTCCATAGTTAGAAGAGCCATATACTTAACATTCACTGTACCACAATGCCTATAACTCCCAATTGACTATCTCTAGCCCAAACTAGTTTCTGAGTCTCAGCCTTAGGCATAAGTCCACTGCTTCCCTGACACCCTCAACTCCTGGTCTTACAAGCAACATCCCCAACAGAGGCCTTCCTCCCTTTCTCCCATCTTGGTAAATGGCTGCCACTGTCCAACTGGTTGCTTAAGCCATGAACCTGAATGCTAACCTTGATTTCTTCCCCTTCATTGCCCCCTCAGCCACCAGCATCTTCTGTTATTTAAACCTAAAAGACCATGCCAACTGATGTCAAGTTGATCTTGATTCATGACTGCAAAAACGGCAAGGAAACCACATGTTCTGACCTCCTCTAATCCCACAAGAGGAAGACAGGATTACCAGCAGTAACCCAAGGCCTATTCCTGCAAGGCCAAACATGCCGCCTCCCTCCAGCCCTTTCACCAACCGTTCCTCCCAAAGCACCC
>NW_006922148.1:1083151-1087191 GCF_000298275.1 Orycteropus afer afer | reverse complement strand
AGAGTGGGTACCTCCCAGAACATTGTTTTGTGCCACTCCCAACAGAAATACTCCAGGTGGACACCTTCAGCAATCAGGAGCTCCTCAGTTGCTCATAGCAAATCCCACCTTGGAGTTTACAAAGACTTATGGATAGAAAAGCCACACAAAGTAATTTACTATACCACAATGACAATCTCATGTACTTCAGAGTAGAACTGTGTTCCATAGGGTTTTCAAAGGCTATAATCTCTCAGAAGGAGATCACTAGACCTTTATTTTGAAACACCTCTGATTAGATTCAAACTGCCAACCTCTTAGTTAGTAGTTGAGCCCTTAGCCATCTGCTCCACTCAGGGACTCCTGTCATTAAAACCAAAAACCAAATCCACTGCTATCAATTCCAACTCAAGCAACATTATAGGACAGAGTAGAATTGCTCCATATGGTTTCCAAAGCTCTAAATCCCATACTGCCTCCAATCTCCTCTCCACATTATAGATAGCTTGAGTAATGTTTTAACTATATTTCAAACAAAACACAAATTCTTAATCATGATTATTAATTCTATGTAATTTTATGTGTCAACTTGCATAGGCTATGATGCTCAGTAGTTTGGTTAAACACAGTATAGGTGCTATTACGGAGTAGTTACATGTGATTACAGTAGTTGGCCTCAAGTACAGCTGATGACCCTCCATAATGCAGGCGGGCCTCATCCAATCAGCTGAAGATATTAAGAGCAAAATAATTTTCTCCAGGGTGTGTTCTACCTTCAGACTATAAATAGGCATTTCACCAAAATTCACTCACTCTTCATTCTTCACTCTTCCTATCACCTGACCTACAGCTCTTAGGACACAAGACTGTAAGAATCTCCAGCCTATTGTCTGACCTGCAGAGTTTAGACTTGCCAAGCCTCCCATAATCATGAGAGTCATTTAAATAAATTTTGCTTTCTTCGTATATATATGTATTTCAAGAAATAGAAGGTATATCTTACTGGTTCCTTATGAAAACACTACCATTGTTCAAAGTCCAGCCTCTCTGCAACTAATCCCACACCTCGCTCCCACAATGTCCTGGACACACTGGCTTTTTCTTCAGGTCCACAAAAAACTCAAGCATTTGGTCTTTCAGGGCCTTCACACAAACTGTTCCTTTTCCCTGGAACTCTTCTCTACATCCTCCCACTTGACACCAGGACCTAGATGTTCATTATCTGTCAAATGAATGAACACATTGTTTATATTTTTTTCCTTTCTTATGAGGTCTAGTTAAGCTAAACTACATTTAATTGTGCCTTTTCATACTACTAATATTTACTAATTTTATATTTACTGATTGTCTTTTATATTCAAATACATTCATAATTAGCATCTGCTTGTAGATAGACACACTATTAACAATGGATACTGCGAAAGGTATTAAACCATATGCTTTTTAAGCTTACTCATCCTGTTCTTAAGGAGCACCAATGGCACAGGAGTTAAAGCATTCAGCTGCTAACTAAAAAGTCAGTGTTTTGAACCCACCAGCCGCTCTGCAGGAGAAAGATGTGGTAGTCTGCTTCTGTAAAGATTTACAGCCTTGGAAACCCTATTGGCGAGAGTTCTACTCTTGTCTACAGGGTCTCCAGGAATTGTCTCAATGGCAGTGGGTTTAGTAGGCTGAATCCTGTTCTTAACCTCTGGTAGTCAAAAAATAAACCAGCACATACACAAGCTAAATACCAAAACTCTATCTAACATCATAACCCTGGCTATGATGGATGAAACAAGCTCAAGTGGATATGACTGCTCAGGTCCACTTCTCCATATCTCTCCTGGGTGTGTTCTTAAGCCCTTTGACCAGTTCTTAAAAAAAAAAAAAAAAAATCTAGTAATAGTAATATATGCTTACTATAGAAAATCTGTAAATACAGAACTGTATTGTTGTTGTTGTTGTTATGTGCCGTCGAGTCGGCCCCGACTCATACTGTATAACAACAGTCAAATAATCTCAAAACCTAGAGGTCATGCTAACATATATTTAATTCCAGGCTTTTTTCCAGGGATAGGTATTATAGTTAACACTGGAAACATACTATATATATAACACCTATTCCTGCTATTATCAGTCAACATTTTATCTTTAGCATTTAGTCATGAAACATTCTTGTAAATATTTTTAATAGAGGTTACCTTAGATAGGTACCATAAATATACCATTGATCCCTTGCTGGGCAATTAAGTTATTTCTAATCATTGGTATCATAAGCAAACCTGTGATGAACATCCTTATATGTAAATATTTGTTTGCATTTCCAATGATTGTCTTAGAAACAATCCTTAGTAGAACTCCTGAATCAAAGCAGTTCTACTTACATTACATATTTTCTTATTAAATTTTACTACTTTTCATTTTTTCTTAAATTGTATTACTTTTCAGCTTTGCTAGAATTTCCTAGTATATTTGGAAATTGCTACCTTACTTTCTAAAAACAGCTTCCCAACAAAAACCAAGTTAACCACTATCATGATCATGTTGTGAGAAGGGACCATTCCCTGGATAAGGATATTATGCTTGGTAAAGTGAAGGGTCAACTAAAAATGGGAAGACCCTCAACAAGATAGATTGACACAGTGGCTGCAATGATGCACTCAGCTATAGCAGGGATTGTAAGGATGACAAAGGACCGGGCAGTGTTTCGTTCTGCTGTACATAGGGTCACTATGAATCCAAGATGACGCTATGGCACCTGACAACAACAACTATCAAGGAAAAAAAAAAAAAATAGCAGTAGAAATGGTCTAAAACTAGGTTGTAGTGATGGTATACACTTGGTAATTTTTATTAATAATCACTGAACTGTACACTGACTACATGTGAATTTAATAGTATGTAAATTAAACCACAATAGGTTTGAATCACCAACTTTCTGGTTAGAAGTCAAATGCCTTAGGCACTGTGCCACCAGAGCTCCTTATATATATAGAAACCAAAGATTAGTAGTAGTTACCAGGGGAGGAAAGGGGAAAAGGGGCAGCATTCATTTGCAGGGCACTGAGTTTATGATAATGGTGGTGGAATATTTGGGAAAGGTAGCAATAATAGTGGTACAACATGAAAAACATTATCAATGTCCGTGAGCTGTAAATGGGGAAGTTGTTATGTTGGCAACAATGTCTTGTTATGTATGTTTTCACCACAATAAAATTTAAAAAAAAAAAATTATACCACAGTAAAGTTGTTTGATAAAAAGTACTCCATTCTACTGCTGATATTTTGATATATTTCTTTCTGGCAATATTCTTTGCTGTAACATTATATTTTATAAAACATTTCTATAAAAATACATATTATTCATTCATATTGAATATTTAATTTTATAAGCAGTTTCTCTTATTTGACTTTTAATGAGAATTTTCCCATGTCACTAAATATTCTTTGAAGAGATGTTTAACGACTATATAAGCTTCATGTTTCTCCCGAAGTCATCAGATAGTTATTTTACACTGTATACAATTAAAAATACACTTTGAGGAAAATGCTTGTACATATATTCTTGACCCAATCTGTCACTGTTTCCTTAGAACAGATGGCCAGAAGTAGTATTACTGAATTAAAGAGTATAAATACTTTAAGCATAAATCTCTCGCCAGTTTTTATCACATGAGGCCTCATGGGAAGTAAAGAAACTAAGACTTTGAGTTTTAGAAAATCTCTAGACAGTTCTACATCATCCTAGATTCCATCTTGAGTCTCTTTAATCCCCCTCATCTGCTTTACCAACAACTGCTTTGGTTCAGATCATGTAGTCTCTTGCCTGGACTAGTTTTATAGCTTCCTAACTGGCATGTGGCCACCAGCGTCTTCCTCCTTTCAAATCATTCTTTAAATAATAGAGTCTATCCATGTTTCCACTAAGTGTTTTTCATACACAGATAAGATTTGTATAGACACTGGCTAGGAGATGAATTGACACAGTAGCTGCAAAAATGGGCCCAAACATAGCAACGATTTTGAGGATGGTGCAGGATCAAGCAGTGTTTCGCTCTGTTGTTGTTGTTGTTATTTGC
>NW_006922148.1:1052820-1083036 GCF_000298275.1 Orycteropus afer afer | reverse complement strand
TGCCCAACCTTCCTTCTGAGGAGTGGCTGGTGGGTTTGAACCACCAGCCTTCTAGTTAGCAGTCAAGTGCCTTAGGCACTATGCTACCAGAGTTCCTTCCTAACAGAACATTTACTGAGTCTCTTCCATCAGCCAGGGGCTGTTCTGGAGACACAAACACAATAGCCCCAGCTCCTGAAACACTCGCACCACTTTCCCTCAGAGATCTGAAGCTAGTCTGTCAATCAACAGTTGGAACAGTTGAGAGCAACAGGTTTTCTGCCTCTAAATGCCTGATGTTTCCTTCTCTCAGAATGCCCTAGGTTGCTGCTGTTGTTAGGTGCCATTGAGTCGTTTATAACTCACAGCGACCCTATGCACAGCAGAACGAAACACTGCTCGGTCCCACACCAGCTCCACAATCCTTGCTATATTTGAGCCCATCACCACAGCAACTGTGTCAATCCATCTCGTTAAAGGCCTTCCCCTCTTTCATCGACCCTCCACCTTACCAAGCATGACATCCTTCTCCAAGGAATGGTCCCTTCTAACAATGTGACCTAAGCTGGTGAGATGAAGTCTGGCCATTCTCGTTTCCAAGGAGCATTCCGGCTGCACTTCCTCCAGGACAGATTTGTTAGTTCTTTTAGCAGTCCACTGTACTTTCAGCATTCTTAGCCAGCACCACAACTCAAAAGCATTAACTCTTCCTCGGTCTTCCTTATGCATTGTTCAGCTCTCACATGCATATGAGGCGACTGAAAATACCATGGCTTGGGTCAGGTCAACCTTAGTCCTCAAGAGACATCTTTGCTCTTCAGCACTAGAAAGAGGTCCTTTGTGGCCAATTTGCCCAGTGCTATATACATTGTCTGATGTCCTGACTGTTGCTTCCATTGTCAATGGTTACAGAACCAAGCAATGTAAAGTCTCTGACAACTTCAATTTTTTCTCCATTTATCGTGATGCTGCTTATAGATCCAGTTGTGAGGACTTTGGTTCTTTTATATTGAGATGTAAGCCATACTGCAGACTGTATTCTTCAATCTTCATTAGGAAGTACCTCAAGTCATGCTCACTTTCAGCAAGCAAAGCTGTGTCATCAGCATATGGCAGGTTGTTAATGATTCTTCCTCCAATCCTGATGCCACTTTCTTCCTCATGTAGTCCAGGCTATACCCCCTTAAAGACAGAGCTTGAGGGTCCCCTCCACCCACCACTGCTCTGACTGAGCTGCCCTGCTTTTGTTCTCCCAACAGCCACCACCGACACACTCTTACCATTTACCCATTTCTCCAAGAGGGCCTATGTCATAGATAACACTGAAAAGAATGGTAATTACAGAATACTTAATTGTGCTCATGGGAAACCTGTATATAGACCAAGAGGCAGTCATTCAAACAAAACAAGGGGATATGGTATGGTTTAAAATCAGGAAAGGTGTCTATCAGGGTGATATCCTTTCACCATTCTTATTCAGTCTGTATGTTGGGCAAATAATCCGATAAACTGGACTATAGGAAGAAGAATGCAGCATCAGGATTGGAGGAAGAATGATTAATAACCTGCTATATGCAGATCAGAGCACTGGTGATTCAAACCCACCAGCCACTCCTCGAAAGCAAGACTGGGCAATTTACTTCCATAGAGATACCACCTTGGAAACCCACAGAGGGGTCGCTATGAGTTAGAACTGACTCAATGGCAGTGAGTTTGGTTTTTTTTGGTTTTTATATGCATATCACACAACCTATGATATGCAGATCACACAACCTTGTGTGCTCAAAGTGAGGAGGACTTGAAGCACTTACTGATGAAGATAAAGATTACAGTCCTTGGAATGGATTACACCACAACACTAAGAAAACAAAAATCCTTACAACTAGACCAATAAGCAACATAATGATAAGTGGAGAAAAGATCGATATAGTCAATGAATTCATTTTACTTGGACCCACAATCAACTCCCATGGAAACAGCAACTAAGAAATAAAATAACTATTTCACTGGCTGAATACGCTTCAAAAAGACCCCTTTTAAAGTGTTACAGAGCAAAGATGTCCCTTTGAAGACTAAGGTGAGCCTGACCCAAGCCATTATCTTTTTGGTAGGCACATATTCATGTGATAACTGGATAATGAATAAGGAAGCCCACAGAAGAACTGATACTTTTGAACTAATGTACTGGTGATGAATACTTAATGTACCATGGACTGCCTGAAGAATGAACAAATCTGTCTTGGAAGAAGTATAGCCAGAATGCTCCTTAGAAGTGAGAATGGCCAGACTTTGTCTCTTGTACTTCGGTCATGTTATCAACAGGGACCAGTCCCAGCAGAAGAATATCATGCTTTCTAAAGCAAAGAATCATCAAAAAAGAGAAAGACCCTCAAAGAGATGGCTGCAACAGTGGGTTCAAGCATAGCAAGAATTGTGAGGATGGTGCAGGATTGGGCAGTGTTTTGTTCTGTTGTAGGTAGAGTCTCTATGAGTGGGAACCAACTGACAGCACCTAACAACAGGAGGGCCAATCATGTGTGAGGGTCTGTGCCTTGTTAATCTTTTCATCCCTAGAATCTAAACCACTTTTTGGTAGGCATTTAATAAGTGCCTACTTATTAAAATCTCTTTCAAGCATCAGTTAGAACGCAGAATTATAGGAAAGCCTTCTGACACTCAAATAGCATGTGTATCTCTGCTAACACAGTGCCTAAGGCATCTGACTGCTCACCAGTCATTAAGAAAATCTCTAAGAGGCAAAGGCCATTAACCTGGGTAACACTCCTACCACCACGGCACATCTACACACCAAAAAAGCCAAACTCACTGCCATCAAGTAAAATCTGACTTACAGAGACCTCCATTGGGTTTCTGAGGCTGTAAATCTTTACAGAAGTAGATCTCCCCATCTTCCTTCTGTGGAGCAGCTGGTGGGTTTGAATAGCTAACTTTCTGGTTAGCAGCCAAATGCCTTACCCACTATACCACCAGAAGTACATGGGCAGTACTTTGTAAAAGCTTACTGAATAAATGATCCAGGCAAATGCAATGATAGAATCTGCAACACACGTCTCAGTTACCTAGTGCTGTTATAACAGAAGGAGCTCTGGTAGTGTACTGCCTAAGGCACTTGACTGCTAACCAGAAGGCTGGCAGTTCAAATCCACCAGCCACTCCTCGGAAGGAAGATGGGGCAATCTACTTCCATAGTAACACCACCTCGGAAACCCAAGGAGGGGTAGCTATGAGTCGAGTCTGACTCAACAGCACGTAACAACAACAACATTATAACAGAAATGTGACAAATAGATAGCTTTAACCAACAGAAATTTATTCTGTCACAGTTTAGGAGGGCAGATTCAAAGGCCAACTCTAGAGGAAGGCTTTCTCTCTGTGTCCCTTGGTCCTAGGGGAATTCCAGCACAGGGACCCTAGGTCCAAAGGACACATTCTGCTCCAGGCTCTTCTTTCTTGGTGGTAGTAGGTACTCCCCCTCCTTTATGCTTGTGTTGCTATGAGAAGGGATAAGGGTGTTGCATCCCACCTTAACCCTTTTACAACTGATTAGCTTATCACATCATGAGGGATGATTACATAACTTCCACTTTGGGGGGGGGGGGAGCCCACTGCCAAGGATCTGGATCCCACTCATAGCAACCGCTCCTTGGGTTTCTGAGGCAGTATCACTACAGAAGTAGATTGCCCCACCTTCCTTCCGAGGAGTGGCTGATGGGTTTGAACCACCAGCCTTCTGGTTAGCAGTCACATGCCTTAGGCACTACACCACCAGACCCCCCACATTACATCAGTACATAACTCCAAAACCACTGAGAATCATGGCCCAGCCCAGTTGACAAATATTTCGGGGGACACAATTCAATCCATGACAATGCACATACTCAAGGTGAATGCCTCCCTTATAGCAAAAAACCCACTGCCATTGAGTCATTCTGACTCATAGCAACTTTATAGGGTAGACAGAATTGTCCCATACAGTTTCCAAGGCTGTAAATTTTTTATTGAAGCTCATTGCCACATCTTTCTCCTGCTGAGTGCACAGAGCTGACTTGTGGATTCAAACCGCCCACCGATCTTTAGCAGTCGAGCGCTTTAACCACTGCGCCGTGAGGCTTCCTCATCATAACACCATACTTTGAATATTTCGACATACTAATTGCAATTTCACAATTGAAACTCGAAAGAGCTGGAGATTGAACACCAGGTCGTGTTTTCCCGAAAGTTGAAATCTACAGTTCTCAACTTTTATGAATCCAAAGATGAGTCACACTGCATTCCCTTTAAGTATCATTTTCAATTTTGGATCTCAACAAACACATAAGTGTTCCATCGCTGACTTCCTAACTACTCATCACACTAAGTCAGATTTCATCCCTTAATCATTCAACAAAACATTGCAACTGGTACAAAAAAAAAAAAAACCTAAATACCAAACCCACTGCCGGCTTATCAATTCGGACTCACAGTGACCTCCATCGGGTTTCTGACGCCGTAAATCTTTAGGGAAGTAGATTGCCCAGTCTTCCTTCGGGAGTAGCTGGTGGGCTTGAACCATTAACCTTCTGGTGAGCAGTCAGATGCCTTAGGCACTGTGCTAGCAGAGCTCCTTGCACCTGGTACAAGTTTCCTTTAAAAGCTAACTTTCAGAAAAAGGTGCGGCCGCTTGGCACACTGTAAATAAAAGGCACTTCATTCTGCTGCAACCTCCCGTTTCCCAAGGTGAAAGAACTCTCCAAACCGCCAGCCCATCCCAGGAATACCTGGAGAATTCCAACTGCAGGGCGTCCTAGGCTACTCCACAAGAGATTTAGATGCAAGCACTCCCAGTAACCAAAGACTGCGGGCTGCGCAGACCTGGAACGTGAAAAGGTCGTTTAAACTGAAAGCATTAAATACTAGAAAGGACTACAAGTCACCAGGCGAAAGCACCAAACCGAAACCAAACTCACTGCCCTTGAGTTGGATCTCATAGTGAACGCTCCTTGGGTTTCTGAAGCAGTAACAACAACATCACTATGGAAGTAGATTGTCCCACCTTCCTTCCGAGGAGTGGCTGGTAGGTTTGAACCCCCACCCTTCTGGTTAGCAGTCAGATGCCTTAGGCACTATGCTACCAGAGCGCAGTGGAATTATTTCCAAATGGTGGAGCTTCACCTAGTAAAAAGGGCCGCCAGAGCCCCTCCCAGATAGAGCAGCGGGGATACCCCCGCAGGCCATCCGCAGTCCCCAAGCACCTGAGACCCACCCAGCACGCTCTTGGGCTCCAGAAGCTTCACCTCTGCCTCTGACCTCCGCAGGACGCTGGGAAGGCCACTAGTTAGCAAGGCCGGAAACCCGCCCGCAGGCCTCCGGAGGCCGCGCCCCTTGCCGCGCTGGGCACTCCCCATCCTGTAGCCCAGCGCCCCTAGTGGGGACGATCCTCTGACACGCGGGATCTTCATTCTAGCATCAGCCTTAGAACACGGAACTTTTTCGTTGTAGGTTTTTCGTTTTGTTTGTTTGTTTGTTTTGGTTTTTTTTTCCCCTCCAGGAGATACTTGGCCAAAGAGAGTAACTCCAAAGTTTGAGTTTGGGAGAGGGGGGTGGATGATGCTGCCAATTAATTAAGTGAGAGTAATCCCCAGGAGTGGGGAAGGAGCATATTGTAGGAGGGTTTGGAGTTGGAAAACAAGGTTATGAGTTGAGTGTAAGACTTCTTGAGGTTTAAGTTCTCATGTTAGTGTCAATAAAACCAAACCTAACTCAGTCAAAAATCTACTGGAACTAACTGAGCAATTTAGCACGGTGGCAGAATACAAGATCAACATCCAAAAATTAGTTGGATCCCTCTACACCAGTAAAGAGATTACTGAAAAAGAAATAAGGAAATCAATACCACTTACAATAGCTACCAAAAAACTAAAATACCAGGGAAAAAATCTTACCAGGGACACAAAAGACCTCTGCAAAGAAAACTGTAAAAAACTACTTCAAGAAACCATAAGAGATTTACATAAATGGAAGAACATCCCATGCTCTAGGATAGGAAGATTGAACATGGTGAAAATGTCTATTCTACACAAAGCAATCTATACATTTAATGTAATCCCAATCCAGATCCCATCAACATTTTTTAAGGATATGGAAAAACCAATCACTAAAACTTTATATGGAAAAGAAAGAGACCCAGATTAAGCAAAGCACTATTGAAGAAGAAGAACAAAGTAGGAGGTCTCACACTACCAGATCTCAAATCCTACAATACAGCCACGGCAGTATTGGTACAATGACAGACACATAGACCAATGGAATAGAATTGAGAACCCAGAATTAGATCCATCGACCTATGGTCAGCTGATCTTTGACAAAGGGCCTAAATCCATTAAATGAGGAAGAGAATGTTTAATAAATGGCGCCGGCAAAACTGGATATCCATTTGCAGAAAAATGAAACAAGATCTGTACCTCACACCATACACGAAAATGGACTCCAGATGGATCAAAGACTTAAATGTGAAACCTAAAATTATAGAGTTCCTCAAGGAAAAACTATGAGCAAATTTAGGGGCCCTGATATCGGAGCTCTGGTAGCATATAAGCTAAGGCACTTGACTGCTCACCAGATGGCTGGCGGTTCAAACCCATCAGCCACTCCTCCGAAGGAAGGTTGGGCAATCCTACTTCCGTAGTGATACTGCCTCGGAAACCCAAGGAGGGGTCGCTATGAGTCAGGGCCAACTCGATGGCACATAACAACAACAACAATATATGGCATAAATATACTATCAAGCATAACCCAAAATACACAAAAAGCAGAAGAGAAACTAGATGAATGGGACCTTCTAAAGATTAAAGTTTTATGTGCTTCCAAAGACTTCTCCAAAAGAGTCAAAAGAGAACCTACAGATTGGGAAAGAATATGCAGCAATGACATATCTGACGAGGGACTTGTCTCTAGAATTTATAGAAAACTCCAACACCTCAATAACAAAAAGACAAATAATCCAACTAAAAAAATGGGCAGAAGATATGAATAGACAATTCACCTAAGAGGATATTAAGGCAACCAACAAACATGAAGAAATGATCATGATCATTAGCCATTGTTGTTGTTGTTGTTGTTGTTATATGCCATCGAGTCAGACCCGACTCAAAGCCACCCCTTCTTGGGTTTCCAAGGTGGTATCACTACAGAAGTAGATTGCCCAACCTTTCTTAGTGGCTGGTGGGTTTGAACCACCAGCCGGTTAGCAGTCTAGTGCCTTAGGCACTATACTGCTATTAGCCATTAGAGAGATGCAAATCAAAACATCTTCCCCCAGAACTAGCAGCAAAGTTCAACAAGACACAAAATAACAAATGCTGGCAAGAATGCGGAGAAATTAGGACTCTCATACACAGCTGGTGGGACTGTAAAATCGTATAACAACTGTGGAAAGCAGTATGGTGATTCCTTAAAAAGCTGGAAATAGAAATACCATTTGATTCAGCCATTCCATTACTAGGTATATATCCTAAAGAAGTGAAAGCCATGACAAAAATAGAAATATGCACACTCATGTTCATCGCAGCACTATTTACAATAGCAAAAAGTTGGAAACAATCTAGGTGTCCATCAGCTGAGGAATGGATAATGGAAACCAAACTTCCATACATACAATGGAATACCATGCAACCCTAAAGAGTAATGTAGGATCTTCAAAACACCACATAACATGGATAAACTTGGAGGACATTATGCTGAGTGAAATAAGTCAATCACAGAAGGACAAATATTGTATTAGTCTGTTATTGTGAAAGTCAAGGAACGATTTATCTATGGAAGGAAATTTTCTTTGTTGGTTACCACCGGTGGGAGGGTAGGGTAGGGAACACTGTTAGACAGGTGGAGATAAGTGTTGATTTGTGTCAAGAGAAGGGCAATGTACCAAATGTTAGTGATTAACATGGTGGCATTGAGGAAGAAGACATAGAGAGGTACATGGGAGGTAGAGAAAACAAAGATGAACCCCTTTGCACATAGAGTACTATGTTGTCAGTGAAGGCAAGCACGGGTATATATGGGTGGGTAGATGGGTGGACAGGGTGAACTATGTCTATGAAGCAGGGAGTGTACCCAAGACCATGTATAGGGTTGACAGACAATGGTTCTACAAGTGTATTTGTATGTTCTGTAAGAACAAGGCACAAGGTTGTAGTCACTGCTTGATCACAGCCAGCTACCCAGAGGGACCGAGTAGTTGAACATGTGGGCTCAGGACCATAGTCACAGGGGACATCAAGTTCAATTGGCATAACATAATACACAAAACATTGTTCCACCTCCTACTTTGATGAGTAGCTACTGGGATCTTAAAAGCTTGCAAGCAGCCATCTAGATGCAACGATGGGTCTCTCCTTGTCCAGAGCAAAGAAGAATGAAGAAAAACAAAGATTCATGAAAACAGTTAGTCTTCGCGACTGGTACACCATGCAAACCTCAGCCTATCTGACTATGAGACCAGAAGAACTAGATGGTGCCCGGCTACCACTGTCAACCGCTCGGAGGGAGATCTATGGAGGAGATCCTGGATAGAGAGGGAGAACAATATGAAACAAAACTCAAAATCATTTGGAAAAAAAAAAGCAGACCAGGCTTGCTGGTCTGATACAGCCTGGTGGAACCACTGAGACTATGGTCCCTAGCTGCCCTTCGGGTCTGGAATTGAACCCACACCTGTGGCTTACAACCAAACAAAAGACAGGCATAAGAGTTGAACATGTACCTGAGGTAGATACACTCCTTGGAGAGAACAATCATGGGAGAAGGAAAGGCTGTTTACACATAGGGAGACAGTTCAGGGGGCAGGAGTGCATGGAGGGATGGACATAGGGAAGAGGTAACTATCGGGAAGAAGTGGGAGGGGAGCTGTTGCATTGGGGTAAATTGTAGTCAATGTCATGAGACAACATGTGTGAACTGCTGTATGGAAAGTGAATTTGCTCTATAAGCTTTCACCCTAATCACAATTAAAAAAAAGAAAAAGAAACCCTAAGTCACTGCCAACCAGTCAATTCCAAGTCTTAGGGATCCTGACTGGGTTTCTAAGGTTGTAAATCTTTAGGGAAGCAGACTGCCTCATCTTTCTTCTGTGGACTGGAGCTGTCCACATTTCAGTTAGCAGACAGATGCCTTAACCACTACACTCCAGAGTTATTTGTTAGTGTCAATGGATAGCTTGAAATGTGTATCTGCCATTCAAAAGAAGTCAGGGTTGGAGACACAGAGTTAAGATTCATTGAGTATGGAATAAAGTAGTGATAAAGAATTAGATTCCACATGTCCTGAATAAAATGAGAATAGGAGTAGCTCAGCAAAGATCTATGTAAACAGGTGATGTAGAAAGGGTATGTATTTGAATCCTGACTCCAATATTTATTGCTGCAGTGATCATGAGGTCCTTTATGCAGGCCATTGACTATACCATAGACTCTCAGAAACAAGGATGGTGAGACTTTTGGTCATGTTATCATGTGGGACCAGTCATACTTTGTCCAGTTCGAGGTCAGCAAGGAAGAGGAAGACACTCAAGGAGATGGATTGACACAGTGGCTGCAGCAATGACCTCAACCCATAGCAACAATTAGGGGGATGGTGTCAGACTAGGCAGCATTTCATTCTGTTGTGTATAAGGGTCACTATGGGTCTTGACAGTGCCTAACAAGAACAACAATTTTATCATTATGATCTACCTTTTAGGGCTCTATGAGGGTCAACTTGGGTGATGTCAATGAAAATGGTGACGTATGGAGCTCCCCCTATCCAAAAACACCAAAACAAAGCTACAAAACTGTCAGAATCAATTTTATTGAACTTGGCCTAGCCAAGTTGATACATAACCTTAATTACCACATTCTATACTTAGACAGCTGGGCACCTGTACTATCTCCTTCATTGGGTAGCCTGAGTCTCCTAGTCCATCAGAGTTGCGACATCACCCATTGGCCTGGCAGGTCAGCCCTCTCACTTCTGGGCAGCAGATATGGCCCAGTCCCACTGACATTCATGTACTGCAGCCCCAAACTCCAGAACAGAGTTGCTGAAGATACAACTCTTTGAAACCTAGGAGGCTGTCAGTTCCACTGCCAGAAGCCATGGTCCTATGCTTTGAAACTAAGGCAGTTAAGCTTCCCAATTCCTTGCTCTCCCACCTTCTGCCAAATAATGCCTGACGGCAACCCATTCTGCCAGAAGCTTCCTCCCCAAAGGCACTCAGCTTTCCGGAACCATATGCTATCAAGCCTGCTGCTTTGTCTTGTGCCAGTCTCTTGGCTCTGCTGCCAACATCTCTCTGCTGGGCTCTCTGCTGTGGTCTCAGCACAGGGATCTCAGCTCCAAGGATGCACTCAACTCCTGTTTCAACATTGTTAGTATAAGCTAGAACAGGACCCCACTCTCTCAGTAACAAATTCTGCTTTGGTTCTCTAATGTAAATGATATACCACAGGTGAATGGCTTAAAAAAATAGGAATTTGTTCTTTTACAGTTTGGGAGGCTGGAACCTCAAATTCAGAGTGCTAGCTCTAGAGGCTGGATGAAGGCCTCTCAGCTTTGGGCTTCAGATATACCTCTTATTCCAGGTCTGCTAGAGCTGGAGGCCATATGGACATCTCATTCTGGAGGGAGCAGAGCAGAACTTCTTCCCAAGGAATTGCATTTGTCTATTTTTACCTCTCTGTGGGTTATGAGAAGGACTAATATACAGGGGTTGTTTTTGTTTCACTTAACTTGGAACTCTCTCAAGGCAGAGAAGTGACTATGTTGAAGGCATGCCTTGAAAACATGAAGAAGCAAATGAAAAAGAACAAGCAATGACTGCCTAGGGTTAAAAAAAAAAAACTTGGATTGAACACCAGACACACCTGAAACTGTCAGGCAAAGCCTTGGAGGAAATACAGAGAGCAAGATTTTCTGGGGACTAAGTTGTCAGAGATTTCATGTTACTTGGATCCACAACCAACACCCATGGAAGCAACAGTAAAGAATTCAGATGATGGGGAGTGGCAGTAAGATAGTGGAACAGACAGACAAGCTACACAGACCCTTTTCAATAAAGAAAAAAGAAACCAACTGACACAGATACAGAAGATAATTCTGGAGCCTGAGCTTTGAAAAGAAGGGCATCAAAGTGGATTAGATACCAACTAGTAGAAGAATTTGAATAAAAACACTGAATAAGGAGACAAAGGGAGATGCAGAATGTCAGCTAACCTAGTGGCACGGGTAGTTTGAGTATTTGTAAATGGTATTAGGACCGAGCAGTAACTAAAATTCAGCCCTGCTTTTCAAGGGCTGCATGAACAACTGCACTGGTGACTGATGACTAAAAAGGGAAACAGCAAAGAAGAAGACAAACTGAGCTGTGGACTTTGGCTTTCTGAACAGCACAGCCATTGTGAATGTTTACAAGCAGTGTGTCCAATTTGGATAATTAAAGTAGTAGCATTCAGATCCCAGTCACCAAAGAATAGATTCCGCTTGTTGAAGACAGCACAGCACAGCACAGGGAAACACACTGGAGGCTGACAACTGGAAAGTGGAACATTCGCCTTATTACTCTTATACCCCACACCCTCTTGGTGAATGGAGGTGTGGCCATCCCCCACTGTTGGAGACCAAGAAAAAGATCCCCAAAAGAACATGATTGCAAGGCACATGTTCTAATTACAGTGAAGAGATGACAAGGCCTCTCTTGTGGTTGAATGTTTGCTTTAAGAGATGGCAAGGTCTCTCTCACTATTAAATGCTTAACTGGCAAAACATCAAGTATTAAAAGTAGATGCTATTCCAGTAGTCCATGTTTTTATCTTATTGGGATGTTTCATACTTTGGGTCACTGTGTCCTAGTAAACATTTATCGTTTTACACTCCTTATTCCTGAGGAGACTTCTGTGATTATTTTAATGACCACATGTTGTCCTTGAGCACGTAGAGGAATAAAACTTTAACTCTGTAGAGAATAAGCTGATTGTATGAACTCCAAGACTAATGATGTAATCACGTATAAACATATAAATAAAGTAGAACAAAGGCATCAGGGGTCACTCTCACAAAATATGCAGGGCATCCATCTGTCCCCCATTCCTTAAATAAAAAAGAAAACCATTAATCCTTTCATGTCCCTTCATTTCATGACCTGTGCAGTTTTCCCAGATGTGGCACCCCACCTCCACCCACCTTCTGGACTGGCAGGAATTCCATCCCAGTCTGTGCTCTGATGGAGCCTGAGTGCCTTGACCCACTCCCCCACCAAACTCTTTGCTGGTTGTAGAGGACTCCAGCTGAATTTTACATGTTGATCTTGTATCTTGCCGCTATGGTAAATCTCTCAGTTAGCTGAAGTAGTTTTCTTGCTGAGTCTCTTGCATTTTCAATGTACGGGATCAAACCATCAGCAAATAGGGATAGTTTTACACCTTCTTACCAATTTGTATGCCTTTGATTTCCCTTTGTTGCCTTATTGCCATGGCTAAGACTTCCAATACAATGTTGAATAAAAGTGGTGATGGAGGACATCCATCTGTAAGGGAAATGATTTCAGTCTCTCTCCAACGAGAATAATGTTGGTTATTGGTTTTGCATATATGCCCTTTATTATATTGAAGAATGTTTGTCTTAGTATATAATGCATAATGTACTTTTCTGTGCATAAATAACACTAAAGAAACACAGATAAACTATCTTTAACATAATAATACAGTAATAATAATGTTTTGATGCAAGTCACTGAGCCAGGAGAGGTAGAGCATGAGCCAGATGGGCACTTCAGGTCAGTGAGATATGAGGTGGCATAATGCAGCAAGCAAGGGAGCAAGGGCCAGCAGTGGTGGCGGCAGCAGCAGCAGCTGCAGCAGAGCAGTGCATGGGACTGGGAGCTTTCCACTCCTCTTCTTGGTAGAAGAGCAAGTTGGCAGTGTCAGCAGCAGCAGCAATGGCAGGCACCCTGAGGACAGACATGGGGGAGAAGAGGGAGGCAGGTGAAAAAGTGGAGGATGAGGAAGAGGTGGAGAGCAGGCATGCCACTAGGGTTTTGCCCCCAGGCAGCACTGGAAGAGATGGTCACATTTCTCCAGTGTGGAAGAGGAGGTTGTGGCTGCTAAGAAGAGGAACTGGAGCAAGAGGAAGGGGAGGAGGTAGAAGAAGAAGTGGCTACAGAACCCTTGGCCAATGAGTGACTGCAGCTGTGATTAACCAGGCAGCAACACATCATTTCCTCCCAGCGTGGTCCTAGGGAGCCTGGAGGAAGAAGGAAGGCTTTATGGTGGTTGGTTTGTAACTACAAGTTGTACTTAAGTTAGATGTTTGCAACCCAGGGACTGCCTGAAATGCTATAGTGGGTCCTTCAGGCTGAAATGAAAGTACACTAGACAGTAACCTGAAGTCATAAGAAAAAAATAAAGAAAGAACGAACACTGGAAATAGTAAATATAAAAGTCAATATTATTGTATTTTTGGTTTGTAATTATTTTGATTTTCTACATGATACAAAAGACAAAAAGCTTAAACCTATGGGCAGATAATGTATGAATATGCCATTTGTGACTATAACAACATAAAAGGAGTGGAACAAAGATGTGTAGGAGCTTTTGTATACTACAAAGTTGTTGTTTTTTTTTTTTTAATGCTACTGAAACTAAGATGGTATTAATCCAAATGAGGTTATCATAAATTTAGGATGCTAGCTCTAATCCCCATCATAATAACAAAGAATATAACTGAAAAATAGATGTAAAGGATAATGGAAAATGAATAAAAATGATACACCACCAAAAAATAAAGAAAAAAAAATGAGTTGAATACAAAAGAATACTGTAAAGGAGAAATTGAGGAACACAAAAGATTTGATATATATAAAAAATAGTGAAATGCAAAGTAAGTCTACCCTTGTCAGTGATCAGTGATTATTTTAATGCAAATGGTTAAACTCTACAAATAAAAGACAGTGACTGGCAGAACAGATGTTTAAAAATCCATCTGCGTGCTCTCCTGAAGAGACTATCTTTAGACCAAAAGACAGAAATAAGCAGACTCACATGAAAATAGTCAACAAAAGAGAGCTGAACTGACTTTACTAATACATATATATGTATATACGTCAAAAATTTGTTACAAGATAAAAACAATATTTAACAATTATAAATATATATACATCTTACAATCTATGAAGAAAATGGACAGAGACAAAGGGGAAAAGACAGTTCTACAATAGGTGAGGACTTCAATATCTCATTTTCAGTAATAGATAGAACAACCAAACAGAAAATCAAGGAAATAAAGACTTGAACAGTACTACAAACCAACTAGACCTAATAGATACAAACAGAACACTTCACCCTAACAACAGTAGAATACACATTTTTCTGCAGTGCACATGAATCATTCTCCATAATACACCATATCTTAGTTCACAAAGCAACTTTCAATAATTTTTCAAAAGTGTAGCTATATGAAGTAATTTGTTCAGCCACATGTATTAAAGAATTAAATTATAACAGAAGGAAAACTGGAAACTTAACTACCAAAAAAACCAAATTCACTGCCATTAAGTGAATTCTGACTCATAGTGACCCTCACTGGCTTTCTGAAGCAGTGGGTCTTTACAGTAGAAGATTGCTCCACCTTCCTTCCATGGAGTGGCTAGTGGGTTTGAATCACCAACCTTCTCGTTAGCAGTCAAATGCTTTAGGCACTGTGCACCAGACCTCCTTGGAAAAGTAACAGGCATGTGTAAAGTAAACAGGACACTCTTAAACAATCTGCAGGTCAAAAAACAAATCACTAGGAAAGTTAAAAAAAAATACTTTTAGATGAATTAAAATAAAAACACACCAAAACTTGTGGGATGTAACAAAGGCAGTGCTCAGTGGGAAATTTTTACCCATGAATAACTACATGAAAGGAGAAATATCTCGATTTAATAGCCTATCTGTATACCTTGAGGACCTAAACAGGAAGAAAAAATTAACCCAAAGCCATCACAAAAAAGAAAATAATAAAGATTAGACCAGAGATGAATGAAAAAAAAAAAAAAAAGTTCTTTGAAAAGATCAACAAAATTGACAAACCTTTAAACTAGACTGACCAAAAGAGGGGAAAAAAAAGCAGAGAGAAGACACAAGTTACTAAAGTCAGAAATTAAATGGAGACATTATGACAGACCTTACAGAAATTGAAACAATTACAAATGAAACCATGAGCAGTTTTACACCAACAAATTAGATAATCTAGATTAAATGGAAAATGTCCTAGAAACACAAAGACTGCAACAAATGACTCATAGGATACCTGAATAGACCTATAATAAGTCAAGAAATTGAATCAGAAATAAAAATCTCACAATAAAAAAAAATCCAGGATTAAATGTCTTCACTGTTGAATTCTATCAAATATTCAAAGAAAAATTAATGTTAGTATTTCTGAAAATCTTCCACAACACGAAAATGTTGTTGTTAGGTGCTGTCAAAGAGGCTCCAACTCAAAGCAACCCTATCTACAGCAGAATGAAACACTTGGTCCTGTGCCATCCTCAAAATACTTGCTACACTTGAGCCCATCGTTTCAGCCACTGTGTGTTGTTGAGGGTCTTCCTCTTTTTTCTGGCCCTCTGCTTTACCAAGCATGATATCCTTCTCCATGGATTGGTCCCTTCTGACAACATAACCAAAGTAGGTGATGAGTCTGGCCATTCTTGCCTCTCAAGGAGCATTCCAAGTGTACTTCCTCTAAGACAGATTTGTTTGTTCCTCTGGCAGTCCATGATATTTTTAGTATTCTTCACCAACACCACCATTCAAAGGCATCAATCAATCAATCAGTCTTCTTTATCCATTGTCTAGCTGTCACATGCATATGAGGTGGCTGAGAATAGAATGGCTTTGGTTAGGTACACCTTAGTCTTTTTTTTTTTTTTTTTTTCCTTTTTATTGTGATTTGGGTGAAAATTTACAGAGCAAATACATTTTCCGTACAGCAGTTCACATACACTTTGTCTCATGACATTGACCACAATTTACCACAATGCAACATCTCCCCTCCCACTTCCTCCCGACAGTTACCTCTTCCCTGTGTCCATCCCTCCATGCACTCCTGCCCCCTTAGCTGTCTCTCTCTGCATAAGCAGCCCTTCTTTCTCCCATGCTTGTTCTCTCCAAGGAGTGTTCCTACCTCAGGTAAGTGTTCAACTCATATGCCTGTCCATTGTTTGGCTGGAAGCCACAGGCATGTGTTCAATTCCAGACCTGAAGGGCAGCTCACATCTTAGTCTTTGCAGCAGATTCACTCAGTGCAATATGATGTTTGATTTCTTGACTGCTGCTTCCATGAGTGTTGATTGTGGATCCAAGTAAAATGAAATCTTTGACAATTTCAATCTTTTCTTTATTTACTATGATGCTGCTTATTGTTCCATTTGTGAGGATTTTCATTTACTTTATGTTGAGGTGTAATCCATACTGAAAACTGCAGTCTTTGATTTTCATCAGTAAGTACTTCATGTCATTTTCACTTTCAGCAGACAAGGTTGTGTCATCTGCATATCACAGGTTATTAATGAATCTTTCTCCAATACTGAGGCTGCATTCTTCTATGTGTAGTCTAGCTTCTTAATTATTTTCTCAGCATACAGATTAAGTAAGTGTGGTGGCAGGATACAACCCTGATACACACCCTTCTGAATTTTAAACCACGCAGTATCCCCTTGTTCTGTTTGAACAATAGCCTCTCAGTCTATGTACAGGTTTCTCATGAGCACAATTAAGTGTTCTGGAATTCCCATTCTTCTCAATGTTATCCATAATTTGTTGCAATCCACACAATTGAATGCTTTTGCTTAGTCAATAAAACACCAACATAAACATCTTTCTGGTATTCTTTGCTTTCAAACAAGATCCATCTGACATCAGCAATTATAGCCCTAGTTACATGTCCTCTTCTGAATTCCACTTGAATTTCTAGAAGTTCCCTGTCAATATACTACTGCAATCATTTTTTAATTATGTTTAGCAAAATTTTATTTCCATGTGATATTAGTTCTAGTGTTCAATAATTTCCATATTCTGTGGGATCACCTTTCTTTTGAAATGGGCACCAATATGGATCTCTCTCTTCCAGTTGGTTGGCCAGGTAGCTGTCTTCCACATTTCTTGGCATAAACAAGTAAGCACCTCCAGTGCCACATCAGTTTGCTGAAATACCTCAACAGGTATCTGTCAATTCCTGGAGCCTTGTTTTTTGAGAATATTTCCTAACTCATTCTATAAGGCCAGCATCACCCTTAAAAACAGCAGACAAAGACATCAGAAAGAAAGAAAATTAAAAACAATATCTACTGTGAATATAGATGCAAACATCCTCAACAAAATACTAGCAATCTGAATTTGGCAGCATAGTTGAAAGATTATAATACCATGGCCAAGTAGGATTTACCCTAGTAATGCAAGGTGGTACAATAGAAGAAAACTGTTCCGTGTAACCCAACACATTAATAGAATAAAGGAATAAAATCACATGATTACTTGGAACAAAACTCAAAATCATAAAGATGACCAGGTTTACTGGTCAGATAGAGACTGGTAGAATCCCCTAGACTATGGCTTATTTCCATATCCATTCCAGTCAACCTTTGGATCTGGAACTCACCTATTCTCATAGCTCAATTTTTAGCCAAACAATACACAGGTCTACAAGAACAATAACATAGGGAGGTATGCACTCCTTAGAACAATCAACCATTTGAGATCAAAGGGGCATCATTTGCACAAGGACAAAGTTCAGAAGGCAGGAAGTGTTAGGAAAGAAGGAATAGAAACAAGAAACCGAGGGAGGGAGTAGGATTAGAGATGTTACATTGAGGGGTTTGCAATCAATGATATGAAACAAAATGTGTATGAATTGTTGTTGTTGTTGTTGTTATGTGCCGTCGAGTCGGCCCTGACTCATAGCGACCCCTCCTTGGGTTTCCAAGGCAGTATCACTACGGAAGCAGGAATGCCCAACCTTCGTGTATGAATTAGTGAATGGAAAACTGATTTGCTCTATAAACCTTCACCTGATGGCATACAACAACAACAACAACACATTTTTTTAATGCTAGCTTTAAATATTCAGTACTTCACCATGGAAACTTATATTCATTAAGGAAAAAATGTTAAGCTTCTCTGAATCCTTGAGAGTGTTCTTTTTTCATTTTTCTTCTTGCTTCTCCAATTTGCAAACTGTTTTATTAAATCATAAAACAACTAAATATTATATTATTGTTTTGAGCGAATCCAAAGTTTTACTTTTAACAATTGTAACTAGCCTATTTTGAGCAACTTCTTTTTGGGAATGAAATGATCTCCCTGCATGTGTATAGAATAATTGCTTGAAATAAAGCTTTTTTTTTTTTTTTTTTAAAGAAAATCACTCGATTATCTCAATTGATGCAGAAAAGGAATTTGGTAAAATCCAACATCCTTCTGTGCTAAAATGCCTCAGCAAACTAAAGATAGAAGGAAAATTCTTCAACACTCTAAAGAGTATTTATGAAAAAACTCACAGCTAACACAATATTCAATGGGAAAAGACTGAAAGATTTCCCTCTAAGATGAGAAATAAGGATAGCCACTTTCACCACTACTATGGAAGTTCTAGCCAGAGCAAACAGGCAAGAAAAAGAAAGAAAAGACATCCAAGTTGGAAGGGAAAAAGTAATATTATCTCTATTTGCAGATGACATTATCTTACATGTGTTGTTGTTGTTGTTGTTATGTGCCATCGAGTCGGACCCAACTCACAGCGACCTCTCCTTGGGTTTCCGAGGCAGTATCACTATGGAAGTAGATTGCCCCATCTTCCTTCCGAGGAGTAGGTGGTGGGTTTGAACCACCAGCCTTCTGGTTAGCAGTCACTAAAGAATCCAGAATAAAACTGTTGGAGCAAATAAATGAATTCAGAAAGTCACAGAGTGAAATATCAGCCTGCAAAAATCAGTTGTGTTTCTATAAACTAACAATGAACATTCTTGAAGATAAATTAAGAAAGCAATTACATTTACAATAGCATCTAAAAGAATAAAATATCTAGGAGTAAATTTAATTAAGAAGGTGAAAGATTTGTAAATTGAAAACTGTAAAGCATTGCTGAAAGAAATGAAAGAAGACCTACATAAATAAAAAGACATAATTTGTCCATAGTTTGAAATAATTAACAATGTTAACATTGCAATGTTCCCCAATATAATCTACTGATTTAATGCAATCCTTATTATAATCTCAATGGCCTTTTTGTACAAATTGAAACACCAATCTCAAAATTCCTATGGCATTGTGTCTTGGGATTTTCCCAGGTGATTTTAAATTTCCCTTTGGATGGATTTGGAGAAATAAAAAAATATGTCTGGGGTTCCCATTACTGGCATGAGCTTTATTAAGAATTAGAGAGGAAAAAAAGAGAGAGAAAGAGAGAGAGTGTTTACACAGTAATAGATAAAAGGAAAAGGTAGACATAGGCTTACACATCTTGCTAACAGTTTGATCCAGCAGGCTGCATGGCTGGGATTGATCCTAGAATGTTCTTGAAAACCCACCCATCTTTTGGGAGTATTTATACCTGAGTCTGGGGGATTGGGGACAGGGCCTATGTGACCAGGACTGGAAGGGCTACATGACTGGTTTTCAGACTCAGTGGCTTTGGGCCGTTTGAGAGTGGGTCCTGGGCAGCGCTTTGGGAACCACTTGTGTTTGTTCTGATAAAGCACTGCCTGTTAGGGTACTTAATTGCCTGGGGCTAGCTTAAGGAGCTCTGGTAGCATAGTGCCTAAGGCACTTGACCGCTCACCAGAAGGCTGGCGGTTCAAACCCACCAGCCACTCCTCGGAAGGAAGGCTGGGCAATCCTACTTCCGTAGTGATACTGCCTCAGAAACCCAAGGAGGGGTCGCTATGAGTCGGGGCCTACTCAACGGCAAACAACAACAACAACAATGAGAAGATAAAGTACTAGATCTAGTGAAGAAAGGGAAAGGGAGCAGGAAAAAAAGTAAAAAGGAGCCAGCCAGGTGAGCAGAAGTCATAACAAACACAAAGGAGGTGGAAGAGGAAAAGGAAAAAAAACAAAACAAAACATTCATGCAACCCACAGGCATTAAAGATACAGAGTAGGCAGAGTAGGAGGGTTACAAGGTGTGCCAAAACTGGAAAGTGGGCAAAGATTATGTTGGGAAACAGATCGGGACTCCCATAACTTAAGCTGCAGTGAAATCCAGGAGGGAGTAAAGGAAATGGAAGAGAAACTCTCTCCTAATAAACAAAACCCCAAATCAGATCCATGACAGTGGGCTCAAGTCCAACTCTTAGCCACCCTTTTTAGCACAGAGTGGAACTGAGGCCTGGGATTTGGGGACTTATGGATCCTTTTGAAGGAGGGCTGTCCTTACTCCTTTGGGACAGCTGGTGGGTTTTTTAGTTTTTATCGTGATTTAGGTGAAAGTTTACAGAGCAAATTGATTTTCCATACAGCAGTTCATACACATTTTGTCTCATGACATTGACTGTAGTTCCCCACAATGTAACAGCTCTCTTCCCACTTCTTCCCCATAGTTCTCTCTTTCCTGTGTCCTTTCCTCCATACACTCCTGCCCCCCACCCTTAGCTGTCTCCCTATGCCAACACTCCCCTTCTATTTTCCTATGATTGATTGCTCCAAGTTGTGTATCTATCTGATGTAAATTTTCACTCTATATGCCTGTCTATTGTTTGGTAGGAAGCCACAGGTGTTAGTTCCATTTTGAGATCTGGAGGATGGCTGTGGGCCATAGTCTCAGGGCTTTCATCAGGCTCTATCAGACCAGCAAATCTAATCCCACCCCCTTTTTTTAAATGAGTTTGAGTTTTGTTCCACATTGTTCTCCCACTCTATCCAGGATCTCCTACACAGATCCTCCTCTGAATGGTTGACAGTGATAGATCCTTGGCTTCTTTTTTCTTTCCTCTCTTATTTTTCCCTGTCTCATCAATTGGGAGAAACATATTAACTCTCCACTAGTCAGCCCATAGCTACTACACCAATCATCTCACCCAACAAATGAGTAATATGAATAGCTCCTTCACCAAGGGATCAATGACAGATGGTGGTGAACATCTGCTGGTCCCAACTGCAACTCCTCTTCATGATGAACAGAAACTTGCACCCACATCCCCACCAGTTACTCCAACACAAGAAAGCTGGAGAGTGACCTAACACAGCTAAGCTAACAATCAAAAAAGGGTATCTGCTCTGTACTTCTGGATATATTAAAACAAAATAAAACATAAAACCAGGGTGAAACAACTCAACATATAACAAAAAATTAAAGATTACATCTTAAAAATATCTAGGAGACAACAGACAACTTCAACTCTTTAAAAAAAAAAAAAAAAAAGGACAAGATAGTTGAAACAAGTGTCCCAACTAAAGAATTAGGAAATCCCCCCAAGGAAGGAAAAGTAATAGAGCTATCTGATAAGGAATCATATATATATGATATATATGAAACTATAAACAGAAGTAACAAGAAGACAGGCAATACCCTTGAAAATTTCAGGAAAATCATTCAAGAGGAAAATGACAAAATAAATACACAATTAGAAATCATACAAAAGCAGTAATTAGAAATCCAGAAGAAGAACACAAATTATGGAGATAGAAAACACATTGAAAGGACAGAAGAGTAGACTAGAACTGGCTGAACAACACATTTCCCAGCTAGGGGACAAATGCCTTGATGCCAGTTTGTATGAAGAAAAATCAGAACAAATATTTAAGAGAAATGAAGAAAACCAAAATTACATGAGAGGACACTAAAAGAAACAGTATACACCTGATTGGGATTCCAGAACAAGAGGAGGCAAAAAAAAAAAAAAACTACTGAGAAAATTGTTGAGGACTTGCTAACAGAAAATTTACTTCATAACATGAAATAAAAAAAAAGATATCCATTCAACAAGATTAATGAGTCCTATATAGGAGAGACCTCAAGAGAAAGTCACCAAGACATATTATAATCAAACTTACCAAAACCAAAGACATAGAAAGAACCTCTGCCCCCCTCCTTAGGTCAATGCATTTTTTTTTTTTTTAATTTTTATTTTTTTGTAGTGTTCCGTCCCCTGCCCTCCCTGGTAATCAAGAAAGAAAGTTTCCCTCCATATATAAACCTTTCCTTGACGCTCATTCAACAATGAACTAATACTACATTTGTCCTTCTGTGATTGACTTATTTCACTCAGCATGTTGTTGTTGTTGTTATGTGCCGTCGCGTCAAACCCGACTCATAGCGACTGCTCCTTGGGTTTCCGAGGCAGTATCACTACAGAAGTAGGATTGCCCAAACTTCCTTCCGAGGAGTGGCTGGTGGGTTTGAACCGCCAGCCGTCTGGTTAGCAGCATAGTGTCCTCCAAATTAATCCATATTATGTGGTGTTTTGCAGACTCTACATTATTCTTTAGTGCTGCATAGAATTCCATGATGTGTTTGCACCATAATTTGGTCATCCACTCTTCCACTGATGGGCACGTAGATTGTTTCCATAATTTTGCTATTGTAAATAGTGCTGTGATGACCATGAGTGTGCACATATCTGTTCCTTTTCTGGCTCTCATCTCTCTAGGATATATACCTAGTAATGGGATTGCTGGGTCAAATGGTATCTCCTATTCCAGCTTTCTAAGGAATCGCCATACTGCTTTCCACAGTGGTTGTATCACTTCACAGTCCCACCAGCAGTGTATGAGAGTACCATCTCTCCACATCCTCACCAGCATTTGTTACTTTCTGTCTTGTTGAACCTTGCCATCAGTGCTGGGGTGAGATGGTATCTCATTGCTGTTTTGATTTGCATCTCTCTGATGGCCAATGATTGTGAGCACATCTTCATGTATTAGCTGGTCATGTGAATATTCTCCTTGGTGAAGTGTCTATTCATGTCTTCTGCCCATTTTTCAATTGGATTGTTAATTCCTTTGCTGTTGAGGTTTTGGAGTTTTCTATAAATCTTAGAGATAAGTCACTTGCCAGATATGTAATTATCTGAAATATGAATTTGTTGCTGTCATTTTTGTAATGTGCTTTTTTGTGGTGTTGATTTCTTTGTTCCATATAATTTCTATGCTGAGCTTTTTTTTTTTTTTTTTTATGAATTGTGTTATCATTTCCTACATTAGCTAAATATTTGTGTTGGTCCTCTTTCTTATTTTGATGTGAAGGTATATCATTTTTCTTTGAGCTTACCCTGTAATTTATAGCTTTCTTCCCAAGTTTAGAACAGTTCTTTCTATCTTGTAGTTGTCTTGACTTCCCTACCATCTAGAAGTTCTCTAATGACACAGTTTTTTCCCTGTTTTCAGTTTGTAGTTGTTCTCATTTGTCAATTGATGTCTCTGGTTCCTTGTTTACAATCTTGTAAGCTTATTTACTTTGGATACTTCCATAACTGGGTTGGTTTCTGGGTTATATCATCATGTGTGTTAATGATCAGTTGTTGTTGGCTGTTGTTGCTTCTCTCTCCAAAGGGCTCCCTTTTGCATCTCTTGTAAGGTTGGTCTGGTTTTAGAAAATTCCCTTAATTTCAGCTTATCTAGAAATGTCCTAATTTCACCATCATATTTAAGGGACAGTTTTGCTGGGTACATAATTCTTGGTTGGAAATTTTTCTCTTTCAGTGTTTTATATATACCATCCCATTGTCTTCTCACCTGCATGGTTTCTGCCAAGAAATCCGAGCTGTCTTCTTGGTTGACCCTTGTAGGTAACTTTTCGTTTTTTCTCAGGCTGCTCTCATGATTCTTTGTCTTTGGTTTTGGTGAACTTGATGATGATATGTCTTGGAGATTTTCTTTTGAGGTCTATTCTTTTTGGGGTTCATTGGACTTACTGCATGGATATATTCTCATCTTTCATCATACCAGGAAAATTCTCTTCCAACACATCCTTGACAATTTTCTCTGTGGTTTTATTTGTCTCTTCTTGTTCTGGAATTCCAACTGCATGAAGATTATTCCTTTTGATGGTATCCCGCATGAACCTTAGGCTTTCTTCATTTTGTTTTGATCTTTTTTCTGATTTATCCTTTTCCAAAGAGGTTTTCAGGTATTTGGGTGTTTGCCTTTAATCTCACTAATTCTGTTTTCCATTGATTCAATTCTGCTCCTTTGCCCATTCAATGTCTTATCTATTTCTGAAAATATAGTATTAACTTTCTGGATTGCTGTGTGTAGATTTTGTATCATTTCTAATTTTTCATTTATTTTGTCATTTTGTTCTTGTATTGTCTTTCAAAATTGTTCTAAGGTTTTCTCTGTGTTTTCCTCAATTTTGTCAGTGTTTTCCTTGATCTGTCTCTCAATTCATTGAAGATACCAAAATATAATTCTTTTGAATTTCTTATCAGGGAGTTCCAATGCTACGTCTTTTGTGTTTTGGGTCTGTATCCTGGTCCCTTGTTTCTCCTGTTTTATCTTGCTTCTTTGTGTGGACTGTGATGCTTTGTTGTCTCCGAGGCATTGTGACATTTTTGTGTTTATATTTAATTGGTGATTGTATGTTGGAGTGAGTTGCCCACAATTTTTGTTTTCTTTGTTTTGTTTGTATGTTATCTGCATAAGCATATTACTGTGCTGTGCTCCTCTTTTCACTAGTTGACAGCACTTACACACTCACCACCTATCTCCTTTCCTGTTGTCAGCCTCTCGTATGTCCCTGCCAACCCTGGCAAACAGAGCCTATTCTTACATCCCTGGAATCTGAATGAGAATGCTGTCACTATAAGATCCAAAATGCTTGCTACTTGTAAAGATTGAAAATGGCTGCACCCTCAGTCACTTTAAATGTCCAAAATGGCCACTGCATGTAAACATTTTAAATGGCTGCACCCTTGGTCACTTTAAATAACAAAAATGGCCACTGCTTATAAACATTCAAAATGGCTGTGCCCTCAGTCACTTTAAATACCCAAAATGGCTGCTGCTTGTAAACATTCAAAACGGCTGTGCCTTTGGTAACTTTAAATATCCAAAATGGCTGTCGTTTACAAACATTCAAAATGGTTGCACCCTCGGTAACTGTAAATATCCAAAATGGCTGCACCCTCCAGACAGTGGAAAAGTAAATAGCACAGACTGTCTTCCTCCTTGCTGTTTCCCTTCCTAGTCATAGGCCACCAGCGCAATCGTCCCTGCAGCCCTGGTGACCAGGGCTGATCTTTAGGTCAATTCTCAGGTCACAACACTATTTGGAAATATTCAGGCTGTTGGTCTCGTCAGAGTAGCTGACAGTTTCCAGCTCTGACCATCTCTGTACTCACTGTTTTCATTTAGGCTTTTTCCAATAGTTGGTGCCTAATCCACATCTGTAGAGTTCCTTTCAAGCTCAGGGCTCCAGGATTATCTTCTGTATCTCTCTCAATTGGTTTTTCTTTTCTTTGTTGTGTTGCTTGTCTGCCTATTCCTCCATCTTCTAGAAAGAATCTTGATAGCAGCTTGGGAAAAACAAAATGTTGCCTACAATGGGCAACCAATAAGACTGAGCTCTGATTTCTCAGGAGAAACAATGCAGACAAGAGGGCAATAGAATGGCATATACAAAACCTTGAAGCAAAACAATTGCTGGCAAAGAATTATATATCCAGCCAAACTGTCCCTCAACTATGAAGGTGAGGTCAAGACATTCCCAGACAAACAGAACTTTATGGAATTTGTGAAAACCAGACCAACCCTACAAGAAATGCTAAAAGAATCCTTCCAATAGAAAACCCACGACAGAGAAAAACAAATTAAAATCAGGACACTTGACACCCTGACTTGAAACTAACCCAGAAAAATATTCTCAAAATAAGCTCACAAAAAATGTAGAAAGAGAAATAGAAGATTCAATCTGTAAATGACATCAACAACAAAGCAAATAGAAGGAATAAAAGTTATAATTACAAAACTTCCAAATGGAGAGGAAGTCAAGATAATGTCTTTATAGAACAGACTGTTCCAAACTTAGGGAGATATTACCCTGAAGAATTTACTTCAGGATAACCACAAAGAAAATTAACAATCCTTCTAACCAAACTAAGAAAGAAGAAAATCACAAGTGCTTAGTAAACACAAAACCAACAATAACAAAGAAAAAAGGGGAAAAAATTTAATAACAAAATGAATTCAGCACAGAAAAATATTTGGAGCAAAGATTTCACCAACAACACTGCAAAAAACACAATGACTGCAATGAATTCATACTTATTATTAATTTCACTGAATATGAATGGAGTAAATGCACCAGGCAAGATAATGAGAGTGGCAGATTGGATAAGAAAAGAAGACCCATCAATATGCTGCCCACAAGAGATCCACTTTAGACACAAAGATAAAAATAAATTAAAAATCAAGGGAGGAAAAGTGTATCTAGCTAATGGCAACAAAAAGAGCAGGAGTGATTATATTAATTTATGATAAAATAAATTTCAAGGCAAAAATCAGCATAAGGGACAAAGAAGGACACTATATGATAAAAGGGTCAATTGACAAGAAGACATTATCTTAATAAATATCTATGCACCCAGTGAAAGAACTCCAAAATACATAAAGCAAACATTAACTGAACTGAAAGGAAAAATAGACAACTCTACAATAGTACTAGGAGACTTTAACACACTACTTTCAAGGAGGGACAAACAACTAGGAAAAAAACTCAACAAAAACACAAACGAACACAAAAACACAACCAACCAACTTGGCTTCTTAGACATATACAGAGGACTCCACCAACAAAAGCACAATACACATTCTTCTACAATGCACATGGGTCATTATCCAGAATACACCATGTTATGCAACAAAACAAGCCTCAATAAATTAAAAAACATTGAAATACTACAAAGTATCTTCTCTGTTCACAATGCTATGATGTTAGAAATCAATAACAGGAAGATCAAGGAAAAAATATCAAATATATGGCAACTGAATAATACACTGCTCAAAAGCTACTGGGTAACAGAAGAAATAAAGTGTTAAGAAAAAATCCTATGAACAAATGAAAATGAAGATACAACTTACCAAAACCTTTGGGACAGCAAAAGCAGTACTCAGAGATCAATTTACAGCAATAAAATGCACACATCAAAAAAGAGGAAAGAATCAAAATCACCACTTTAATTCAACAAGTCCCACAATTAGAAAAAGAGTAAAGAAACAAACCTACAGAACCCAGAAGAAAGGAAATAATAAAGATCAGAGCAGAAATAAATGAAGCAGAAAACAAAACAAGAGAGATAATCAATAAAACAAGTGATTCTTTGAAAAGATTAACAAAATTGACAAACCATTGGCAAATTTAACAAAGGTAAAGAAAGAGAAAATGCAAATAACACAAATAATAAATGAAAAGAGTGACGTCACAACAGAACCAATAGAAATAACAAAGATAATAGAATATTATGAAGAACTGCACTCCAACAGATTTGAGAACCTAGAAGAGGTGGACAACTTTCTAGAAACACAAAACCTACTTAACTATCCCAATCAGAGATAGAATACTTGAACAGACACATAACAATAGAAGAAACAGAGTGGGTCATAAAAAATATTTCCACAAAACAAGTCCTGGCCCAGATTGCTTCACTGGAAAATTCTACCAAACATTCAGGAAAGAGCTGACATCTATATTTCTCAAACTATTCCAGACTATAGAAAAAGACAGAATATTCCCAAAGTTATTCTATGAAGCAAGCATAACACTGATACCAAAATCAGGGAAAGACACCACTAAAAAAGAAAACTACAGACCAATATATCTCATGAATATAGACATAAAAATCTTCAAAAAAAATCCTAGCCAACAGAATCTAAAACATATCAAAAAGATAATACATGATGACCAAGTAGGATTCATGCCAGGTATGCAAAGATGGCTCTACATCAGAAAAACGATCAATATAATCCACCACATAAACAAAATAAAATAAAAGAACCATATGGTCATATCAATTGATGCAGAAAAGGTATTTGATAAAATCCAACACCCATTCCTGTTCAGAACTCTCAGCAAGATAGGGGTAGAAGGGAAAATCCTCAGCATAATAAAGGGCATATACACAAAGGCAACAGCTAACATTATTGTTAACAGAGAAAGACTCACAGCATTCCTCTTGTGAACGGGAACCAACCAAGAATGTCCTCTATCACCACTTCTATTTAACATTGCATTAAAAGTCCTAGCCAGTGCAATAGAAAAAGAGAGAGAAATGAAAGGCATCCAAATTGGCAAAGAGGAAGTAAAGTTATCTCTATTTGCAGATGACATGATCCTATACATAGAAAACCCAAGAGACTCAGCAAAAACATTACTGGAATATTATGATTCAACAAAGTAGCAGGATACAGGGTCAACATACAGTAATCAGTTGAATTCCTCTACATCAACAAAGAGACCTCTGAAAAGGAAATAAGGAAACCAATACCATATACAACAGCTACCAAAAAGATAAAATATTTAGGAATCAATCTTCCCAGAGACACAAAAAACCTATACAAAGACAACTATAAAACACTACTACAAGAAACTACAATCAGAACATTAGACGACGTGTAGCATTGGGAAAGTCAACTGCGAAGGAACCGTATCAAGTGCTGAGGAACAAGGATATCTCCGTGAGGACTAAGGTGCACCTGACACAAGCCATGATATTTCCAATTGCCTCGTATGCATGTGAGAGCTGGACAATGAATAAGGAAGACCGAAGAAGAGTTGATGCTTTTGAGTTGTGGTGCTGGCAAAGAATGCTGAAAGTACCATGGACTGCTAAAAGAACTAACAGATCTGTCCTGGAGGAAGTACATCCAGAATGCTCCTTGGAAACAAGAATGGCCAGTCTTTGTCTCACCTATTTTGGTCATGTTGTAAGAAGGGACCATTCCCTGGAGAAGGATGTCATGCTTGGTAGGGTGGAGGGTCGACGAAAGAGGGGGAGGCCTTCAACAAGATGGATTGACACAGTGGCTGTGATGATGGGCTCCAGTATAGCAGGGATTGTGGGGCTGGCACGGGATCGGGCAGTGTTTCGTTCTGCTGTGCATGGGGTCGCTATGAGTCGGAAACGACTCGCCGGCACTTAACAACAACAACACAAGAAACTACAAGGGATCTATGTAAATGGAAGAACATGCCTTGTTCATGGTTAAGAAGACTGAATGTTGTGAAAATATCATACTACCCAAAGCAATTTACACATTCAATGCAATCCCCATCCAGATAATAGCAACATTTTTTTAGGACATGGAAAACCAATCACTAACTGTGTATGGAAAGGAAAGAGACCTCAGATAAGCGAAGCACTGCTGAAGAAGAAAAACAAAGTAGGAGGTCTCACACTCCCAGATCTCAAAATCTACTATACAGCCACAGTTGTTAAAACAGTGTGGTAAGGAGCTCTGGTAGCATAGTGCCTAAGGCACTTGACTGCTAACCAGAAGGCTGGTGGTTCAAACCCACCAGCCACTCTTCGGGAGGAAGGTTGGGCAATTTACTTCTGTAGTGATACTGCCTGAGAAACCCAAGGAGAGGTCACTATGAGTCAGGTCCCACTCCAAAGCACATAACAACAACAACAACATTGGTGTAACAATAGCCAGATAGACCAATGGAATGAATCGAAAACCCAAAAATAGATCCATCCATCTATGATTTGCTCATCTTTGACGTAGGTACAAAACCCATTAAATGGGGGAGAGATAACCTCTTTAACAAATGGTGCTGGCAAAATTGGATATCCACTTGCAGAAAAATGAAGTAAGATCCATATCTCACCCCATACACAAAAATGAACTCAAGTTGGATCAAGGACTTAAAGATGAAACTCAAAACTATATCATCAAAGTTAAAATTGGGGCAAATCTAGGGGCCCTATTCTATGGCATATATAGATTATCAAGAATAACCCAAAATGCACAGGCAGTGGAAGAGAAGCTAGATGACTGGGAACATTTTAAAAATTAAATTCTTATGTGCATCAAAAGACTTCTCCAAAAGGGTAAAAAGAGAACTTACAGATTGGGGAAAAATATTTGGCTACAATATATCTGACAAGGGACATATTTTCAAAATTTATAGAAAACTTCAACACTTCAATACACACACAAAAAAATAACTCAATTCAAAAATGGGCAAGGGACATGAACAGACACTTCACTAAAGATATGCTGGTGG
>NW_006922148.1:1050113-1051295 GCF_000298275.1 Orycteropus afer afer | reverse complement strand
AGTCTCACGGTTGGCAAAGCATAGCAGGTTGCTGAGCAATGACATGGCTACATGCAGGGTCCAAGCATGCCAAAGGCTAGAGACCATTCTCAAAGCTTCTCCTTATATACAGGAAGCAGACCACATACCCAAAGGCAGCTATTCAGCTGCTCCCAGTAGATTCCACCATGGAGTTGATTACCAGTCTCATCATGGGGCATAATACATCCAGCTGTCCAGCCACTCAACCAGGCCTAAACAAGCTGACATAAAAACATAACCATCACAGCGTTCATCGCAGCAAAATTCACTGTAGCAAAGAGATGGAAACAACCTAAATGGCCATCAACAGATGAAAGGATAATCAAACTATGGTACATTTAAACAATGGAATATTACACAACATTAAAGAATAATGAAGGGAGTTCCCGCAAGATGACAGACTAGGCAGAAGGACTGCACAGACCCTCTTCAACAAAGAAAAGGAAAACCAATTGACACAGACACAGAAGATAATCCTGGACCCCTTAGCCTTGAACGGAAGAATACAGAAGTGGACTAAACCCCAACTAGCAGAAGAATTTGCGTGAAAATACCAAAAAAGGAGACAAACGGGGCTGCGGTATGGCAGCTACCTGAGCGACCCTGATGGCACAGACTGCTTGGACATTACTGAGTGGTGGTAGGACCTAAAAATTAACCTAAAAATCACCCTGCTAGCCAGGGACTGCACAAAAGACTGTGCATGGTGGCTGGGGAACAAACAGAGTAGGTGAACAGAAAGGTGGGCTGAGTTGTGGACTTTTGCTGGTCCAGAAGGCGCCACCATTTTGTAGGTTTAAAAAGCGGCTTGACTATTTTGGATATTTAAAGAGACAGTGCTCTTGCAGATTCCTGTGGTGGTAGGAGTAAAGAATTAACCTAAAAATCACCCTGTTAGCCAGGGACTGCACAGAGGACTGTGCACAGTGGCTGGGGAACAAAGGGAGAAGGTGAAGACAAAGGTGGGCCGAGCTGTGGACTTTTGCCGGTCCAGAGAGTGCTGCCATTTTGTAGGTTTAAAAAGCGGCTTGACCATTTTGGACATTTAAAGAGACAGCGCTCTCACACATTTCTGGGGCTTAAGAACATGTTCTGCTTTCCGGCAATGCCAAGGACACTCAGGGCCTGCAAGACTGAAAAGGTACAACATTTTTCTTGTTA
>NW_006922148.1:1043060-1044647 GCF_000298275.1 Orycteropus afer afer | reverse complement strand
TGGAACCACTGAGACTATGGCCCCAAGCTGCCCGTCAGGTCTGGAATTGAACCCACACCTGTGGTTTCCAGCCAAACAAAGTACAGGCATGTGAGTTAAACATTTACCTGAAGTAGACACATGCCCTGTAGAGAACAATCATGGGAGAAGGAAGGGCTGCTTATGCACAAGGAGACAGCTCAGGGGGCAGGAGAGTATGGAGGGATGGACTCTGGGAAGAGGTAACTATGGGGAGGAAGTGGGAGGGGAGTTGTTGCATTGTGGTAAACTGTGGTCAATGACATATGACAAAGTATATGTGAACTGCTGTATGGAAAGCGAATTTGCTCTGTAAATCTTCACCCAAATCACAACTAAAAAAAAAAAAAAAAAAGAAGAATGAAGAATATATGAATCATCTCACAACATGGACAAATTTGGATGACATTATGCTGGATGAAATAAGTCAATCACAGAAGGAGAAATATTGTATGAACCCATTATTGTAAAAAGTCAAGAAAGATTTACTTAGGGAAAGAAATTCACTTTGTTGGTTACCGGGGATCAGAGGGAAGGGGAGGGAAAATTTCAGACTAGTTGGGGGTTACATATTGATTTGGGTGAGGAGAGGGACAGTACGGAAAGAGTCTGTGACCAGCATGATGACATTGGGGAAAGGAAGGACACTGAAACGTGCACATAAGGTATAGACAACAGAGGCAAATACTAGTATATGCACAATACTGCAACACCACTAACATCAGGCTGAATACATAGACAGGTGAAAAGATTAGGTGGGGGTCAGCGAACAGGAATATACCCCAGACCAAGGATAGATTTGGCTGAAGATATTCTTACATAAGCACTTGTGCTACAATACTTGCCACATACATCACAGAAGCAACAGAAGGCAGAATTGGACTAACCTCTCAGAGACAAACACCTTGAGAGAGAACATCACTGGGTCTGCCGACTCAGGACCATAGTCTCAGGGAACATCATGCTCAATTGGCACAACATAGTACACAAAAATCTTGTTCTACAACCTATTTTGGTGAGTAGATTCCAAGCGGCCATTTAAGATGCAACTCTTGGTCTCCTCTCATCCGAATCAAAGGCGAGTGGAGAAAATCAAAGGCATCTGGAAAAAATTAGTCCAAAGATAAGATAGACCATGATAACCTCAGCCTTCCTTACCCCAAGACCAGAAGAACTAGATGGTGCCCAGGTACCAACACCAACCACTCAGAAAGGGATCAAAACTGGAGATCCTGGCTAGAGTGGGAGGAAAAATGTGGAACAAAATTCAAAAACAAAAATGACCAGAATTACCAGTTGGACAGAGTTTGGTGAGGCCCCTGAGACTATGGCCCCAGGTTACCCTTCAGGCCTAGAAATGGACTCACTCCCATGGATTGGCTCTCAGCCTAACAATAGAAAGACCTACATGCAAAACACCTACCCCAGGGTGACGCACCCACCTACTCTAGGGAGCTACATCCTGTGGTAGTTAAATTTGTATGTCAACTTGGCTGGGCCTGGTTGAGTGGCTGGGCAGCTGGTGGTAGTTATTCCCCATGATGAGACTGGCAATCAGCTCCATGGTGG
>NW_006922148.1:1031314-1042826 GCF_000298275.1 Orycteropus afer afer | reverse complement strand
GTAGTCATGTCGTTCAGCAGTCTGCCATGCTCTGCAGACCTTGGGACTTACAATGGACTTAAATTTATGGCCTGTTGTGTGATTTGGTAATATTGGGACTGTGCCTTTTTGCTTGTCAACCTTGGGCTTGGCAGCCTCAGCAGCCAGCTGAGTGAAGAAAGCCTCTAGCTCCATTGGGCCAGGAGCTGGAGGCAGAGCTGAAGCCCAAGGCTGAGGGGCTTTCACCCAGCCCCTAGAACCTGGCACTTTGAACTTGGACTTGTCAGAGCAGCACTAGGTAACCAGAACACACCCCTTGGATCAAGCAGCCATGAGATACCAGAAGGGTAGCACTCACATAGAGAGAAGGCTGTACAGATAGGAATGCATGGATGAGAGGGGCACAGGAAGGAGGTGGTCACAGGGACAGGAGGAGAGGAGAGTTTGTTATGGTCAGGGATGGTAACGGAGTGTGAAATCAAATGTGTACAAACTATTGGATGTAAAACAAATTTGCTTTGTAAAATTTGCACCCAAAAGTACAATAATTTTTTATTTTTTTAAAAAAAGAACTTGATGGTCCCTGGCTACCACTATTAACCATTCATAAAGGGATCAGTGTAGGAGATCCTGAATAGAGTGGGAGAGAAATTTGGAACAAAACTCAAAACCATAAAAAACACCAGGATTACTGGTCTGATAAAGATTGGAAAGCTCTGGATACTGTTGCCCCTTGTCACGCTATTGGCCTAGAATTGAACTCACTCTCATGGTTGCTAGCCAAACAGTAGATAGGTATATAAGGTAAACATTTACACTAGGTAGGTTCACTCCTTAGAGCAATCAACCATGAGTGAGCAGAAGGGCAGTATTTGAGCAAGGAGATAGCTCAAAGTGCAGGATTGCATAGTAAAGAAGGACACAGGAGAGAGGTAACTACAGAGAGGGAGTGGGAAGGGAGCTATTACATTATGGGGATTGCAATCACTGTGATGAAACAAAACGCATATGAACCGTTGTATGGAAAATGATTTTGCTTCTTAAACTCTCACACAAATAATAATAATAATAATAAAGACATTATAAAGAAAAAGTGAATCTACCAAATAGGAGGAAGTATTTGCAAATCATAGATAAAGGTCTCATATCCAGAATATATAAAGAACTGCTACAAGTTACCATCAAAAATACAAACAACCCAACTGAAAAATGGGCAAAGGACTTGAATAGCCATTTCTCCAAAGAAGATCAGGAAATAGCCAAAAAGAACATGAAAATATGCACAGTGTTGTTAGTCATTAGGTAAATGCAAATCAAAGTAGCAATGGGATGCCATTTCACACCTACTATGGTGTCCTTTTTTTTTTTTTTTAAAAAAAAAAAAAACAACAAATGTTGGTGGGGATGCGTGGAAATTTGAACCCTCATATGTTAATGGTGGGAATATAAAATGGTGCAGCCACTGTGGAAAACCATGGCAGTTTTTCAATAAGCTAAACATAGAATTATCATATGACCAGTCCAAGTATTATTAGGGATTGAATTGTGTACCTCAAAAAGATGTGTTGAAGTCCTGACCTTTGTATCTGTGCATATGATATTGTTTGAGAATAGTTTTACTTTTGTGATCAGTTAAATTAAATAAGGGGATACTGGGTTGGGGGGTAAAAGGAGCTCTGGTGGCGTAGTGCCTAAATCTTTTGACCGCTAACCAGAAGGTTGGTGGTTCAAACCTGTCAGCCACTCCACAGAAGGAAGACTGAGTAATCTACTTCCAGAAAAATTTACCAGCTTAGAAACCCAAACGGGGTCACTAAGAGTCAGAATCACCTCGATGGCAGGGAGTTTGGTTTTGTTTTGGTTTGGGGTGGGATGAGTCCTAATCCTAGTTCCCTCTGAATGATATTCTATAAAAGGAGAGAACAGACAAACGGAGTCATATACAGGGACACAAATGAAGATACCATGTGAAGATACATCTACAAGCCTCAAAGGATTCCTAGGATTGCCAGTATCCACTAGAAGCTGGGAGAGAAATGGAATGGAATATTTTCTCTCTCAAAACCCTCAGAAAGAATTGACAGGGAGATAGGAACATTCAGGACTACCAAGAAGGATCTTTCCCTACAGCCAGCAGAGAGAGAGAGTATAGCCCAATGACACCTTGAATTTGATCTTAAAATCTCAGAACTGTGAGAAAATAAATTCAATTTTTTAAAGCCACCCATTTTGTGGTATTTTATTGTAGCAGCCATAGGAAACTAAGACAGGTATATACACCAAATAACTGAAAACCATATATTCACAACAGCCAAGAGGTGGAATCAACCCAAATGTTCATCAGTGGATGAATGGATAAACAAAATATGGTATATCCTATTGACTGCTGACCAGAAGGCTGGTGGTTCAAACCCACCAGCCACTCCTCAGAAGGAAGATGGGGCAATCTACTTCCGTAGTGATACTGCCTCGGAAACCCAAGGAGGGGTCGCTATGAGTCAGGTCCAACTCGACAGCACATAATAACAACAACAATAAATAAAATATTCAGCCATAAAGAAAAATGAAGTTCTAATGTATGCTATGACATGGATGAACTTTGAAAACATTATGCTAAGTGAAGAAACCAGAGACAAAAAAAGGCAACATATTACATGATTTTATTAATATAAAATGTCCAGAATAGAAAATCCATAGAGAGATAAAGCAGATTTATGGTTTCCAGGGGTTTGGGGAAGGAAGAATGGGGAGTGGCTGCTTAATGGGTACAAGGTTTCCATCTAGGGTGATGAAGAAGTTCTGAAATTGGATAGTGGGATGATTTCACAACATCATGAATGTACTTAATGACACAGAGTTGTACAGCTGAAAATGTCAAAATGGTATGTTTTGTGTTACATGTATTTTAACCCCCCCCCCACAAATCTATTTTGGAAATACATGAAAAATGTCTGATACGTAGAAGCCGCTCAGAAATATTTTAAGGTTAAAGGAAAGGGCAGTGGAAAAAATGTGACATTTTCAGGCAGTTTTATCCCTTCCAGTTAATGTATAGCTAGTATATGCAAATCTCTGATAATGTTCATATTTCTAGAAAGTAAAGTGTCATTTTTAAAATGTGTAATAAAAGCCAATACAGAGTTTCAAAACCATCACATGATTACATAAGTATTTCAATTATTGTTCTCTTCAATAAGTATAAAGGAGTGATCAGAGTTGAGTCAGGTCATAATTCTCCTTCTATTATCTACTCAACATCATGGGAAAGGCATTCTAGAATGTAATGCATGTTCTTGTATTTTGTTCCTATATATTATTCTAATATATTACATCGTACCCCTGCTGCTGCTCACATTGCTCACATTGCATGTTAATTGAATAAATGATCTTTTACCACGTTCAATCAATGTCTATGGAAGCAGCAGTCAAGAAGCCAAACAACCTATTGCATTGGACAAATCTGCTGCAAAAGACCTCTTTAAAGCAAAGATGTCACTTTGAGCACCAAAGTGCACCTGACTCAAGCCATGGTATTTTTTTTTTTTTTTAATCTTTGTTGTGATTTGGGTGAAAGTTTACAGGGCAAAATCATTTTCCATACAGCAGTTCATACATATTTTGTCTCATGACATGGACTACAATTTCCCACAGTGTAACAGCTCTCTTCCCACTTCCTCCCCATAGTTACCTCTTCTCTGTGTCCTTTCCTCTCATGCACTCCTAGCCCCTGAGGAGTTTCCCTGTGCATACACTGCCCTTCTGTTCTTCCATGATTGATCTCTCCAAGGAATATATCTGCCTAACATAAAAGTTCAGGAGCTCTGGTAGCATAGTGACTAAAGCACTTGACTGCTAACCAGCAGGCTGGCAGTTCAAACCCACCAGCCACTGATCAGAAGGAAGGTTGGGCAATCTACTTCCGTAGTGATACTGCCTCGGAAACCCAAAGAGGGGTCGCTATGAGTCGGGTCCGACTTGATGGCACATAACAACAACAACAACATAAACGTTTAGCCCATGTGCCTGTCTATTATTTGGATGGAAGCCACAGATGTGGGTTCAATTCCAGACCTGAAAGGCAGCTAGGGACCATAGTCTCAGGGGTTTCACCAGGCTCTATAAGACCAGCAAACCTAATTTTTTTTTTTTTTAATGATTTTGAGTTTATTTCCACATTGTTCTCCCACTTTACACAGGATCTCCTACACAGATCCCCCTCTGAGTGGTTGACAGTGGTAGCCAGGCACCATCTAGTTCTCATGGTCATATAGGCTGAGGATCACATGGTCTACCAGTCCCTTGGACTATTATTTCCGTGAGTCTTTGGTTTTCTTTCTTGTTGTTGTTGTTGTTGTTGTTACTTGCCGTCAAGTAGGACCCGACTCATAGCGACCCCTCCTTGGGTTTCTGAGGCAATATCACTATGGAAGTAGATTGCCCATCCTTCCTTTTGAGGAGTGGCTGGTGGGTTTGAACTGCCAGCCTTCTGGTTAGCAGTCACGTGTCTTAGGCACTATGCTACCAGTATTTCAAATCACCTCATGTGAACGGGAAAGCTGGACAATGAAAAGGAAGACTGATTACCACCAGCTCAGCAAGATTCAAAACATCTTTCTACCCAGATTATGTTTTAAAAATAGTTATTACAAAATAATTTGGGAATAATGGAAGCGTTACTTTGTGGCTCACAAAGCCATTTGATATAACCCGTAGAGCTTGGGCTCTTGCAGACAATGTGGGATGAAAACATCTCCTAGTCATTGAATATTTTACTACATGGTAGATGTTATACTAAGTATTATAGCCTTTCTTTAAGCTAATGTTCATAACAACTTCACGAGGTAGATAATACTGTCAAACTCCATTTTGCAGATAAGAAAGGTTATGGATTGAATTGTGTCCCCTAAAATATATGTTATATATTTACCCTCTGTATCTGTGGTTATAATCCCTCTTGGGAGTAGATTTTCTTTGTTATGTAAATGAGACAGGATTGTTACAGAGTTTCCTTTAATCAATTTTTTTTTGAGATATAGAAAAGAGATTAAACAAGCAAGTGAGAGATGCTGAGATGGGAGAAAAGATAGACCAAACCACATGAAGATCACCCTGGAGCTTGAGAATCTGAAAAGAGGCAAATCCCTTCCTCCATAGCTGACAGAGAGAGAATTCGGGCTTCTAAAACTATGAGAAAATAAATTTCTGTTTGTTCAAGGCACCCATTTGTGTTATTTCTGTTATAGCAGCACTAGATAACTAGGACAAGAAGGCTGAGTTTCAGAGAGGTTGGGAAACAAGACTACAGAGCTCTCTGTAAACTGTCAAGCTAGGGTTTCAAGGCCTACCTGATTTCAAAGCATGGGCTGCTAATCATTACAATACACTGTATACAATATACTGTAGTGTCCTCCTGCCTCCGAGGATGGCATAAAGGATTGTATCAGTGATGGGTAAAAAATGGGACTATCATAAATGAAGATCTTTTGGGTCCTAAAGTGATGGGAGTTCTAGTCCTTGCCAAACATTTTAGAATAGGTGTGTGATCTTGGAAGAATGGGCTTTGCTAAGAAAATAATAATTAAAAAAAAAAAAAAAAAAGAAGAAGAGAGAAAACAAAACAAAATAAACCCCAATTCTTGACTTTACGAAAAACTCTTTTTGAAGTAGAAAGAAAAAAAAATTCTGGTGGTGGTTGGGGAAATTTCTGTGAAATTCTTTCTTGATTAATTTTAGTCTGCGGTAGTTTGCTTTGGATATTATACTGTGTTGGTATTAGTCATCTCTGATTCATAGCAACCCTATGTATGGCTGAATGAAACACTGTCTGGTCCTGTGCCAGCTGCATGACCCCTGCTACACCTGAGCCCATCATTGGAGCCACTGTGTCAATCCATCTTGTTGAGGGCCTTCCCCTTTTTCGTTGCTTCTCCACTTTACCAAGCATGATATCTTTCTCCAGAGAATGGTCCCTTTTTACGTGACCAAAACTGGTGAAATGAAGTCTTGCCATTCTCACTTTCAAGGCTGCACGCTCCAGTTCAGATTTGTTAGTTCTTTTAGCAGTCCATGGTACTATCAGCATTCTTCACCAACACCACAACTCAAAAGCACTGACTCTTGTTTGGTTTTCCTTATTCGTTGTCCAGCTCTCACATGCATATGAGGCGATTGAAATACCATGGCTCTTGTCAGGTGCACCTTAGTCTTCAAGGAGATATCTTTGTTCTTCAGCACTTGAAAGAGGTCTTTGGCAGCTGATTTGCCCAGTGCTATACATCGTCTGAGGAGCTCTGGTAGCGTAGTGCCTAAGGCACTTGACTGCTAACTAGAAGGCTGGCAGTTCAAACCCACCAGGCAGTCCTCAGGAGGAAGGTTGGGGAATCTACTTTCATAGTAATACTGCCTCGGAAACCCAAAGAGGGGTTGCTATGAGTTGGAAACCCAAGGAGGGGTCGCTATGAGTTGGGTCCGACTCCACCGCGCATGACAACAACAATATATGTCGTCTGACTGCTGCTTCCATTGGTGTTGATTTAGAACCAAGTAGTATGAAGTCTTTGACAACTTCAATCTTTTCTCCATTTATTGTGATGCTGTTCTTGGTCCATTTGTGAGAATTTTTGTTTTCTTTATATTGAGGTGTAATACATACAGCAGACTGTAGTGTTCAATCTTTATCAGTGTTTCAAGTCACCTTCATTTTCAGCAAGGAGTGCATCAGGGTTGTATCCTTTCATCATACTTATTCAATCTGTAGGCTGAGCAAAAATCCATATATGAAGAAGAACGTGGCATCAGAATTGGAGGAAGACTCGTTAACAACCTGTAATAGGCTGAGGGCACAACTTTGCTTGCTGAAAGTGAGGGTGACTTGAAGATATTATACTGGTTGTTGTAAATGGGATGTTGTTTGATTTCAACATTTTACTGTTAAAAATCAGGATGTTAAACTGATTCCCGTTATTTAACTAAACAGTCACCAAGTCCAGGTATGTCACTATGCTAATTTGCAATGCTGTAACCTCCTAGATTAAAGTCATTAGTGCTTCCACTCTGCAGACATTTCTTCAATTCTGTACTTTCTGTACTCAAAATAGTTTTAATATCTAATAAGCACACTCTTAAATAGCTCTGGTGAGGTAGTGTCTAAGGCATTTGACTGCTAAACCAGAGGTCGGGGGTTTTAACCCACCAGCCATCCCGCAGGAAGGAAGACAGGCCAATCTACTTGCATAAAGATCTACCCGTCTCGGTAATCCAATGGGGGTCGCTGTGAGTCAGAACTGACTCTATGGCAATGTTTTTTTTTTTTTTTCCCTTAAGTACGCTCTGCCGAGCTACTGACTAGCCACATGATGAAAGATCGATCATTTTTGGAGTGAATTCTCACATGGTCACCTTTGTTTCAGGAAATAGTGCGGAAATTTCTTATTTTCCTAATTTACAGTCACAGAGGAAACCAAAGGTAAAACCAAAGTAACGCCAAAACATTTTCGCAAACAGTAGAAAACGTAACTTTGGGTCTCTGAGTTCCCAGTTTGCCTGGAACATAGAGATTTACTCCTCGTGTAGGCGCTATCATTCATTTCAAAGGTGTAGGTGTTAGACTTAACGTCCTCCACAGTAAACTTCCCTCCCTCCCCCACCGCCCGCCACCCCAGCAGGTTGTCCGAGGGTCTAGCTGAGCCTTGGCGCAGCAAGGCTCTGGGTAACGTCTTTAGTCGTGGTGCCGCTGGGAGTTGTAGTTTGCGTGGGTCTGGTGGCGCAGTCCCGGAGTGTGGAAGACTCAGAAAGACTACACTTCCCAGGAGCCCTCGGGCCTAGGGCGGGGCCCTCTGGGGCGGGGCGAGACAGAGGTGGGGCTCTTGACTAGGAGCGGTAGTGGCGGCATCTTTGTAAATGAGGCGGGAGTTGGTAGCAGCGCCAGTGCAGGTTAGAGCGGATAGAGTGGTAAGGAGGCGCAGAGCCGGTCGTTGGGGAGCGGAGGAGAAAGCTGACGTTTCTCGGGGGTCGGGTCGGCTTGGCGGGGGGGGGGGGGGGGGGACGACGAGGTAGTCGCCGGACCGCGGGAAACCTCAGTTTAACACCTATCACAGAATAACGCTATTGTTTCTTTGAAGAACGTTGGAAGAGACTGCCTTTCTGGCGGGTCTTACTCTGTTGTCGTTTTGGCCTGATTTGGAACTATAGTTTAGTAGAGCAGAAGTGAGTTTGAGTGGCTTTGCTTTCTCTCCTCTGCGTGGGCCCATTGCTTTCATCCCTGTAAAGTGCTTTCTGTATTAAAGTTTTCACTATAGTCTCGTTGCATTTGACGAGTAATAAGGCATTCAAGGAAGTGTTTTATTTTGGCGGACTGATTAATTATTTCCTAAATCAACAGGTCCTTTCCTCTTCAGGGTACAGAGAATTATCTTTTTTTTTTCCTTCCCCCAAATGGCTTTAAGAACGTTTGCAATTCACAGGTTACAAGGTTGACAATTTGTTTCAATCCGATTTTGATATCTGTGAAATCTATCTTTATGTGGATACTAATCCTATCTATTGCTAAAAACCCTCCCTTAATATCAATAATGGATAGCAAAATTGAGGTAAAATAGTATTTTTATACTTAATGCTGACATTAAATATACTTTTAGGATTATAATAATGAAACTGAAATGAAGGTATCACATTTTTTTTTTTTTCCATTTAAGTGGGGGAAAGATGCAGATGCCCTGATACAGCGTTATAGCACGTCTATAGTCCAGTGAGGAATTTTTCTAGTTTTTTTTTAAATTACCTTTAAAATATTAGAATTTTTTTTTGTGTGTGAAATATATGTAATAAAATGGGGACTCTGGTGGCGAAGTGCCTAAAGCATTTGACTGCTAACCAGAGCGCTGGCGGTTCAAACCTACCAGCCACTCCTGGAAAGGAAGGTTGGGCAACCTACTTAGGTAGTGATACCGCCTCGGAAACCCAAGGAGGGGTCCCTATGAGTTGAATCTGACTAGACAGCAGTGACTGTTTTTTTTGGTATATAATAAAACACTCGTCAATTCAATTTTTTACACATGCAGTTTCATTGACATTAATTGTTTCTATCATGTTGTGCAACCAGCACCACTGTTCTTTTCCAGATTTTTCCATTACCCTGAACAGAAATGTTCAGTACCCCTTAAGCAATGGTGACCTTCCTCCCACCGGTAGTAACTGCTAATAAACTTTGGTCTCTGTACATTTGCCTATCCTAGATCTTTTATGTAAATGCAGTCATATAGTATTTGTCCTTTTGTGACAGACTTACATAACTCAGCATAATGTTTTCAAAGTTCATTCATGTTATAGCCTATATCAGGACTTTATTTCTCTTTATGGCTGAGTATATTCCATTGTATGAGTATATTTCCACTCCACAGTTAATTACATGGTTAAGGTTCCAAAGACCAGGTCATTATATGAAAGATGGCATTATGTGAGAATGAACGATGACGTAACATAACGTTTACATAACTGCCAAATTACAGCATTACTTAACAGTCAAACCACTGAGAATCATGGCCTAGCCAAGTTGAGGGGTAACCTTAATCATCACAGCCAGTGATATTCTCACCTCACACTTGGGTGTTCTTACTGCCAGACATATGTCATTAATGTGCAAAATTACCAGATAGTAAAATTTTTATTGTTGTAACTGCAAAATATGGGCTGATGAGATAGTCTCTAAGTGAGGAGTAGGTGTACCCTGTTCTATTTATCCATTCGTCTGTTACTGGACATGTAGGTTGCAGTAAACATTGTATACAAGTATCTGTTTGACCTCGTGCTTTCCAGTCTTTTGAGTATATACCTAAAAGTGGAATTTGCTGGGTCATCTGGTAGTTCTGTGTTTTTGAATTTGCACGTTCAAGTCCAGTTGTAGCTATTGTGCCAGTCCTTCTCACCAAGGGTCTTTGTTGCCCTTGCTGGCTGCAGTGTATCATGTTGCTTTTATATGGCCTTTCTTGCCATGGCCTTGTAATTTCCACCAAATTGTTGGGTGGGACTATGCAAATAAGGTGCTTGTGGCCCACCAAGGGAATTGGACAGCTTGCTGATAATGCATGTAAGGTGTATGATACCTTGTTCTTAAGGTGGGACTATGCGAATAAGGTGTGTGGAACCCTAACAAGGGAGTTGGTCAATTTTATCATCCTGGTAGGCTTGAAATGAGCTTCTCAGAGACTGAAAGGGGGGACCTTACTACCACCAATAAGAAGAGATAGGAGCAGAGCACATCCTTTGGACCTGGGTTCTGTGTGCTAAGAACCTCCCAGACTCAGGAGATAGAGTGAGCTGTAACAGTGGAGACAGTACAAGATGGTGAGAAGCAATGATAGAGAAGTAGTGGCAGCAGAACCAAGAGACCAATGTGATATGGGACGGGAAGCTTCCTGGCCCATAGAGTAAGGCAGTTTTAATGCGTGTGCCAACCCAAAGAGTAAGAGATCTGAGTGCTTTCTGGCAGGAGACTTCCTGGTGGAATGGGGTACCTCTGGGCACTCCTCAGCAGAGCTATGAAGCAAGAGAGCTGAGTGGCTTCATACTGAGGCTTGCTGATGGAGTGGAGTGTCCCTGGGCACATATTGGTAGAGCTAAAGAGCTTTGTAATACTTGTCCAAGTAGGGCAGAGGCTGGGCAAAGGGGTTGAGAAGCCTAGGGCCAGGGAGAGGTGTGGCTGTGGGCATGACTGAGAAGCTGCCCTGAGCAAAGAACTCCATCCTGAGTTGTTTCTCATCCTGAACTGTAAATCTAATAAACTCCATACTGTGACTTTGGTCTGTGAGGTCTGTGTAGCTATTGCAACAAATTACTGAACGCAGCAGAGAGGTAGAGTGCCATGGGAGGGAGGAACAGCTTGTGTCAGAATGGTTAGAAAGATTGGAAAGAGGAAGTATGTCTGATCTCCACCTCATGGGAATCAGTTTTGGCTGTTGATCTTGATTATTTTTTCCCCTTGTGAACTTAGAGGAGGTCAGATGCCCCCTGTCATGCCCTTTTATACTGGCCCATGACTGTCAAACATGATGTTATCCTCAAGAGATAATCTCTCTTGATAGATGCTATGGCAAAATCAAGCGAGTTGGATGGTGTTCTGTTGTGATCCATAAGGTTTTCACTGGCCAGTTTTCAGAAGTATATTAGCAAGGCCATTCTTTTAGTCTGTTTTAGTCTGATAGCTTTGCTGGAACCTGTCCACTATTGGTGACCCTGCTGCTATTTGAAATACTGGTGGCATACCTTCCAGCATTTCAGCAATACCTAAGACGCTATAGTACAACAAAGTGACAGACCGGTTGCAGTCCATTTATTTAGAATTTCTTTGGTTTATTTTAGCAGTGTTTTGTAGTTTTCAGGGTACAAGTCGTTCATCTTACTGCTTAAATTTATATGTAGGTATTTTATTTAATTAATTAATTTATTTATTGTGATTTGGGTGAAGATTTACAGAGCAAATTCACTTTCCATACAGCAGTTCACATATACTTTGTCTCATGTCATTGACCACAGTTTA
>NW_006922148.1:1024035-1028379 GCF_000298275.1 Orycteropus afer afer | reverse complement strand
GTTTAGTCCACTTTTGTATCCTTCCCTTCAAGGCTCAGGGGTCCAAGATTATCTTCTGTGTCTGTGTTAATTGGTTTCCCTTTTCTTTGTTGAAGAGCATCTGTGCAGTCCTTCTGCCTAGTCCGCCATCTTGCTGAACTCCTATTTTATTATTTTAGATATTCTTGTAAATGGAGTTGTTAATGTCATTTTCAGATTGCTAGTTGCTAACAAATTTTTCTTGTGTTTGTTTTGTTTGTACCTTGCCGCTGTTAAATTCATTTATTAGCTCTAGTAGCTTTTTTTGTGGATTCTTTGGAATTTCCTATGTGTGGAATCATGTCATCTGTGAATTGTTAATAGTTTACTTCTTTCTTTCTGATTTAGATTTGTCTTATATCTTTCTCTTGGCCTAATTGCTCTGGCTAGGACTTCCAGTACAGTATTGAAGAACAATGAGAGAGTCGGCATCGTTGGCTTGTTCCTGATCTTAAAGGGAAAATTCTTGTAGTTTTTGATGTTATAAAATGACCTTGTAGCTTGTCTCTTTCCTAAATTTGGATTTCAGAAGGTTTCCTGCCAAGGTTATTGAAATTTAACCAAGATTACCTGGTAGATTTTGGTGAGAATCTGTTATCTTTTTTTATAGACTTCAGTACAAAAATAATTAGAATTAATTTCCTAAAAACAGATTTAAAAAATAATTCAGGAATAACATATTTTCAGTAAAGAGGACTAATCTTAAGTGTACTGCCCAAATTTGTTATACCAGTGTAATCATGACCTAGAAAAAAATAAAGAACACTTTCTATTACCCTTGAAATTGGGAACCCCATAGTGGGGGGGGGGTGACTTTTGTTTTGGAACTATGGAGACCATGCGTTCCTCAGCTGGGCAAAGAAGCAATGCCAGGTTAGGGACTAAAGCATGAAAATGAATAATAATTGATATTGATGCTATTATTTTATTTTATTTTTTAGAGGAGGGGAATTAAATAACAGACTGTGTTTTCGCTCCCATAGTTTTAGGTTAACTGATTTATCATTTGTATAAAGCCATCATTAATTGAATGATGGGATTAGAAGTTTTCTTAGGTTATGATCATTTAAAGAATTTTATTTTATTTTGCTGTTATTGAGAATATACACAGGAAAAACCAAGCCAAACCACTGCCATAGAATTGATTATGACTCATATTGACCCTAGAGGACAAAGTGGAACTGCTCTTTAGGGTTTCCAAGGCTGTACATCTTTAGGGAAGCAGACTGCACATCTTTCTCCCACAGAACAGCTGATGGGTTTGAACTGCTGACCAATCAGTTAGCAGTGAAACTATTTAACCAATGAACTACCAGGATTCCTAACAGACAGCAAAACATAGGCCAATTCAACAGTTTCTCCATGTACCATTTGGTGACATTGATTACATTCTTCAAATTGTGCAACCATTATCACCTTCATTTTCTGAGTTGTTCCTCTCCCATTAACATGTATTCACTGCTCCTTAAGAGTACTATGTAATCTTTCAAGTTGCTGTTGCTATTTGGGATCATTTTGATCTCATGTATACATAGTTCTTAAAAGGACGTAATGTGAAAGGCAGACATTTTTTACTAGTTACACTAAACTGTTGTTTGGTGGATCTTAGGTTATTTGAGCCACTGAATTTGGATATTTAAGATTTTTAAAAAGATACATAGCTTAATGGCCATTTGCTTTGTTACTTAGCATCTTTTGTATATGAAGTATTTATTATATTTTCATGGTGGATTGAGGTTTGCGCTAGTTTGGGGTAGAATATCTAATAGCTTTAACTAATATTTTTTCTTGGCTATCTTCTGTCTACAGGTGTTGGAAATCAATAGTTCTTCTACTTTTTGCAGTACTTTAACATAACAGTGCTAAAATGTTCCCGACACCAACCTCTTCGGAATCAGACAATGGGCAAAATTTCTTGACCCAAGGGATGACCAATCCTTCTCGGGCTGGGGTCATATTAAACCGTGAATTTATTTCGGAAGCAGAAGGAGAAAATCAAGCAGCTGTGAACCTTTCTACCAGTTTTCCTATTAAAACCATGCAGTTTTCAGATAGCTTCAGCTTTGTAAGTGAAGAAGATTCACTTCATGAAGATCAGAAATTGGAGTCTAACAGCTTTTATAAACTACAATCAGATAAATCCAAAACATGTACTATCTTTTCTTTAACTAAGAAGGGACCACAAATTGTGGATGTTCCTGGACACTGCGAAGATGACAAAAATGACTTTATTCCAGATATTGCAAGTGAATTCAAAGAAGAGGCTTACAAAGACCCACTTTTTAAAAAACTTGAACAGGTAGAGCAGGTTTACCGGATACATATTTGTGTTATTGCAGCTTTTGGTTTCTGTTAAAAAGCCACCTGCTCTGGGTCATCCTGTTTCTTCTTCCTCACTCTGAAATACTAAAAAAAAAAACCCTAATTTTTTCCTTTATCTAAGCTAAGAGTCAGGGCTGACTCGATGGCACATAACAACAACAACAATGTGAAACATTAAAATGTTTTTAATATGTAATATATACACATAATACTTAATATCTTTAATTTGCTAGTTCATTTGATAAAAATGAAATTAGAAATGATTGATCAAATAATAGGGGAGAAAAGCTGATGATCATAAACCTATTGTTGGTTACTCTTCTTTATGAATCAAAGGATTGATGTGGCTATTTTTATTTTTAGTTGAGGTAATTGTATGGTTTCCTTGGTAAGATACTGGATTTTGTATTTTTGGTAGCAGATTTAATTACTTAGAATCCCTCTTTGAAACTCTTTATTAGAGAAGAAAAGGGTGGGAGGGGTAAAGATAAATGTAAAGAGTGACAGTCTGTGGATAAATGTAGTATTAATATAGTTAATTTTATGTTTAAAAAGCTGAAAGAAGTACAACAGAAGAAGCAGGAACAACTGAAGAGGCAACAGTTAGAGCAACTACAAAGACTCATGGAAGAACAAGAGAAGCTTCTTACTATGGTGTCTGGGCAATATATATTCCCAGGTATTTTTTTTATATAGGACCTTTGGTTAATCCTGAAGTGACGTATAGTTACTTACATATCTTACCTTTAGTTTCTTGATAGGCTGTTTCTACCATTCCTCTATCATATATGGCAAAGCCCAGGCTTTTAGGGTCCAGGCAGATAAATGTGTGAGATGGTGGTGGTATAATATAATTTGACAAGTAGGGACTGTGACATTCTGGGGGCATGTGTGCTATGCTTAAAAACATCCACATTCTTTGAAAAAAAAAAAAAAGTACAGCAGAAGCCAAATTTGGTTCAGACCTACTGCCTGATGCATGAGAGACTTCTCGGGATCATAAAAGTAAACATGTAGGGCAGCCATACCACAAATGTTTGTGGTGTCAGATGACAATATTTTGTTGTATACTAAATGAGTTAATAGAAAGCATGGTGTGTTTGCTTATCAGGGAAGAAAAACTGTTGAAATGTGATCTGGAGGAGTGGCTTTGAAAGTTTTTGACTACACTCCCTTAGTAATAAAAACACTTTAAGCACTCAAAATGAAATGGAAATTTTATAACTAGTCCTTATTAATGTCCTGGCATGTAGTAAGGATATTTTCTATTTTATTTATTCTATTCCATGTCATTTTTCAAAAATGTTGCTCTTGACCTATTGTATCTGGTGATAAAATTACTAATGGATTATGTCCCACAGTTTGAAAAACAGTGATTTGGAGGAATGTGTTTGTTTCTTGTTTCTATCTTTTAAGAGATACACTACTGCTTCAGGAAAGTGCCTTTTCTGTTCAGAGACTCTGCTAGGCATTGGGCACACAAAGAATAGAAGTGAGTGGCAAATAACTGTAAAATATGACTGGGTAGGGAACAAGGAGGTGTTGGTTAGACAGTACAGCAAATGAAGAATGGTTTAAGGAATTCGTATGTTTACCTTGGGGAAGATAGTGTCTGTTTGGTATCTGTCTTGAAATACTTGAATGTTCTAGATTCCCTTATGGAATACATACAAATAACAATTAAGATAACTTAACCCAAGGAGGGGTTGCTATGAGTGGGAATTGACTCAACAACAGCATGTTTGGTTTTTGGTTAAATAGTAGTCTGTAATACGTTTTAAGGTAGAAATAGAAATAAGGGAGCCTATTTCAAAGTTATTGATACAAGAAATAGTCCCATTTAGAGGAGAGCTGTTGCACTGTGGGAGATTGCAGTCAATGTCATGAGACGAAGTGTATGTGAACTGCTGTATGGAAGATGAATTTGCTCTGTAAACTTTTACCCAAATCACAATAAAATTAAAAAAATAAATAAATAAAAATAAATAGTCCCATTTAGTCATA
>NW_006922148.1:1015841-1016974 GCF_000298275.1 Orycteropus afer afer | reverse complement strand
ATCTTCTGTGTCTGTGTTAATTGGTTTCCCTTTTCTTTGTTGAAGAGGGTCTGTGCAATCCTTCTGCCTAGTCCGCCATCTTGCCCCGCCTTTTCATGTTTTTCTTAAACACGGTTTCCTAGTAAGGAGGAAAAAAAAACTTTTACTACTTTCCTTTGGAGAATAATTTGTGGGATGGGAGTCACAACTAGGCTGAATAGAAAGTGTTATACAAAGTCATCAGCTTTGTTTTTCTTAATTACAAGCTTCAAGTCTACTGCCTGATGAACAGAGCCAAAAGTGCAGATCTCCTTGTAATTCAGCTACTGTTGATACAACACTCTTCTTACCATCATTTATCCACCAGAATCAAACTGAAGAAAAAATGCAAACTTCCAACATTTTATTTGATAAACAAAAGAACCTTTGTAGAAGTGCTAATCCAGATTTTATCATAACTCCAAAAAGTGGTGCTTCTCCCAATTTATTTTATGAGGCACAGTGCCAAGAAGCACTTGTGAAAGAAAAGGATTTGAAAGAAGAAAACCATCACCATCACCATCCTACCGGTGAGTTAGTTATATTTCTCTCTTCCATACTTAATTAGCAGTGTTAACAAGTTTTCCTAAGATAGGAGAATCCTTTCTGCATTTTTTTCCCCTGTCCGTTATGGCTTTAATTGTAAGACCCTACATGCTGTGCAAGGAGGGCTCGGCTGCTAACCATAAGGTCAGCGGATGAAACAAACTCAGCTGCTCTGGAGGAGAAAAGACCTGGTGATCTGCTCCTTTAAAGATTACATCTGTGGAAACCCTCAGGGGCAGTTCTGTCCTGTTCTATAGGGTCAATATGAGTTGTACAATAGCAGTACTCTGTCTGACTTCAAACCTTGTATTGTTGCATGGTGTCTTTAAAAAAGGAGGCAGTAGTTACACATATACCATTTTTCCTTGAGAGCTTAGAAATAGTCTGATTGCTCTAATATATGTATAGAGGTGGTAGGGGGAGATGTGATAGAAAATGTGAAATTTGAGAAATAGGTTGTTGGAAATTATTTCTCATTAAAAAAATTCTCACTCTAATCTATATGCTCACTCAGTTTATCCACAGTACCTCTGTTTTCCTATCACCTACCATGTTCCTAGGAGCTCTGG
>NW_006922148.1:1005493-1015721 GCF_000298275.1 Orycteropus afer afer | reverse complement strand
CCTCAGAAGGAAGGTTGGGCAATCTACTTCTGTAGTGATACTGCCTTGGAAACCCAAGGAGGGGTCGCTATGAGTCGGGGCTGACTCGACAGCACTTAACAACAACAACAACAACCATGTTCCTGGCATATAACTGGCACTCAGCTTTTGATGGTGTAAACAAATTGAACTCTGTTAGCAATTTTGGTGTATTTTTTTTCAGTCCTATTCTAACCTTTATTTATTTAAATAATATCATTATATGATACAGGCAGTCTTTGGGTTACGAACGTCCGACTAACGGACATCTCCTACTTGCCATTTAATGCAGGGTTTCAAACTGGTTCTGTCATGGCTGATGAAACTTAACAGGGATGGCTGATGAAACTTAACAGGGACAGGAATTTTGGGTGATTTGTCACAGTAACTGGAAAAAATGTCACAGTAACCAGGAAAAAATGATGAGTTGAAGCCCTAGAATGGGAGACTTGGAAATAGCATAGTGAGCCCTTTGAAGAGTCTGATGTGTGAAATTGGATTATTAGCAGGACTGTGGAGAACCACACACATTTCAAAGTGGCCACCAAATTCTTAATTGAATTAATCACCTTCATTTGCTGCTCATGGAGCTTTTAAATCATTGAAAAGGCTTCCAGCCATTTCTTGCACTAAAGTAAAGGTAAATAAGAACCTTTTCTTTTTTTTTAAATTCCCATGTGGCTCATGATATGGAATAATAAACTCTGTGCTAGGTGTCCTGTACTGGGTTTCCATACTGGAGTTGCCTCTGGTTTGCTGTGTGACCTGGGACAAGTGTTTTTCCCTCACAGGGCCTCGTTTTCCCTTTATGTGAAGTGAGCCAGTAATTCTTAAGGCTCTTTTTCACTCCTTTCCTTCATGGTTTTGGAGTAGAACTTTTATTTTCTAACAGAGGAATTAATTAGAATGGTCTTAAAGGGTGTTTTCTAAGTACTTCCATTTCATTTAATTTACACAGTTCTATTAGTTCTATTATTAGTTCTATTAGGAGCTCTGGTAGCATAGTGGCTAAGACACTTGCCTGCTAACCAGACGGCTGGCGGTTCAAACCCACCAGCCACTCCTCGGAAGGAAGGTTGGGCAATCCTACTTCCGTAGTGATACTGCCTCGGAAACCCAAGGAGGGGTCGCTATGAGTCGGGACCGACTCGACGGCACATAACAACAACAACAACAATTACTAGCTCCATTTTACAGATGAGACAACTGAAGCTTAGAGAATTTGGCCAATACCACAGAGCTGGTCAGTGATAGTATGTATCATCTAGTTAGTATTTTATCCTCTCTCCCCCTCCTACCCCTGCTAACCATCAAAGAATATTTCTTTTTGTGTGAAACCCTTTCATTGACTTTTTACAATAGTGGTCACTTACCTGCAATTCTTAATGACAGGAATGGATGTCATTTGTAACCCAGGGAAAGCCAAAAATCAAACTCACTGCCATTGAGTCAATTCCAACTCATAGTGACCCCCTTTGGGTTTCTGAGGCGGTAAATCTTCACAGAAGTAGATTGCCTAGTCTTCCTTCTGTAACTCAGGGGTTGTCTGTAATATTGTGTTCTTTTCCTGTTCAACAGTGGAAATGCTTGTGATACGTTCTGTACTCTTCTGAACTTTAATTTTAATGGTGATGTGCTGTTCATCAGGAGCTCTGGTAGTGTAGTGCCTAAGACACTTGACTGCTAACCAGAAGGCTGGCGGTTCAAACTCCCCAGCCACTCCTCAGAAGGAAGGTTGGGCAATCTACTTCCATAATGATACTGCCTTGGAAACCCAAAGAGTGGTCGCTATGAGTCGGGTCCGACTCGATGGCACATAAGAACAACAACATGCTGTTTATCAAGTTATATACCAATATTTAATGTTCTTTGTGGTAGGACAAAGTTGTGTCCAGTATTTTTTATATTAAAAATGTGCTTTCATGAATGTGTTCTTTTGAGTAATTTAAGTTACAGAAGAGTACAAATAAGAATGAATAACTTATTACTTAAAATTGGGACACCTTTGTTTATAATACCTGATTCCTAATTTAAAGTTAATTCTTTGATATGGAAAGGTCGAGTGTCTTTTTAAATAATATACTCCCCTAGCCTTTTATTTTTTAAATGTTTATTGTGATTTGAGTAAAAGTTTACAAAGCAAATTCACTTTCTGTACAGCAGCTCACATACACTTTGTCTCATGACATTGACAGCAATTTCCCACGATGCAACAGCTCCCACTTCTTCCCCATAGTTACCTATTCCCTGTGTCCTTCTCTCCCATGCATTCCTGCCCCCTGTACTGTCTCCCCTCTCTTCTCCCATGATCGATCTCTCCAAGGAGTGTATCTACCTGATGTAAATGTTCAGCTCATATGCCTGTCTTTTGTTTGGCCGGAAGCCATGGGAGTGGGCTCAGTTGCAGACCTGAAGGGCAGCTAGGGGCCATAGTCTCAGTGGCTCCATCAGGCTCTATCAGACCAGCAAACCTGGTCCCTTTTTATTTTATTTTTTTTCCTAATGAGTTTGGGTTTTGTTCCTACATTGTTCTCCCACTCTATCCAGGATCCTCCTACATAGATCCACCTCTGAGTGGTTGGCAGTGATAGCTGGGTACCATCTAGTTCTTCTGGTCTCATAGTCATACAGGCTGAGGATTGCATGGTGTACCAGTCACTTAGCCTTTTATTTTGTAAAATATCATATATCCAGAAAAATGGAAAGACAACTGCAATGATTACCACCCAGATTTAACAGTTACTAGTTTGTGATATTTACTTTATATATATTTATATCTATAACTATACCTATATTTATATGTTTACAGTTATATATTTTATTGAAAATAGTATGTACAAATTATGTCACTTAATTCCCACATTTTCAGCATGCATCAATTAAAATTAGAACATTATTCTACATAACCACAATACTGTTATTATATCTAAGTAAAATAACACCTCTTTAATAGCCAGTCCATTTTGAAATTTCCTCATTATCCCAAAAATGTTTTTTATAGTTGTTTTTTTAAAAACCAGGATTCAGTCACAGTTCATACATTACATTTGGTTTTTATAACTCTCTAGTCTTTTTCAATCTGGAAAAGGTCCCACTTTTTTTCCATAGCATTAAACTTTTTGAAGAATGTCAATTGTCTTATTGGGGATTTGTAATTTTTCTTTATCAGATTAAATGAATCCTTGAGAGTTCTAAAATCTTTGCCCTACATTACTTATAATTAGAAAATTTTCTAGCACGGTATTGTAAAATGCTCGAGTTACAAGATTTTAATCTGCTTTTCTTGAACTAAAATGTTCCTAATTTTTATCTTAGGAGAAGATATTTTATCGTGTTTGGAGAAAATCACTGAACAAATTCAGGAAGGGAACGATACAAACTTTAAAAAAAATGGTGATTCCTCAGAAGTGGTTAATATTGAAGAAAGGTACATCCATGTTGTTAAGAAATATGATAGTATAATAGCCAGCCTTTATTATGTTTGTTTGAAACATCCACAATTTTCTTATTTTCATTTGAATATACTTTTAACTATAAAGATTGCAGATATATCAAATACTGTCAGCAAAATAAAGAGGTTGGAGAGATACATAAGTTAAAATAGCTTTGACATTATAATGGGAAAATTGTGGAAGGTGTTTTCACTTAAGAAAAACATCTGGATAAGAATGAGTATTTTCTCAAATAGGTAAATCTTATTTAAGAGAAAAATTAAGTATTGGAATCTCACATTTAAATATCATTTGTAACTAATTATTGCATAATTAGTCTAGCTATAGAATAAAAACTAATGACAAAGATAAAATATCTATATTGAGGTTATTTATTAGTTTTTATGTATTTAAGATATTTTAATATGTGCTATGATATGGGCAAAATAACCTTTCTGATTGTTGCTCTACTTACTCCAAAAGTTAAGGTAGTCAGTAGATGGGTTTCAGAAGAATCCTTTAATACCCGTAAATCTTATGTAAAGTAGGATGTATTTGTATTTTGAGGCATGGAGGAGGATTGTAGCTTTCACTAGATTCTCAAAGGGTGACCCTGACTTTGAAAAAGAGTACTTCTCAGTGAAGTCAGGGGTATCATTATCAGGAACACTAAGTATAAAATCCTTGGAAGGAAGGTTGGGCAGTCTACTTCCGTAGTGATACTGCCATGGCAACCCAAGGAGGGGTCTCTATGAGTCAGGGTCGACTTGACAGCACACAACAACAGCAACAAGTATAAAATAGTTATCAAATCATCATTTTCCCATTAAATAACTGTGTTCTTTATTTTCTATTAGACCTATTAAAGCTGCTATTAGAGAAAGGAAACAGACATTTGAAGATTACTTGGAAGAACAAATTCAGTTGGAAGAACAAGAACTGAAACAAAAACAGCTAAGGGTTAGCATTTCAACTCTATTAAGTGATTTATTCCAAGGTGTTAGAGAATTTATAATTTGCTTTAAAAATAATTTTGAATTGGTAATTGTTGCACCTGATAAATCTAATCAGTGTTACTGATTTGTATATGTAAACATTGTTGAACTGGCAAATGTTTAGTTATATATGTTTTATCACAATTTTTAAAAAAAGATTATAGGAGAGAATTCCCAACAGAATATAATTATAAGAAGAAAGACAAAACACAATAAAACTTTGAGATTACTTAAGTATACCAGTAATATATAAGAAATATGAGAATTAATTCATATATCATTCTTTTATTTTAGGAAGCAGAAGGATCTTTGTTAATCAAAGTGAAACCAAAGCAACCATTCTTAAAAAGAGGAGAAGGTTTAGCTAGGTTTACTAATGCTAAATCTAACTTTCAGAAAGGAAAAGACAGTAAATTAGTCACTAATCAGAGCACTTCAGAGGACCAACCTCAGTTTAAAGTAGACAGACAACAATTCCAACGGAAAACTGCTCTTATAAATAAAGGACCATGTACAGAGAACCCTACTGTTAAGAAAAATAGTAAAGCTAGAACCAAGAGTGGTCCTGTTGCATTCAGTCAGAAGCCAAAACTGCTTAAGAGTAATAGAAAAAGTCTTTCTCCAGTGGGGTTGAAAATACAGACAGGAAAGAAATGTGATGGACAATTTAGAAACCAGATCAAATCAGAAAAAATAGTTGAATCTAATAATAAAGAAAATGTAGTCGAGTGTACTAAACTTTGTGATACTGGGTGTAAAATCTGGAATAAGACACAAGATAAAGAAAAATTTCCTATTCTGACAGGGCTGGTTAACTGCATGGCTTCTAAGAGCCTGATAGGTGAGACTTTAAAAGAGTCAGAGTCTTCTTTTGATGTTTCCGTTTGGAAAAAGTTAGAAAATTGGGAACGAGAAAAGGAAAAGGAAAATTTGGAATTAGATGAATTTTTGTTTTTAGAACAAGCTGCTGATGAAATATCATTTTCTAGTAATTCTTCATTTGTGCTGAAAATCTTAGAAAGGGATCAGCAGATTTGCAAAGGTCACCAGATAGCATCTACTCCTGTCAAAGTTGTGCAGCAGAAGACGACAAATACAATGGATCTTATTAGTCAGTGTAAGCAAACTGAGAATCTTGACCAATATGAAAATAAGAGTGAGTGTGCCACACCCAAACAATTTGATTCAGTATCATCACCCACTGGATTGAAGAAACAATCCTATGAAATCAGTAGGAAAGCAGTTTTCATGAAGATTTCTGACAATAAAACTGGATGGAATGCAAGTGATGATGAAGGTGTTCAGAACAGTGATAGTAGTGTTGATTTTGAGGAAAAACTTTATGTCACCATAAAACCATCAACTGGAGATAAAGAAAGGTCTTTCAGCAGCAGAGAAAATAGTCCAGATGTCTGTGACACTGGAACTCAAGGAACAGATAAAAGTAGAGATGTTGATCTAGATTTGTCTGTTAAAGATTATAGTAGTGATGAGTCTATTACCATAGAAAATATGAAAAATAAAGTTTCTGAGTCCTCAAGTAAAACCTCATCCATAAGTATAAGTAAAATTGACTTTGATGATGAAAGAACTTGGACTGACTTTGAAGAGAATTCATGTAAACATGATGTTATTTCTGAGAATGAAGCTCTTTATGGGACTCCTCAGTCAAGCTACCCTAATAAGAGTGAAATATATGTACTGGACAAAACAATAAAAAGAAAGATTGCCCCAGTCAAAAAAAGAGAACACTTAAGTCCTCCCCCTACATCAGAGCTTGTGATGAAATTCTTCCCTTCTCTGAAACCAAAACCAAAGTCAGATTCACATTTGGAAAGTGAACCCAACAACATAAGTCAAGACCAACCACCTGGTAAGTCAAAACATTATAAAATACATTATCAGAATGTTATAAATTTAACATTTATCATTACATTGTCAAAGAAAATGCTTAAAATCTTAAGCTTTCCGGTTGCTCAGTATAAGTCAAAGTAGTTGGTGATTTTTAAAAATTTTACTTACTTTGTGGAGCTAAGTAATGTAATACTCACTAGTATAAGAGATTTAAATTAATGGCTTTCAAATTTTTCATACTTAAGCCTGAGTCTTAGCATTTCCATGGCTTTAGGAGCTCTGGTAGCATAGTGGCTAAGGCACTTGACTGCTAACCAGAAGGCTGGTGGTTCAAACCCACCAGCCACTCCTCGGAAGGAAGGTTGGGCTATCCTACTTCCGTAGTGATAACTGCCTCGGAAACCCAAGGAGGGGTCGCTATGAGTCCGGGCCGACTCGACGGCACATAACAACAACAATGGTGAATTACTTTATTATAAAGTGAGATAATATTTAAGTTTCTTGTACAAGCACAGAGTACCTAACTTACACTTTGTGTTACTATGGGGTGGACCTTTGTGTGTCTGCTTTTTTTAATTAGAATTTAAAAAATTTTTACCACCTTGTGTATTAACTTGCCAGGCATGACCATGAAGGGAATACAGTAAAAACTAAATTTCTTTCCTTCCTCAGACCTTGGCATCTAGGCCCGCCTTAGAGGTGTCACCATTACCATTTTGCTTGTGTATTGTAAAAATATCTCATACATATAAAAATGTACATATAGAAGTGTGTGTATAATCCTCCCCTCTTTTGCACAAATGAAAGCATGCTTTTATATACTGTTTTGCACTTTGCTTATGATCAGTTCTGAAGATTATTGTAACATACACATTTACCTCATGCCTTTCAATGACTATATAGTATTCATTTGATATGATGGGCTTTTTTTTGTGCCTAAGGCACTTGACTGCTAAGCAAAAGCCTGGCGATTCACACCCACCAGCCACTCCTCAGAAGGAAGGTTGGGCAATCTACTTCCGTAGTGATACTGCCTTGGAAACCCAAGGAGAGGTCGCTATGAGTCAGGTCCGACTCCATGGCACATAACAACAATAACAACATATTGAAAAGCTTCCTTCCATTATATTGTTACATATTCTGAATGGCTAGGTTAGCATAAATATTTTAATATAAATTATAGCTTGTGGTAGCTCAGTTTATGTGTCAACTTGGCCGGGCCTGGTTGAGTGGCTGGGCAGCTAGATGTAGTATTCCTCATGATGAGACTGGTAATCAACAACATGGTGGAATCTACTGTGAGCAGCTGAGTAGCTAGCTGCCTTAGGGAATGTGGTCTGCTTCCTGTATTGAAGCAGAAGCCCTGGAGAATGGTCTCTAGCTTATGGCATGCTTGGACCCTGCATGTAGCTGTGTCTTGGTTCAGCAGCCTGCCATACTCTGCCGACCTGGGGACTTACAGTGGACTTGAATTAATGGCCTGCCGTGTGGTTTGGTAACATCGGGACTGTGCCTTTTTACTTGTCAACCTTGGGCTTGGCAGTCTCAGCAGCCAACAGCTGTCTGAGTGAAGAAAAGCCTCTAGCTTCAGTGGGCTGGGAGCTGGAGGCATTGTTGAAGCCCAAGGCTGAGGGGCTTTCACCCAGCCCCTAGAGCCTGGCACTTTGAACTTGGACTTAAAATCTCCAAACTGTAAGAGAATAAACTACTGTTTGTTAAGGGCATCCCATTTGTGCTATATTTCTTGTCAGAGCGGCACTAGGTAACCAGAACGTAGCTTAAGCTTTTATTTTTTTGAAATACGGATTCTAAAAGTAATGCTTCTTACTGGAAGTTTGGATGCTTAAAAAATATTTAAGCAATATTCTATTACAATGAATCATGATTCAAAAAATATATGTTTATGAAAAAATGTTTATAACTAAGCTATCCAGTGATTAAAAACCAAAAACAAAACAAAAAAAATCAAACTCAATGCGATCGAATTGGATTCAACTCATAGTGACCCTTCCTTGGGTTTCCGAGGTGGTATGACTATAGAAGTGGATCGCCCAATCTTCCTTCCAAGGAGTGGCTGGTGGGTTTGAACCGCCAGCCTTCAAGTTAGCAGTCAAATGCCTTAGGCATCACACCACCAGAGCTCCCTATCCAGTGATAATTGCTTATTATATTGGGATATTTCCTTTCAGTCATTTTTACTGTGCATTTTTGATATGATAGGGACATATATTATTGTTTCCTTCTTATTGACCAAGTGTATTATTTGCATTGCTCATGTCTTTAAAATTCTTTGTTTCATTATATAAATATAACATAATTTTAATAATTTCCTTAATGATGGACACTTAAATTATATACTTTTGGAAATGCAGTGCATATTTTTTGTGCAGAAATATTTGTATGATTTTGCATGTTCATTCTACCTAGAATTTTAGAAGTAAAATAACTGGGTCAGAGGATAGGTAAGTATGTTTTAATCTCATGATATGTTTGAAAAAATTTTCCCCAAAGAGTATTGTTGTTGTTATTATGTGCCGTCGAGTCAGACCCGACTCATAGCGACCCCTCCTTGGGTTTCCGAGGCAGTATTACTACGGAAGTAGATTGCCCCATCTTCTTTCCGAGGAGCGGTTGGTGGGTTTGAACCTCCAGCCTTCTGGTTAGCAGTCAAGTGCCTTAGCCACTATGCTACCAGAGCGCCTTAAAGAGTATTAGCGATAGATAAAATGTTTGTTTTACTTGAAGGATATAAGTTGTGGCTATTTTATTTTTTAACACAGTAAAATTCATAGGGAGAAAAATCTTAATATACATTTTTTTGATTAGAGTGGTAAGGTGAACTTTTTGTTGGTGATTAGCCCTTTAGATCTTTTACAAATTATATTTATTGGTCTTTTTTAAAAGTTGATTTGAATGAGCTCTTTTTATATATTGAAAAAAAGCAAAAACAAACTCACTGCCATCAAGTCGATTCCAACTTATAGTGACCCCCATTGGGTTTCTGAGGCAGTAAATCTTTACAGAAGTAGATTGCCCAGTCTTCCTTCCTCCGAATGGCTGGTAGGTTTGAACTGCCAGCCTTCTGGTTAGCAGTCAAATGCCTTTAGGCACTGCGCCACCAGAGCTCCTTTCTTTTAATATATAAAACCAAAAAAGCAAAACTCACTGCCATTGAGTCAATTTCGATTCATAGTGACCCCTCCTTGGGTTTCTGAGGTAGTATCTCTATGGAAGTAGATTGCCCAACCTTCTTTCTGAGGAGTGGCTGGTGGGTTTGAACCTCCAGCCTTCTGGTTAGCAGTCAAATGCTTTAGGAGCTATGCCAGCAGACTAATTAATTGGCAGATTGATGATCTTTTGCTGTGGAATAACTTAATTCTTTCTTAAATTTACATTGGTTTCCTCTGGAGTTAGGCTAATTAATTTTTTTTTTTAAGTTTGTCATTTGAAGAATGTTTTCTGATCCATTTTAATGTGGTTATTGTATTTTTGGGCCTTAGTATTAATGGTTAGTGTGCTTACTGCTAGAAGGCCTTTTGTGAAGCTCAGTATTTCTGACTTATTTTATAGGTGACAGTGCTCGATCCCAGATTTTGAGAGAGAAAGTTACTGAATTGGAAACAGAAATAGAAAAATTCAAAGATGAGAACACATCTTTAGCTAAACTTCGCATTGAAAGAGAAAGTGCTTTAGAAAAACTCAGGTGAGTTTGCATCCACAAGTCAGGAAAAAATAGGCAACAGTAGAGTTGAAAATATTTGAAACAATCTTCATTAATCTAATAAATATAAATGAAAAGGAGGTGAAATCAGTACAACTTAAGATTTTTTTTTTTTTTTTTTAATTTTATTTTGATTTGGGTGAAGATTTACAGAGTAAATTCACTTTTCATACAGCAGGTCACATAATATACTTTGTCTCATGTCATTG
>NW_006922148.1:978457-979710 GCF_000298275.1 Orycteropus afer afer | reverse complement strand
TTTTATTAATCTTTTCAAAAAACCAATTTCTTTTCTTGTTGATTTTTTCTGTTGCCCATCTGTTTACTGTTTCATTGATTTCAGCTTGAATCTTAATATTATTTCCTTTCTTGTGGTGACTGTAGGTTTTTCTTACTGTTCTTTTTCTAATTGTTGGAGATGTTGATTTAAAGTGTTGATTTTGGCTCTTTCTTCTTTTGTGATGTGTGCACTTACTGGTATAATTGGCCTCTGATCTCTGCTTTTGCTGTGTCCCAAAGATTTTGGTGTATTGTGTTTCCATTGTCATTTGATTCAAGGATTTTTTGAATTTCTATTTTCATTCCTTCTCTTACCCAGTCTTTCTCAAGGAGGGTGTTGTTCAGTTTCCATGTGTTTACTCTTTTTCCATTGATCTTCCTATCGTTGATTTCTAATTTGATAGCATTATGATCTGAGAAGATGCTTTGCAGTATTTCACTGTTTTTAAATTTATGAAAGCTTGCTTTATGACCTAACATATGGGCTATCATAGAAAATGTTCCATGTGTGTTGGAAAAGAATGTATATTGTGCTGTTGTTGGGTGAAGTGTTCTGTAGATGTCTATAAGGTCAAGTTAGTGGACTATATTTTTTAGCTCTTTTGTATCTTTATTGAGTTTCTTTGCAGTTGTTCTATCTTTCAATGAAAGTGGTGTATTAAAGTCTCCCACTATGACTGTGGAGGCATCTATTTGCCTTTTTAACTCTTTTAAAGTCTGATGTATGTATTTTGGGCTCTTTCAATGGGTCTAAATATATTTATTATGGTTATATGTTCATGTTCAATAGATCCTTTGATCATTATATATGTTCTTCTTTGTCTTGTATGGTGGTTTTTGTCTCAAAGTCAATTTGATCGGAAATTAATACTGCCACTCCTCCTCTTTTACAGTTGACATTTGCTTGATATATCTTTTTCTAACATTTGATTTTTAGTCTGTTTTTATCTTTGTCTGTAAGGTGTGTCTCTTGTAGGCAGCATATTGATGGATTTTGTTTTTTTATCCAGTCTGCAAGTCTCGGTTTCTTGAGTGGTACATTTAATCCATTCACATTCAGTGTAATTATTGACAGGTCTGAATTGGTTGCTGTCATTTTGTTACGTGTTTTTTCATGGTATCTCTGGTTTCTTTGTTCCATATTATTTTCTGTGCTGAGCTCATTATATTTATGAATCGTGTTATCATTTCCTTTGTAGCTGTTGTTTTAGTATTTGCTGAATATTTGTGCTT
>NW_006922148.1:971582-977562 GCF_000298275.1 Orycteropus afer afer | reverse complement strand
TTTCTTCATTTTGTTTAGATCTTTTTTCTGATTGATTCCTTTCTGGAGAAGTATTCAGGTATTTTTCTTCAACCTCATTAATTCTGTCTTCCATTGCTTCAATTCTACTCCTTTGCCCTTCCAATGTATTATCTATTTTTGACAATTTAGTATTAGTCTTTTGGATTTCTAACTGTAGATTTAGAATTTTTTCTAGTTTTTTCATTTATTATGTCATTTTTTCTTGTATTTTCTTCCAAAATTCTTCTAGGGTTTTGTCTCTGTTTTCCTTGGTCTCTGTCTCAGTCCTTTGAAGATACCTAAGTATAATTCTTTTGAATTCCTTATCAGAGAGTTCCAATGCTGCTGCTTCTTCAGGTATGTGTTCTGTATCTGTATCCTGCTCCCTTGTTTCTACCACTTTATTTTGCTGCTTTAAGTGTACTGTGATGGTCTGTTGTGTCCGAGACACTGTGGCATTATTGTATTTAGATCTCTGTTAACTGTTTGTGAAGAGCAGCCACGGGTGAGTCAGGCTCTTCTTGGTGGTTGTTTATTGTTGCCCCATTGGTGCAGAAGGAAGTGGTGGCTCTCACTCAATAAGTGAAGGTGCAGGAGGTGTGGGTGTAGTTATGTCGTATGAGAACTGTTGCTGTCTTCCACTCAGTTAAACAAATAGGAGGTTTGAATAGCAATCAAAAAAGTAAAAGCACATGGACAAAAAATACACCATTTAATCACACAGGAACAGTAATCAAAAAAAGGAAAAAAGGGAAAAAGAAGAAAATAACAAACAAATAAAAAAAACCCCTGCAATACCTGAGAGAGGGCAGTAAGAGGAAAAAGGTGAGAAGGAGAATAGTGAAAAAAAAAGGGAAAAGTTCAAAAGGAAATACAAGGAGAGGAAATACACAAAAAAGAAAAAAAAAAAAAATTGCAGCCTGGAAAAGGGAAAAGAAAAAAATCTGAAGACTAGAATCTGGGAGGGGAAGAATAAAGAATAATAGTAAAAAGTATAAAAGTAATAATAATAGTAGTCGTTTTTAAACAGACAAAAACTAACCAACTAAAAAATAGAAAATAGAAAAAAAAAAATTGGGGCAGGGTGGGGCAGGGCACTCAGGCTCCGTTCGAGCATAGAGACTGGGATGGAGTTCCTGCCAACCCAGAAAGTGGGTGGGAGTGAGGAATGGCTTCACCTCCATTACCCAAGAGGGTGTGGAGTATGAGAGTAACAAGGGGAATGTTGTACCTTTTCAGTCGTCTGAGTCCGGAATATCCTTCAGGTTTCTGAGAGGTGGGCCAGTTCTTAAGTCCCTGGAATCTGGGAGAATGCTGTTACTTTAAATATCCAAAATGGTCAAGCTGCTTGTAAACATTCAAAATGACTGTGCCCTCCAGACAGAGAAAAGTCCACAGCTCAGCCCACCTTCCTCTTTGCTTCTTCCCCTTTTATTCCCCAGCCACCAGAGCACTCCTCTGTGCAGTCCCTGGCTAGCAGGGCTGATCTTTAGGTTAATTCTTAGGTCCTACCACCACTCGGCAGTATTCAAGCTGTCTGTGCCAACAGGATCGCTGCTCCGTATATCTCCTTTTTTGGTGTTTTCATGCAAATTCTTCTGCTAGTTGGAGTTTAGTCCACTTCTATATCCTTCCCTTCAAGGCTCAGAAGTCCAGGATTATCTTCTATATCTGTGTTAATTGGTTCCCCTTTTCTTTGTTGAAGAGGGTCTGTGCAGTCTTTCTGCCTATTCTGCCATCTTACCGGAACTCCCTGAACTTTGCTATTAATGCTGAGATGAGATAATACCTCATTGTTATTTTGATTTATATCTCTAATTATTATTGATGGCGAGCATTTCTTTGTGTGTTTGTTAGCTGCCTGAATGCCTTCTTTGGTGAAGTGTCTGGTCATGTCCTCTGCCCATTTTTAAACTGGATTACTTGTGTTTGTTGTTGTTGTTGTTGAGTTGTGTAGAAGTTTTCTATATACTTTGGAGATTAGTCCCTTTTCTGATACATTGTTACCATTTTTTCCCCCAGTCTGTACGTTCTCTTTTTTCCTCTTTTGACAAAGTCTTTTGATGTACATAAATGTTTAATTTTTAGGAGGTCCCAATTGTCTAGTTTGTGTTCTGCTGTTTGTTTGTTTTTAGTTATGTTGGATAGTGTATATATACTGTGTATCAGGACTCCTAAGTTTGCCCCTATTTTTTTGATTATCTTTATGGTTTGGGGTTTTACATTTAGGTCTTTGATTGATCTAGAGTCAGTTTTTGTATATGGTGTGAGATATGGATTCTGTTTCATTTTTCTGCAAATGGATGCCCAGTGGTTTTTTTTATTTTTATTTTTTTTAATATTTTCATTGTGGTGGAAGCATCCATACAAAGACATTCACCAATGGATGTCCAGTTTTTGCAACACCATTTGTTAGAGAGACTTCATATTTCTAGTGGGAGGTTTGTTTTATTGGTTGAAGGAGTTTTATAAGATATTAAACCTTTGTCATAAGTGCTTCAAGTATTCTTCCCTAATTTTTGCCTTTGAATATATGATTGTGTATATATTACAGAAATTTTGAATATTTAGTTAATTATGAGTGTTGTGTAGATTCTCTAGTGCTGCTATAATAGACATACCACAGATGTATGGCTTTATCAAACAGGGATTAGTCTCCTACTCTTTAGGAGGCTAGAAGTCTGAGTTCAAAGTGCCGGCTGTAGGGGCTAGGTGAATGTCCCTCAACTTTGGGCTCTGCCTCTTGTTCCTGGCCCACTGGAGCTAGAGGCATCTCTTAGCTCAGGTAGCTCTTGGCTGCTGAGGCTAACAAACCCAAGGTTGACAAGTAAAATGGCACTGTCCCAAGATTACTAAGCATCACAGCAGGCCGTTAGTTCCAGTCCAGAAACCGTTCCAAGACTGGCAAGCAACATGCCTGGCTGCTGAATGACGATTTGGCTAAATGCAGGTTCCAAGCATGCCAAAAAGCTCAGAGACCTCCTCAAAGCTTTATATCTACTGGAAGCAGAACACATCTCGGAGGCAGCTACTTAGCTACTCATAGCAGCTTCCACCATGGAGTTGATTACCAGTCTCATCATGGGGAATGACTACATCCAGCATCCCAGGCACTCAAATCCAGGCCCAGCCAAGTTGATTCATAACCTTAACCACTACAAATACATTTTTTTTATTTTCTAATCCTTGGAGAAAGCTCATCCAATCTCATGACTTTATATACTACCTCTGAGCTGGTGGTGGTGGTGGTGTTATGTGCCGTCAAGTTGGACCCGACTCATAGTGACCCCTCCTTGGGTTTCCGAGGCAGTATCACTATGGAAGTAGATTGTCCCATCTTCCTTCTGAGGAGTGGCTGGTGGGTTTGAACTGCCAGCCTTCTGGTTAGCAGTCAAGTGCCTTAGAGCTGGTGTATCTCCAATTTCAATCTCCAGCCTACATCTCATAGTCTTCTGCCTAGTCAGTCACTCTACTTGGCTATTAATAGTTATTTCACATTTATTATATATAAGAAAATATATTCCTAATATTTGCTCCCAAACCTGTTCTTCTCAGTATCTTCCTCATATTGGCAAATAAGTCTCTTCTTCCATTTTTCTAGGCCAGAAATCTTGGAGTCATCCTTGAATCTTCTCTTTCTCTCACACTCCATGGCTAATCCATTAGGAAATCTTGTTAGCTCTATGTTCAAAATAGCTCTAGACTATGACCACTTCTCACCACACCCACAACCACCATTGTAGGCCAAATCGCCATTATCTTTTACCTAGCTATTAAAATCTCTAACTAGTCTCTGTCTTTCCTCCTGTGTCTCCTTAAGTTAAGACACCATCCAGAGTGAACCTGTATTATAACAGTTCTGATCAGACATCTTCTAAGCTTCCTGTCTCAGATCAAATACCAAAGTCTTCACAATGGCCTATAATACCCTAACTAATCTGACTTTCTGTGATTTTTAATTTTTTTTTCCTACTCTTTTCTCCCTTGCCCTTGCTGTTTTAGCTACACTGGCTTCTTGACTATTGTTTGAATGCATCAGGTACATTGCGCTTTCAGAGCTTTTAGTCTTGGTGTTCTCTCTGCCTGAACTGCTCTTTGTCTAAATATGGCTTGTTCTCTTATTTTCTTCAGGTCTGTCTGCTGATGTTATCATCTCAGCAAAGTTACCCCATATATTTCCTAACTTCTCCCTTGCTTTATTTATTTTTCTAAACTAGTAATGTGCCTTATTATTATTATTTTCATGTAGTTATCTTCGTTGTCTGTTCCTATTAGTATTGTATAAAGGTTCATGGGGGTATGGGGAGCTTTATTCACTATAATTTCTTCATTACCCAGCATTGTGCATGATTCATAGTAGGTGTTCAGTGAATTTGAATGTGTGAATTGGCTGTTATTTCAGTTGCATATAGTGAAAATAGATTTACCAATACTAGGAGCTCTGGTAGCGTAGTGCCTAAGGCACTTGACTGCTAACCAGAAGGCTGGTCGTTCAAACCCACCAGGCACTCCTCAGAGGGAAGGTTGGGCAATCTACTTCCATAGTGATACTACCTCGGAAACCTAGGAGGGGTTGCTATGAGTCAGGTCCGACTCGACGGCACATAACAACAACAGGGTTTTTTTTAGCAGCTTTGTGTTGTCAGGCTGTTGCCTGTTTTTCATTTTGGTACCATATGTGGATTATTATATTGAAATGGTTCTCCTAGAAGATAACATGGTTGTTTCATTTTAGGAGAGAAATTGCTGACTTTGAACAACAGAAAGCAAAAGAATTGGCTCGCATAGAAGAGTTTAAAAAGGAGGAAATGAGGAAGCTACAAAAAGAACGCAAAGTTTTTGAAATGTACACTACAACTGCAAGATCTTTTCCAGATAAAAAGGAACGTGAAGAAATACAGGTATGCCACTTCTTTACGTTGTACTCATATAAGTTGCTAAAGGTGACAGTCTTCTAAGAATCTTTTTAGAATGATTTGATGTGTCAAAGAGAAATTGGGTAGCAATTCATTAATCATTCAGTCATTCAACAAATGTCAGGATCTGCATCTTTTGTAGTCTTTCAAAAAGTAAAACCTATCAATTATTTTCTTACTAAAGGCTTCTAATAAAAGGCTGTGATAATGATATGATGGAATTACCAAGCCAGGAACTGGACATTCACCAGCGTAGTGTTGATTTTTTTGACCTACTACACACCAACTAGTGTTAAATTCTGTTCATTTATAATACTTTAATAACATAGAAAAACTTGATAGGTGCTATTGAGTCAGCTCTGACTTAATCACCCCATGTTCAACAGAATGAATACTGCTTGATCCTGCACCACCCTCACAATATTTGCTGTTGAGCTCATCATTGCAGCAAATGTATGAGTCCATCTCATTGAGAGCCTTCCCATTTTTCACTGACTCTCTACCAAGCATGATAACCTTCTCCAGGAACTGGTCCATTCTGAAAACAAGACCAGAGTGTGTGAGATGAAGGCTGGCCATTCTCACTTGTATGGAACATTAGACACAGACATATTTGTTCTTCTGAAATTCCAGAGTTCATATGTAGCAGGTTTGCCCAGTGCAGGATGCTATCTAATTTCTTTTTCTTTTTTTTTTAAATTGTGATTTGGGTGAAGAATTACAGAGAAAATTCACTTTCCATACAGCAGTTCACATATACTTTGTCTCATGTCATTGACCACAGTTTACCACAATGCAATAGCTCCACTCCCACTTCCTGCCCATAATTATCTCTTCCCAGTGTCCATCCCTCCATACACTCCTGCCCCCTGAGCTGTCTCCCTGTGCATAAGCAGCCCTTTTTTCTCCCATGATTATTCTCTCCAAAGAGTGTATCTACCTGACGTAAATGTTAACTTATATGCCTGTATTTTGTTTGGCTGGAAACCACAGGTGTGGGTTCATTCCAGACCTGAAGGACAGCTAGGGGCCATAGTCTCAGTGGTTCCACCAGGCTCTATCGG
>NW_006922148.1:961644-962347 GCF_000298275.1 Orycteropus afer afer | reverse complement strand
GCTCCTCAGTTGCTCATAGCAAATCCCACCTTGGAGTTTACAAAGACTTATGGGTAGAAAAGCCACACAAAGTAATTTACTATACCACAATTGCTTATAGCATACAATGCAACACATTTTCCATTTTGCATATTTTAAATATTAGTATTTTTGAGTTGCATACTTTGCTGCCTTACACACTTATGGCTTAAGTTATCACATACCGTTATGTTAATTAAAGTCTTTAATTATACTTATTTATGTAGAGAAAAACATGTGCTATTATATTTTGGTTAGTGGTCAATGTATTAAATCCAATATATTATAAATTTTATTTCAAAAGGTAATATATTCCCATTCAAAGGTACAAAAAGATGTGCAATCAAATCTCTCCACCTATTTTACCCTTCTGGAGGCAACCAGTGCTACTAGTTTCTTGTGTGTTTTTAGAGAAATTCTATCCATACAGAAAAACACATAGCTTTTTAAATTTTTACATTAATGATAGCATGCTGAAATTTTATATCTTAACATAAGAAGTATCTTTATTTTATGCTGCATCAAATTGCATTATATACATTATATGAATGTGTCATAATTTACTTAAGCATTTATGTACTTTCTATTCTTTTTTTCTTTTTTTTTAATTTTATTTTGATTTGGGTGAAGATTTACAGAGTAAATTCACTTTTCATACAGCAGTTCACATATACTTTGTCTCATG
>NW_006922148.1:943861-958189 GCF_000298275.1 Orycteropus afer afer | reverse complement strand
AACAAAACAAAAATAAAAAAATAAAAAAAAAACAAAACACAGTAGGGAAGGAGAATAATAAATGTATAAAAAAATAGGAAGAATGCAAAAAGAAAACAAGAAATGGGGTTAGTCACGAGGAAAAAAAGTGGGGGTTGGGCAGAATTTCAACTAGGCACAGGGGAAAGGAAAAATGCTGAAAACTAGGACCTGGTAACAGAAGATTAAGAATAATAATAAAAAGGACAATAAGTATTAATAGTATTATTTGTTTTAAAATGGACAAATAAAAGCAAAGTAATCACTGGGAAAAAGAAAGCAAAAAAGAAAAAAAAAAAAAAATCAGTGGATGACTGGGTAGGGCTCCCAGGCTCCGTCTGAGCACGCCGACTGTGATGGAGTTCCTATGGGCCCAGAAGGTAGGTGGGAGTGGGGCTGGCCACACCTCTGTTCACCAAGCAGGTATAGGGTGTAGTAACAAGAAGAATGTTGTACCTTTTCAGTCTTGCAGGCCCCGAGTGTCCTTGGAGTTGCTGGAAAGCAGAGCGTGTTCTTAAGCCTCAGAAATCTGCCAGAGCGCTGCCTCTTTAAATATCCAAAATAGTCAAGCTGCTTTTTAAACCTTCAAAATGGCGGTGCCCTCTGGCCCAGCAAAAGTCCACAGCTCAGCCCACCCTTCTCTTCACCTTCTCTGCTTGTTCCCCAGCCACGGTGCACAGTCCGTGCAGTCCCTGGCTAGCCGGGTGATTTTTAGGTTAATTCTTAGGTCCTACCACCAGTCGGGGATCTCCGAGCTGCCTGTACTGTCAGGGTCACTCCATTCGCTGTCAGACCGCAGCTCCGTATGTCTCCTTTTTTTGGTATTTTCATGCAAATTCTTCTGCTAATTGGGGTTTAGTCCAATTCTGTATCCTTCCCTTCAAGGCTCAGGGGTCCATGATTATCTTCTGTGTCTGTGTTAATTGGCTTCCCTTTTCTTTGTTGAAGAGGGTCTGTGCAATCCTTCTGCCTAGTCTGCCATCTTGCCGGAACCTCCTGCACTTTCTATTCTTCTGTTCGTAGAATAATATTACCTTTTATAATTATTCTTCTTTTTAATTTAACACATGTTAATTGAGTATCTACTATGTGCCAAAGTTCCTGGGTGGCGGAAACAGTTTGCCGTTGCCCATTAACCTAAAGGTTGGTGGGTCAAACTCACCCTGTGATGCTGTGGAAGAAAAGCCTGGTGAACTGATTTTGTAAAAATACAGCCAAGAAAACCCTATGGAGCTGTTCTATTCTGTAACGTATGGGATTGCAAGTTGTATTTGACTTGATATCAGTGGTTTGGTTTTTTCCCTATGTGCCAGGCACACCCTATGAACTGGGAATACAGAAGTGAACAAAACAAATCCTTTCCCTCATGTAGTTTACATATTCAAGTATATCTGTAAGACAAGTATAATTTCTGAGTTAAAAGGTATATACATTGACAAACATTGCCAGGTTAACTCTGCATAACTATCATGCTGTTGCTGGGTGCCATTGAATCAGTTTCAACTCACAATGACCTCAGATGCCACAGTGGAACTGCCCCACATGCTATAATTTTTACCACCACTTATCTGTCAGTTTGCCATATTGTGGTGGCTTACATATTGCTGTGATGCTGGAAGCTATGCCACCAGGATTTCAAATACCAGAAGGGTCATCCATGATAGACAGGTTTCAGCAGAGCTTCCAGACTAAGATAGACTAGGAAGAAGGAAGAGGCAGCACACTTCTGAAAAATTGGCTACTGAAAACCTTATGAATAACAGGGAAACATTGATGCACATGTTAATTGTTAGTAGAAGATAAGCCCCTCAGGTTAAGACAGAGCATACTGGCCCTACAAGATAACCAGAACAGCTAAGTGAGCAAATCCTCCTTCCATTACTATATTTACTCTGACCTCCCCAGACTAGCCATAACCAGCCTGATTTGGTTTGGCAGCCATTTTATTATTCTGGGTAACTTTTAGGTCTTTAAGTGCCTCATGAATATTCATCTCTCTGTGATGGATAGAGTTAAGCCTCCATTTTTTATACATGTGATGTATGGAAAAGTATGTAACATGAACCGTGCCTGCGTAGAATGTAGAATTATGTTTATCCATGATTTTGAGTAACTTCCTACTTTGGAAACAGTATATAAGGGAAGCTTGAAGGAGCCTTCCTTGGAGCAGTCTTGGAGGCACTCACAAAAAACAAATTCACTGCTATCGAGTTGGATCCAACTCATAGCGACCCCTCCTTGGGTTTCTGAGGAGGTTTCACTACAGAAATAGATTGCCTAATCTTCCAAGGGGGAGCTCTGGTAGCATAGTGCCTAAGGCACTTGACTGCTAACCAGAAGGTTGGCGGTTCAAGCCCACCAGCCACTCCTTAGAAGAAGGTTGGGCAACCTACTTCCGTAGTGATACCACTTTGGAAACCCAAGGAGGGGTTGCTATGAGTCGGGTCTGACTCGATGGCACATAACAACAACAACAATCTTCCAAGGAGTGGCTGATGAATTTGAACTGCCTGCTTTCTGGTTAGCAGTCAAATGCCTTAGGCACTATGCCACCAGAGCTCTACCCTAGCTATTCCTTTCTGTGGCCAAAAAAATAAAAGTGCCTTTCTGTTTTCCCACCATAGCCTCTTGTTTATTGGCTACAGTGAGTCGTGCTGAGCAGTGCCTGGATTTTTAACCGGCAGCAAGGTTGGAAGGCACTCAAAATACAGCTCGGGAAGAATTGCCTCCTCACAGTAGAATTGATCTTCATGATGTGAGTGGAATAAATCTTTCTGAACCTTCATTTGCTGATGTGGCATGATTCAAAATGAGAAGAAACAGCTGAAAACTTTCATTAATAATCAGAATGTGGAATATATGAAGTATGTATCTAGGAAAATTAGAAGTTGTCAAAAAATGAAATGGAATGCATAAAGATCAATATTCCAGATATGAGACAAAAAAAAACAAACAAACCCCGAACTCACTGCTATTGAGTTGATTCTGACTCATAGAGACCCTCATTGGATTTCCAAGGCTGTAAATCTTTATGGAAGTAGATCACCCCATCTTCCTTCTGTGGAGCAGCTGGTGGGTTTGAACTGCTAACCTTCTGGCTAGCAGCCAAAATGCCTTATCCACTGCACCACCAGAACCACCAGACCCCCGAGGCATTAGTGAGCTGAAATGAACTGTATTGACCATTTTGAATGGGACAGTTGTATGATCTACTATGCTGGGAATGACAAATGAGGAGGAATAACTTGCATTTTTGTCAAAAGGAACATTTCAAGATCTATCCTGAGGTACCATGCTGTCAGTGATAGGGCAATATCCATACACCTACAAGGGAGACTGCTAACCAGAAGGCTGGCGGTTCAAACCCACCAACCATTCCTTGGAAGGAAGGTTGGGCAATCTACTTCCATAGTGTTACCTCCTTGGAACCCAAGGAGGGGTGGCTATGAGTTGGGTCTGACTTGATGGCACATAACAACAAAAACAACACAAGGAAGACCAGTTAATACTACTGTTATTCAAATTTACACACCAACCATTAAAGGCAAAAATGAAGAAACTGAAGGTTTTTACCTGCTTCAGCAGTCTGAAATTGACCAAATATGCAATCAATATCTGTTGTTAATTACTGGTGTTTGGCATGCCAAAGTTGGAAGCAAAGAAGAAGCATAAGTAGTTGGAACATTCGGCCTTGGTGACAGAAATGATGTTGAAGATCACATGACAGAATTTTGCAAGAAAAACAACTTAATCATTGCAGATACCTTTTTTCAACAACATAAATGGTAACTGTACACACGGACTTTGCCAGGTGGAATACAGAGGAATCAAATTGATCTGTGGAAAGAGATGATGGAGAAACTCAATATCATCACTCAGAACAAGGCCAGGGATTGACTGTGGGACCAGACCATCTAAAATAAATAAATTAAAATAAGTCCCTGAGGGCCAGAATAAGGCCTTGAGTATTAAAAAAAAAAACCAAAAAAACAAAAACCAAATTCACTGCCATCAAGTTGATTCCAACTCATAGCGACCCCCATTGGGTTTCCAAGGCTGTATCTTTATGGAAGCAAATTGCCTCATCTTCCTCCTATGGAGCAGATGGTGGGTTTGAACTGGCAGTGTTCTGGTTAGCAGGCCAATGCTTTACCCACTATACCACCAGAGCTCCTTAACTTAGAGAACATCTCAGGAATAGATTTGATGCATTGAACACCAGTAATTGAAGACAAGATGAGCTGTAGGAAGACATTAAGCACATCATACATGAAGAAAGGAAAAGCTCATTAAAGACAAGAAGGAAAGAATAGACCAAAATGAATGTCAGAAGACATTCTGAAACTTGCTCTTAAACAGAGTAGCCAAAGTGAATGGGAGAAACGTTGAAATAAAAGGGCTGAACAGAACATTTCAAAGGGTAGCTTGAGAAGACAAAGTTAAGTATTATAATGAAACGTGAAAGACCTGGAGTCAGAAAAGCAAAATGGAAGAACATGCTTGGCATTTCTCAAACCGAAAGAACTGAAAAAATTCAAGCTTTAGGTTGCAATATTGAAGACTTCTAAGGGTAAAATATGGAATGATGTAGGAAACATCCAAAGAAGATGGGAGGAATACACAGAGTCACTGTATGAAAAAGAATTGGTTAGCACTCGCCCGTTTCAGGAAGTACTATTCAAGCAAGAATTAATTGTGTTGAAGGAAGAAGTCCATGCTTCGCTGAAGGCATTGGTGATAAACAGGCATCCTGGAATTGATGGAATATCCATTGAGATGTTTCAACAAATGGATGCAGTGCTGGAGGTGTTTGCTCATTTATGCCAAGAAATTTGGAAGACAGTTAGTTACCTGGCCAACTGACTGGAAGAGATGCATATTTGTGCCCACTCCCAAGAAATGTTCAACAACAGAATGCAGAAATTATCAAACAGTATTATCAATATCACATGCAAGTAAAATTTTGCTAAAGATAATTCAAAAACTGTTGCAGTATACAACAAACACAACACAGTGCTGTTGAGTCGGATCCAACTCATAGTGACTCCTCCTTGGGTTTCCAAGGCAGTATGACTATGGAAGTAGATTGCCTAACCTTCCTTCCAAGGAGTGGCTCGTGGGTTTGAACCACCAACCTTCTGGTTAGCAGTCAAATGCCTTAGGCACTATGCCATCAGAGCTCCTGTTGCAGCAGTATATTGACAGAGAACTGCCAGACATTCAAGAAAGATTTAGAAGAGCATGTGGATGGAATGAGGATTATCATTCCTGATGTCAGGTGGATCTTGGCTGAAAGCAGAGAATACCAGAAAGAAATTTACTGGTGTTTTATTGACTATGCAAAGGTATTCAACTGTGTGCATTAGAACATTGGAAAGAATGGATTCCAGAACACTTAATGTGCTGCTCATGAATAACTTGTCCATAGATGAAGAGGCAATCTTTCAAACAGAACAAGGTGGGAAGTAGGAGGGACAACTGCATGTTTTAAAACCAGAAAGGTGTGTGTCAGGGTTCTATCCTTTTACCATACTTAAGCAATCTATATGCTTAGCAAATAATATGAGAAGCTAGATTATTTGAAGAAGAACTCAGCATCAGGATTGGAGGAAGACTCATTAACAACCTGCCATATGCAGATGACACAACCTTAATTGCTGAAAGCAAAGAAAACTTGAAGTACTTACTGATGAAAAAGACTACAGCCTGCAGTATGGCTTGCATCTGAACATAAAAGTCCTCACAACCGGACCAATATGCAATATCATGATAAATGGATGAAAGATTGAAATTGTCAAGGATTTTATTTTACTTGGATGCACAATCAATGCCCATGGAAGCAACAGTCAAGAAATCAAATGATGAATTGTATTCGGGAGCTCTGGTGGCACAGTGCCTAAGGCATTTGACTGCTAACCAGAGAACCACCAGCCACTCCTTGGAAGGAAGGTTAGGCAGTGTATTTCCATAGTGATACCTCCTTGGAAACCCAAGGAGGGGTTGCTATGAGTTGGATCTGACTTGATGACAGTGTTTTGTTTTGTTTTTTTAATTCGGCCACTCACCTGCAAAAATCCTCTTTAAAGTGTTAAAGAGCAAACATGTCACTTGAAAACTATGTTACTTTCAGTAGTCTCATATGCATGTGAAAGCTGGATGATGAATAAGGAAGACTGAAGAAGAGTTAAGAGTTGATGTATTTGAGCTTCGCTGTTGGCAAAAAATACTGGATGTACCATGGTCTGCTAGAAGAATGAAAAACTCTGTCTTGGATCTGTTCATCATATGCCTCCCATTTATGCTTGGAGGAAGTGCAATAGGAATCCTCTTTAGAAGCAAGAATGGCCAGACTATATCTCACCTCCTTTGGTCATATTATTAGAAGGGACCAATCCCTGGAGAAGGATATCATGCTTGGTGGAAAATAGAGGTCAGTGACAAAGAGGAAGATCCTCAATGGGATGGACTGACACAGTGGCTGCGGTGATGGGCTCAAGCGTGGCAATGAGTGTGAGAATGGTGCAGGATTGGTTAGTATTTTGTTCTATTGTTCGTTGGGTTGCTATGATTTGGGACTGACTCACTGGCATCTAACAACAGCAGGAACAATCTTTCCAAGAAGAGATTGCCAAGTCTTTCTACTGCAGAGCCAGTGGGTCAGTTTGAACCACAATTTTTAAACAGTGCACTGTTATCAGACTTTTTGTTCTTTGCCTGTCTGATAGGTAAAAAAGGTTGAAAATGGATTTTAAACTTCATTGAATTTCTCTTAAACAATCTGAATTATAGTGACAAATTTAGCATAACTTTTTTGTGAGCACTTCAGATACTTTAAATAGTAGTTAAAACATAACCACTTCAGCTATCACACAGCTTTTGACTCAATTTAAAACTATAGTCTGTTTTTAAATACCCACACAATGAGTATATCATTTCTTTTTTGTTGTTGTTGTTTATAAATCTCTTAGGATTAGAGCAATAGTATATACTTCAATACCTTGCTACATTATCAAAATCTTACCAGATATAAGAAAAAAAAAAAAAAAGTTCACACTCAAGATTTTAAGATTAAGATTGTTTTACCCTCTTTCTCTCTTCTAGTTCAGGGCCTCATAGCTTCTTCCAAGGTGATTCAAACTGGAGCACACTGAGCTTTTTTGTAGTTATACATTACTTTCCCAAGTGAATAACACAGTTAACTTTCTTGCAACCTAATGCTTTTTCTTGCAATAATGTATTTAAGTCTGTGCTGTTCAGCACAGTAGGCTACTAGCCTTATGTGGCTATTTTAATTAATTACAAATTCTGTTTCTTAAAACCACATGTCAAGTGCTAATAGCCACATGTGGCTTTTGGATACCTTGACAGCACTGACCTAGAGGTTTCATCTTCGGAAAGTAAGAATTGGGTTGGTGAGTTAGCTTTCCTCTTTAGGATAGTAAACTATTTTATCATTTGGGAACTCATTCTTGAACACTCTTTCTACTTTGTTATTTTGTATGACTTCTGGTATTAAGTATTGGACCCCTGTTCAGATCTGGTTGGTGGGTGTTACCATGGGTATTTATTAGTCCTTTCCCTTTTGGTACAGTTTCTTCCTTTCTCTGTACTGTTTGAGTTATTCATAGTACCCTTTGTTTCTCCTTTTTATTCTTTCTACTATACAAATATTTTCTTAATAAACAGATATATACTTAATTGAATATCCATATTTATTGATGCTTTTCTGATAATCACTTTTGACTTCTGTTTATACAGTTGCAAAATGCTTATAGACACTTCCAGCAGTTTCTTCATTATCTCATTTAGGCCACTTAAAGCAACTTATTTTCTTAAAACTGTGTTCTTCTTTTGAATTACAGATATAATCTGTTTTCAGGGCAGCTAGGATTTTTTTTTTCTTTTCACTGTCTTGTCTTTTCTTTATTATGGTGAAAGCATACACAACAAGACATTCACCAATGTAACAACTTCCACATTTACAGCTCAAGGACATTGATGGCATTTTTCATGTTGTGCTACCATTGCTGCTATCATTTTCCAAAATATTCTATCACCATTAGCATAAACGCAATACCCCACAAACAAAAGCTTCCCCTTTTCTCCACCCTACTACCCCTGGTAACCACATATAATCTTTAGTTTATATATATATATATATATATGTTTTTTTTTTCAACCTATTTAGGAACTTTCCCTACCTCCTCTCCCATCCCTGCTAACCAACAGAGAAGGTTTCCTTCCATATATAAATCTTTTTTTTGGCTCTTAACAGTAGTGGACTAATACGATATTTTTCCTTCTGTGATTGACTTATTTCACTCAGTATAATGCCCTCTGAGTTCATCCACCACATCAATGTGGTGTTTTGCAGATTCTATGTCATTCTTCAGTGTTGCATAGTATTCCGCTGTATGTGAGTACCACAGCTTGCATATCCATTCCTCCGTAGATGGGCACTTAGGTTGTTTCCATCACTTTGCTGTTGTGAATAGTGCTGCAATGAGCATGGGTGTGCATATATCTGTTCATATCCTGGTTCTCTCTTCTTTAGGATATATAGCTAGTAATAAGATTGCTGGATCAAATGGTATTTCTAGTTCCAATTTTTTTTTTTTTTGGTGTGTCTGTGTGTGATTTGGGTGAAAGTTTACAGAGAAAATTGACTTTCCATCCAGAAGTTTACATACACTTTGTCTCATGACATTGACTACAATTTACCACCATGCAACAGCTCCCCTCCCCCTTCCTCCCCATAGTTACCTCTTCCTTATGTCCTTTGCTCCATACACTCCTGCCCCCTGAATTGTGTCCCTGTGCTTACACAGTCCTTCTATTCCCCCATGATTGTTCTCTCCAAGGAGTGTATCTATCTAGTGTAAATGTTCACCTCATATGCCAGTTTTTTGTTCACCTGGAAGCCACAGGTGTGGGTTCAATTCCAGATTTGAAAGGCAGCTAGGGGCCATAATCTCAGGGGTTCCACCAGGGTATATCAGACCAGCAAACCTTGTCCCTTTTCTTTTTCTAAATGATTTTGAATTTTGTCCCACATTGTTCTCCCACTCTATCCAGGATTTCCTACATAGATCCCCCTCCGAGTTGTTGATAGTCATAGCCGGGCACGATCTAGTTCTTCTGGTTTCATAGTCGTATAGGCTGAGGATCACATGGTGTACCAACCAGTTGCTTGGACTAATTGTTTCCTTGAATCTTTGGTTTTCTTCATTCTTCTTTGCTCTGGACTAGGAGAGACCCATCATATTTCTACCTTTTTAAGGAATTGCAGGGCAGCTAGTTTTGAATTTGGCCTCTTTTCTTTTTCCCTTTACCTCAATTCTTCTTTCACTTCGTCATGAATTCCTATTAATTGTTGTTCATCATATGTCTCTCATTTATGCTTTTCTTTCTTTTTCAGTTAATACCTTAGTCTAAACCTTAATTACCTTATTATAGTATTATAGTGAGCTTGTAAGTGGTGTCTGTCTTCTGGAGTTAATTTTGTTATAGGGTATGATCCCCTCCTTCCCTCTTCTGAAAAATTTAACATTATTGAAATGTCATTGATTGACTAAGCTTTATTTTTTATTGTCTGTGTTACTTCCTTCATTACATATTTAATTTTTATGATAGTATCTTTTTGGGCTGGATATTCTGTTTCATTGATATATCTTTATTCTTATATTGCATTGTTTTAACTTTAGTAACACCCCCTCTTCCCCCCAATTCTCCTTTGGAGGCTTTAAAACAGCAGATAGCAGATTTACAGGAAGATTTGAAAAGAAAAGAAGCAAAATGGTCAAGCACACATAGCCGTCTTAGAAGCCAGATAGAAATGTTAGTCAAAGAGAACACAGACCTCCGGGAAGAAATAAAAATGATGGAAAAGTTTCGGCTAGATTCCTGGAAGAGAGCAGAAGCTGTTGAAAACAGCGTAAGGGCAGATCAGTGTGTGACTACTATGAGAAAAGATGAATCTGTGGTAAGTTTGGAAGGGCCGTGGGTTTTGTGTCCAGGGTAGATATTAAACTGTTTGAGCACTACTACACAGGTAGTTCTAAAATCAGTTTTTATAATTATTATAAAGGGGGTTTACCACAATAGGCAAATAATCTCAGTTAAAATAAGTCAAGTGAAGTTTTTACAGAGTGTCACATGCATATGATCTTTTTTAGTCAAATAATTATTACTTCATTCATCTATATTAACAAGGACTATGTACTAGACATTGTTTTAGGCATTAGGGGTACAACATTGAGCAACATAGACAAAATTCCTTGCCCTCATTGAACTTATATTCTAGTGGCAGAGAATGATTACAAATAAGAAGCTAAGGAGAAGCAGCCAGGGAGGGGTAAGGGTGTTGCAATTTTAGATAGGATGGCCATAGAAGGTCTTACTGAGAAAGTGACATTTGAATAATGTGAAGAAGTCATGCTGTTCCCTGGGTAAAAAGTATAGCAGGCAGACTGGACACTATGTGTAAAGGCCTTGAGTCAGTAGTTTACCTGGTGGGTTTGAGGAATAGCAAGGAGGCTAATGTAGCTGGAGCAGAGTGAGTAGGCACAATTACTGATATTAGAAATTTGGAAGATAGAAGGTGCAGATCATGTTATTGTTATATGCCATTGAGTTGGACCCGACTCCTAGTGACCCTCCTTGGGTTTCCGAGAAGGTATCACTATGGAAGTAGATTGCCCACATTAGGCCTTAATAGATGATTGTGAGCACTTTGGCTTTTACTCTGAGTCAAATGGGGAGCCACTGGAGAGCTCTGAATAAAGAATGGCTTGATTTTTATTTCAGTAAGTTCATTCTATTTCTCCTGTAGACTTAAGAATAGATTTAAGGAGGGAGTATGAGTACAATCTATATGAGTTTGGGGACTGTTGGAATAACTGAGATCAGAGATGATGATAGCTTAGACCAGAGGTGAGGAGAAGTCAACAGTATTTGTGATAAATTGGATATGGAGTTTGATAGCAAGAAAAGATTTTAAGTTTAGTTTTTTTTGGCTTAATGGAGTTTCTGTTTAAAATGAGAGATCATGCTTTTCTATGGAGTGTGGATATTAGTTGACATTTGGAGAAGGTAAGTTTGAAATGCCTACTAGAAACAAAGTGGAGATGTAAACCTGGGAGTTATACCAAGTATCTGGAGAGGTACAGGTTGGAGATACAAATTTGGGGGTCATCAGAATGTGTGGCAAAGCATGGACCTGGGAGGGATCACCAAACCTGTGAGTATAGATACTGAACAGGTACAAGTCCTGAGCCAAATTATTAGGAGATGAAGAGGTAAGGAGGAACCAGCAAGAGAGTGGAGAATGAGCAGTCAGAGATGGATGAAGAAAATTAGGCCAAGCATTGGTGTCCTTAAAGCCAAGTACATAGAGTATATCCAGGAGGAGAGAGTAATCAACAGTGTCAGATGCTGCTGACAAGATAAGGACTGAAAATTGACTATCGGATTTACCAAGTAGAGGTAATTTTTGACCTTGATAAGATATATTTTTTGGGAGGTGTGGCAGATGAAACGCCTGAATAAGGAGAAATTCAGAGTGTTGCAGCTTTTTGGAGTAGTTTTGCAATACTGTGAATATAAGATAAGTGGAAGTAATGGCTAGAAGCAGAAATATTATTTTGGTTTTTTTTTTTTCAAGATGGGAAAATGAACAGATTTTTACATATTTGATGGGATTGATTCAATAGAGAGGAAAATATCAAAGCAGAGAAAGTAGGGAGAATTGTTGAAGCAGTGTCTTTGAGTGAGAGAGGATAGGATATAGTGAGTAAGTGCCAAGATTGGCCTTTAGCTAAGAGTATGGACAGTTTATCCCTAATCATAGATGTGAGAGAAGTCCTGGTGGTATTTTAGTTAAAGTAGGTGCAGGTATCCCCTGCTTTTTGAAAGTTTTCTTTATACCACTCAGCTTTGAAAGACCTACATTAGTACCTGTTTTTGGTAACCATAAGAAATCTGAAGAGGATGTTTGCTTTGATGAAAAAGTGAAACTAGAGTTCAGTGTTTGTTTTGCAGTGAGCCGTTAAAGAGGCAGTGCACAATGAGCAGTGATAGTGTCTAGTCGTTTCACCAAATTGCTTCCCCAGGAACTACACTGTATATTCATAATTTCACTTTTTATGGGCTATGTATTTATCATATCATTCCTACTTTTACTGTATATTAGTGTTATTTTAGGTTTTATGTGTTACTTGGAATGATTTGGTTATTTTTTGGATCTGGGAACACTCAAAACTTTTGTCCATATAAAGTAAGGGTAAAGGTTTTTTCACTTAATGCCATTTTATTCAATGGAAGGTTTCATAGGAACCTCTCTACTTTCAGATAGTAGTGGGGAACCTTTATTTAATAGTGATAATTGGAAGCAACATGAATGATAAAACTTACAACACTCTCATCATTAGCTGAGTTCTGTTAGTTTCACTCATTGTACTAATATGTAGACTAATACTTATATTCAAAATTCTCTCTTGTACTACAGAAGCCATCAATTTGCTTTCAAAAAAGCCCAGTGTCTTCAGGAAACCAGGTAGAAAAGCATAAGAAAAATTATTTGCCAACACAAGGTAGGCAGTTGTTCCTTACATTTTTAATGAACAGTGAAATATATCAGCAATATAAAGCATAGAAAATATTCCCAACTAAGGAAAAAAAAAAAACACTATAAATATTATTGAAGCCCTGGTGTATCTTACTCCTCCTGATTAATTTGTACCTTGATAGCATTTGTTTTTTATTCTTTTACTACATTATGTCCATTAATCAAAATAATATTGTTTCAGACTATATGTATCCTTCTATAATTTGCTTTTTTCTCAGTATTTGAAGACTTACCCATATTAATCCATGTAAAATCTGGTTTATTTTAATAGCTATATAGATTCCATTGTATATATGTTGCAGTTAAGTGTTCCTATTGATGGACATTCAAGTTTTTCCCAGTGTTTCATGATAATGAATGAGTCTTGCAGAGTACATTTTCAATCATGTCAGTTTCCCTGGAATACATATTTAGAGTAAGATGCTGGATCATATCAGACTTCAGTAACTTTGCTCTGGAGGTTTTACCTTTGTTCTGCAAAATGATTAATAATGCCGTTTGTATTTGTTAACACTTAATGTGGTCAGACTTTAAAATTTTGGTTAATCAGATGGATATGATAGGGTGACTCAGTATAGTTTTAATATTTCCCTTATTACTGGTAAGGTTGTATGAACATCTTTTTGTATATTTAGTGGCTGTTTCTGTTTCCTCTTTTGGGAATTGACTGTACTTACCCTTTGCCCATTTAAAATTTTGGTGTGTGTTGTTTCTTAAAGCTAATTATTTATTCTGCAGCCTAATCCTTTGTCGGCTTTAAGCACTGCCAGTATTTTCTCCTAATCTGGGTTTATCTTTTCAGTTTGTGTTTTTTATGTACATGTTTTTCCTTTTAATAATGAATTTATCAAACTTCTCCTTTATAGTCTTTGCTTTTCATGACTTTCAGAAATCCTTGTTAATTATATACCATTTTCTTCTGTAAAGTTTAATTTTCACTTCTGGGTCTTTAATCTGCTTGGACATTAAAAACAAAAGTGTTTTTGTGAAATAAATTTAGAGAAGTGGCTATAACATATTGCAAAAACAGCAAGGAGGCCACATGTTCTGACCTCTTCTAATCCCACAAGAGGAAGACAGGGTTACCAGCAGTAACCCAAGGCCTATTACTGCAAGGCCAGACATGCTGCCTCCCTCCAGCCCTTTCTCCAACGGTTCCTCCCAGAGCACCCACCACCTCTCTTCTGGGTTCGATAATTCGCTGCAGTGGCCACACAGAACTCACAGATTACAGGGTTTATTAGGGAAGCACCAAGCTACAATTTGAGTTCAGGAAAAATGCTCAGTCTCTCTCCCAACCCAGTGTCCCTCAGCCAACAGTCTCTCACAGTCTCTTTCCCAACAGTGCTGGTCCCTTGGTGTCTCACTCAGCGATACGTGTCTCTTGCGTCTCTTTCCTAGCAGCATGTGTCTCGTTCAAGAGCATGTGTCTCTTTCAGCAGCACATCTTCCTCCACCAGCAGGCAGAGAGAGCTCTGCCTCCAGGAGGCCTCCTTTAGAGCCCGGCAGGGTGGTCAAACTAGCCAATCATAGCATCAGAACTCTAAGCACCTGAGAGAGAGTGGGCACCTCCCAGAACATTGTTTTGTGCCACGCCCAACAGAAATACTCCAGGTGGACACCTTCAGCAATCAGGAGCTCCTCAGTTGCTCATAGAAAATCTCACCTTGGAGTTTACAAAGACT
>NW_006922148.1:941360-943276 GCF_000298275.1 Orycteropus afer afer | reverse complement strand
TTTTTTTTTTTTTTTTTCTTCCATTAATCTAGCTTCCCTGTTCCTTCTTAGCTTCTTTTTGTTTTGGGGTAAATGTTGACCATTTGGTCTCATATAGTTGATTAGTTTAAGGTAGCACACTGGTCACAGGTGATATTGTTTATTTTATAAGCCAATCTATGATTTGGAAGACCATGGGGAATGACTTAAATTCTAAGTTCAAAGGGTATTTTTAAGGAGATAGTCTCAGTGGTTCCTCTAGTCTCTGTTGATACAGTAAGTCTTGTCACTTTTAGAAATTTGAGTTTTGTTCTACATTTTTCTTCCATCATAACTGACACCTATTGTGTCCCTGGTCAGAACGGTGGCAGTGTAGTGGTAGCCAGCCACCATCTAATTCTTCTAGTCTCAGCTAGAAAAGGCTGCAGTTCTTGTGGGCCATTAGTCCTATGGACTAATTTCTACCTTGAGTCTTTAGTTTCCTTCACTCTCCTTTGTGCAGACAGGAAGACACTAATAGTTGTATCTTAGATAGCTGTGTACAAGCTTTTACTATCCCAGACACTACTCAGCTAAATACATTCTTTTCTTTCATTAAACATTGTTTTAGAGATTTAATCATTTTGGAGTACACTCCTAATTCATTAATTTTCACGGCAGTGTACTTAAACAATGAATGTTATGACTATGGTTTTATATTCTGGTGCGCACACATTCATTTCTTTAGGGCATTTGCTTAGGAGTGGAGTTACTGGGTAACTCATATGAATTTCTTTAATAGATGTTGCCAAAATATTCTGTATAATGATTTGTTCTCTTTCTAGCCATAAAAGTAACTTTGCTCCACACCTTGCCAGTACTTGGTATTGTTAGACTTAAAATTTTGCTAGTCCAGTATGGTTGTAATGGTTGTTGTTGCTATGTGCTGTCGAGTCATCTCCGACTCATAGTAACCTTATGTACAACAGAACGAACACTACCTGGTCTGTGCCAGCCTCACAATCCCTACTAAACCTGAGCCCAGTGATGTAGCCACTGTGTCAATCCGTCTTGTTGAGGGCCTTCCCCTTTTTTGTTGACCCTCCACTTTACCAAGCATGACATCCTTCTCTAGAGAATGGTCCCTTCTGATAACATGACCAAAGTAGGTGAGATGAAGTCTGGCCATTCTCACTTCCGAGGAGCATTCTGGTTACACTTCTTTCAGGACAGATTTGTTAGTTCTTTTAGCAGTCCATGGTACTTTGAACATTCTTCATCAACACCACAACTCAAAAGCATCAACTCTTCTTTGGTCTTCTTTATCCGTTGTCCAGCTCTTACATGCATATGACGCTACTGAAAATACCATGGCTTGGGTTAGGTGCATCTTGGTCTTCAAGGAGATATCTTTGCTCTTCAGTATGTGAAAGAAGTCTTTTGCAATAGATTTGTCCAATGCAATATGTCTTTTGATGCCGTGACTGCTGCTTCCATTGGCACTGATTGTAGAACCAAGTAATATGAAGTCTTTGACAACTTCGATCTTTTCTCCATTTATCATCATGCTGCTTATTGGTCCAGTTGTGAGGATTTTGGTTTTCTTTATATCGAGGTGTAATCCATACTGCAGACTGTAGTCTTTAATCTTCATGAGTAAGTGCTCCAAGTCATCCTCACTTTCAGCAAGCAAAATTTTGTCATCTGTGTATCTCAGGTTGTTAATGAGCCTTCTTCCAATACTGATGCCATATTCTTCATATAGTCCAGCTTCTCTGATTATTTGCTCAGCATACAGATTGAGTAAGTATGGTGAAACGATGCAACCCTCATGCACTCCCTTCCTGATTTAAAACCATGCACTATCCCCTTGTTCTGTTCGAAGGACAGCCTCCTGGTCTATGTACAGGTTCCTCATGAGTACAATTAAGTGTTCTGGAATTCCCATTCTTTTTTTT
>NW_006922148.1:926065-936925 GCF_000298275.1 Orycteropus afer afer | reverse complement strand
CCCTTCAAGGCTCAGGGGTCCAAGATTATCTTCTGTGTCTGTGTTAATTGGTTTCCCTTTTCTTTGTTGAAGAGGGTCTGTGCAATCCTTCTGCCTAGTCTGCCATCTTGCTGGAACTAACTTTGGTAGTTTTTAAAACCCAAACATTGATTCAAATGTGCTCATTAGAATTTCATGTCCTCCATGCTCTTGAAACCAAAACCAAACCAAATTCATTGCCATCAAGTCAGATCCAACCTATAGCAACCCCTCCTTGGGTTTCTCAGGCAGTATCACTATGGAAGTAGATTGCCTAACCTTCCTTCTGAGGTGTGGCTGGTGGGTTTGAACTGCCAGCCTTCTGGTTAGCAGTCAGGTGCTGTAGGCACTATGTTAAGGGAACTGTCTAATTCTCTCTTGCTGATAGAATAGAAATACCACAAGTGGATGGGTTTAAGAAACATGAATTTACTCTGTTACAGTTTAGGAACCTAGAAGCCCAAATTCAGAGTGCTGACTCTAGGGGCTGGGAGGAGGCTCCTTGACCTTGGGCTTTAGCTTTTCCTCTTATTCAGGCCCCACTGGAGCTGGAAGCTTCTCCTAACTCATGCAGCTGAGTCTGACTAACTCAGTCAGTTAACTGACTGAGTCTCCTAACTCATTCTGCTGAGGCTGACGAACCCAAGGTCAGCAGGTAAAATGGTACAGTCCCAAGATCAGCAGGCAACATGGCAGGCCACCGGTTTGAATGAAGGAACTGGAGATGAAGACTCAGCCAAATGCAGGATCCAAAATGTGCCAAAAACCTAGAGACCTTCCCCAAAGCTCTTCCATATACTGGAAGCAGGCCATACCCTGAAGGCAGCTCCCCTTCAACTGTTTAGTTAGTTGATCTTATGGTGCTGGAGCTATTGTTAATTGTCTGTTGGGTGAGTTGGTCAGTGTAGTAGTAGCTATGGCTGAATAGTGGAGTGTTAATATGTTTCTCCCATTGGATGAGTCAGGAGGGAAAAAAAGTCAAGGAGAAGAAGAGATGAAAAGATAGAACAAAAATAGAAGACAAGAAATAGGGAAAAAGAAAAAAGAATGTAAGAAAAAGAAAACAAAAGTGGGTGGGTGGAAAGGTTGACAGTTTTGCAAAAAAGGAAAAAAATGAAGGAAAGATAAGGTATTTGAGGAGGGCCCTAATCAGCCAGCAGCCCTGGCAACTGGCCATTGGAAGAATCTGCTCAATTATTGTAGCAGCTGTGTGCAAGAAAGTAGGTTGGCGCAAGAAGCAAACCCCAGGGGTGAAAGAGGCTGTTTTCTGTGCTTAGCACAAGATAGTCAGTGATTCAGGCGCAGGAAGGACAGCCCTGGCCCCTGGCTTAATTTGGAGCAGTCTGCTGATGATGGGGCCTAGCTATCAATCAGAGTCCAGCAGTTCAATCCCACCAACCGCCCCAAAGGACAAAGGGCTGCCTTCCTTCACGCGGATTCACAAGTTGCAAAATCCCAGGTCTCAGTTACACTCTATGCTAAAAAGGGTTGCTAAGAGTTGAACCCGATCCTGTTGTCACATGTCTGATTTGGGGTTCTCTTTATTTGAAGAGAGTTTCTCTTCCCTTTACCCCGGACTCTGTGGCAACTTAGGCTAAGGATGGGGGGAGCTCTGGTAGCGTAGTGCCTTAGGCACTTGACTCTAACCAAAAGGCTGGCGGTTCAAACCCACCAGCCACTCCTCAGAAGGAAGGTTGGGCAATCTACTTCCATAGTGATATCGCCTTGGAAACCCAAGGAGGGTTTGCTATGGTCAGGGCTGACTTGAAGGCACATAACAACAAGCTAAAGGGGTCCTGTTCTGTTTGCCAGTTTTATCTTTGTCCCCACTCACAGCTCCAGCTCACCTTGAGAAACTCCTGGTGTAACTATTTTGAGTCTTTAATGCTTGTGGGTTCCATGATGTGATGGCTTTTATTTTCATTCCTCCTCCTCCTTGACCTTCTTTGTATTTGTAATGACTTCTCTTTGGCCCCACTGGCTGGGTGGTTTTCTTTATTTTTCCCAGTCACTTAACCTGCTCCCTTTTGCCACCTTCACTGGATCTAATGATTTATTTTTCTGATTGGTTGCTCATAACTCCAATATCATTATTTGCCTCTGCTTTATTACTTAGTTTCTCAAAATTCTTGATTCAGGAACTGTGTGCATGGTCTGTCAGTAAGACCCCATCTTTGGCATTGATTTTTTTTTTGATATGTTGTTGGAATCTGTTGACTTGTGTCTTGTTGAAAATTTTTGCATTGCTATTCACGAAGGAAATTGGTCAGTAGTTTTCCTTTCTATATTGTCTTTGCTTGGTTTTGCTATCAGTATTATGCTTGTTTCGTAAAATCAATTTCGGAGGATTCCATCCTTTTCTGCATTCTGGAATAGTTTGAGTAGGACTGGTGTCAGCTAGTCTCTGAATGACGGGTGGAATTCTCCAGTGAAACCCTCTGAGCCAGGACTCTTTTTTTTTTTTTTTTTTTATGACCAGTTCCATTTCTTCATTTGTTATAGGTCTGTTCAAATTTTCTACTTCAGTCTGTGTTAGCTTAGGGAAGTGGTATGTTTCTAGAAATCTGTCCATTTCTTGTAGATTTTCAAATTTTTTGGAGTACAGTTATTCCTAGTATCCTGATAATTACCCTTTTTATTTTGGTTGGTTCTGTTTTGACGTTGCCCATTTCATTTCTTATTCATGTTACCTGCATCTTCTCCTTCTTTGCCTTTGTTAAGTTTGCCAGTGGTTTGTTGATTTCATTAATCTTTTCAAAGAACCAACTTCTAGTCTTGGTGATATTTTCCTATTCTTTTTATTTTCTGTTCTATTTCTTTCTTTTTTTGCTTCAGTTTTTCCGTGTTCCCTCCCCTCCCCTGCCACCCAACAAAAAAACAAAGAAAGTTTCTTTCCATATATAAACCTTTCCTTGATTTTTTACAATAATGAACTAATACAATATTTGTCTTTCTGTGGTTGACATATTTCACTCAACATAATGTCCTCCAAGTTCATCCACATTATGCAGTGTTTTGTAGATTCTACATTATTCTTTAGTGTTGTGTAGTATTCCATTGTATGTACAATAGTTTGGTTATCCATTCTTCTGTTGATCAGCACCTAGGTTGTTTCTATCTTTGCTATTGTAAATAGTGCCATGATCAACATGGGTATGTGTATATCTGTTCTTGTCCTGGCTGTCACTTCTTTAGGATATATACCTAGTAATGAGATTGCTTGATCAAATGGTATTTCTTATTCCAGCTTTTTAAGGAATTGCCATACTGCTTTCCACAGTGGTTGTATCATTTTACAGTCCCACCAGCAGTGTATGAGAGTTTCATCCTCTCCACATCCTCACCAGCATTTTTTATTTTCTATCTTGTTGAACTTTGCTATTAGTGCTGGGGCAAGATGGTATCTCATTGTTGTTTTGATTTGCATCTCTCTAATGGCTAATGATTGTGAACGTTTCTTAATGTGTTTGTTTTCTGCCTGCATATCCTCTTTGGTGATATGTCTATTCATGCTTGCTGCCCATTTTTAATTGGGTTGTTTGTCTTTCTTTTGTTGAGGTGATGGAGTTTTCCATAAATTTTAGAGATAAGTACAAATCTCTGCTAGATGTTCATGAAAAGCATTTGAGGGTGAGTTGAGCTGGTATTGGCTACCGTGTGCTGTTGGTCAGTTGTTGCAGAAGCAAATGGTGGCCCTCAGTCAGTGGGTGGGGGTTTTCTAGCTCTCAGCCTCCAGTGGGGTTGCCTGTGTTGTCCTCAGCAAGCGGAGCCTATTCTTAGGTTGCTGCTCAGATCAGAACACCACAGCATATCTTCAAAATGGTTGCCCTGCTTGCAAATATTCAAGCTGGCTGCACCCTCAGGACAGCTGGCAGTCCACAGTTCTGTTTGTTTCCTTCTCCATTGTTTTCCTTTATAGTTGTCAGCCACCAGTGCAGTCCTTTTATGTGCAGTCCTTGGTGAGGAGAGCTGATTCCTAGGTTGCTCCCTCCCAGATCAGAATGTTGCTTGCACATATTCAAAATGACTGTGTCCTTAGGACAGCTGGTAGTCACCAGCTCTGTTTGTCTCCTTTTTTAGTGCTTTCCTTTATAGTTGTCAGCACCAGTGCATTCCTTGCCCATGTATTCTTTGGTGGGTAGAGCTGATTCTTAGGTTGCTTCTGCATTAGAATGCTGGCAGCAATATTCAAAATGGCTGTGTCCTTAGCATACCTGGCAGTCCACAGCTCCATTTGTCTCATTCACTGTTTTCATTCAGGTTCTTATATTTGTTGATATTTAATCCACTTCTTTATCTTTCCCTTCAAAGCTGAGGGATCCAAGATTATCTTCTGTGTCTGTTTCAATTGGTTTCTCATTTCTTTGTTGCAGAGGGTCTGTGTAGGTTGTCTGACTATTCCACTATATTGCCAGAACTCTGTCAGTATTAATTTTTATGTCAGTAGTAAATATATGTATATAGCAAAACATTTGCCATTTCAGTACATTGACTTTTATTATGTTCATCCTGTTGTGCAACTATCACCACTACCTATTTCCACATTTTTCCATTACCTGAACAGAAGTCCATTGTCCCATAAGGAATGGCTCCCTCCCACTTGCCCCATTAATAAACTTTGTTCTCTGTACATTTATGAATTCCAGGAATTTCATTTAAATGGGTATTTGCCCTTTGGTGACGGACTTATTTCACTTAGCACAATGTTTTCAAGGTTTATCTATGTTACAGAATGTTATCTGGATTTTATTTCTCTTTATTCCATTGTATGTATATACATAAAATATTTTGTTTATCCATTCATTTGTTGATAGATAGTAGGTAGTTTCTACCTTTTAGCTACTGTGAAGAATGCTGCAGTGAACATTGGTGTACAAGTATGTGTTTGATTTCCTGCTTTCAAGTCTTTTTAGCTTATACCTGGGAGTGGAATTACTGGGTCATGTGGTAATTTTAATTTTTTGAGGAACTGTCAGACTTTTCCACAGTGGCTGTACCATTTTGCAGTTCCATTAGCATTGGATGAGGGTTCCAAGTAACTCCACTCCCTTGTAAATGTGTTATTTTCATTTTGTTAATCACAGCCATATTAGTGGTGTGAAGTGTTATCTCACTGTGGTTTTGATTTACATTTTCCTAGTGATATTGAAGGAGCTCTGGCAGTGAATTGCCTAAGGCACATGACTGCTACCCAGAAGGCTGGCAGTTCAAACCCACCAGCCAGTCCTCAGAAGGAATGCTGGATAATCTACTTCCATAGCGATATTGCCTTGGAAACCTAGGGAGGGGTCGCTGAGTTGGGTCCAACTGGATAGCACATAACAACAACAGTGATATTGAGAATCTGTTCAAGTGCTTGTTGCCCATTGACATATCTTTTGTGAAATGTCTGTTAAATCCTTTGGCCATTTTCTGATGGAGCTTTTTGTTATGTTGTTTTAGTTCTTTATAAATTCTGAATACTAAACACTTACCAGATAAATGGTTGGTCAAAATTTTCCCCAATCTTTAGGTTGTCCTTTCACCTTGTTGGTAAAAGTCATTTGCTGAATAAATGTTTTAATTTTGATGAAGTTTATTTGTTTTGTCTTTGTGCTTCTGGAGTCATATCTAAAAATTCATTGTTAAAAACTAGGTCCCAAAGCATTACCCTTGTGTTTTCTTTTAAGAGTTATATGGTGTTAGTTCTTACAACTATGTCCTTGGTCCATATAAGCTAATTTTCCTGTATGATATGATGTCTGGTCTAGTTTCATTCTTTTACATATGACTATCTAGTTGTCCCAGTACCATTTATTAAAGAGAGTGTTTTTTTCTGCTTGTTGAAAATCATATATGAGTTTATTTTGGAACCCTCAGTTTTATTCCATTGGCCCGTATTCTATCATTAGACCAGTAGAGTACTATTGAAATTGGAAAGTGTGACTCTTCGCACTCTGTTCTTCTTTTTCAAGGTTCCTTTGGCTATTTGGGGCCCTCTACAGCTCCACATAAATTTGAGAATTGGCTTTTCCATTTGTGCAAAGAAGGCTGTTAGAATTTTGGTAGAGATTACATTGAACCTATGGAATACTTTGGGTAGTATAAAACTCAGTACTGTTGAATCTATTCTGACTTGTAGTGACCCCTCTTTGGGTTTCTGATATGGTATCTCTATGGAAGTCTTCCTTCTGAGGAGTGGCTGGTGGGTATGAACTACCAGCCTTCTGGTTAGCAGTCAGAGGCCTTAGGCAAAATTTAAGTCTTCTAATCAAAATCAATGACCATGGAATGTCCTTTCATTCATTCACTTAGGTCTTCTTTTAACCTTTTTCAGTAATGTTATATAGTTTTAATTGTACAAGTATTTTACTTCCTGGGTTAAATTTATTCCTAGGTATTTCATTTATTTAAATGGTACCATAAATAGAATTGTTTCCTTAATCTCCTTTATAGAATTCTAATATATATAAACCCATCTGATTTTTGTGTTGACCTTGTATTCTTCCACTTTGGTGAATTCTTTAATATTGTTAACTTTCTTGTGGATTCTTTGGAATTTTCTCTATATAGGAACATGTCATCAGTGCAAATGGATAGTATTACTTCCTTCCCAATTTGGACACCGTTTATACCCATTCTTCACTTACCAATATGGTTAGGTTACAAAGACCAGATCATTATGTGAAAATTGGTGTTATCAAAAATGGAGGATGACCATATCAGATTACAAAATGGATTACTACATCAATACATAACTGCCAACCCCTACATCAATACATAACTGCCAACCTCTGAGAATTGTGGCCCAGCCAAGTTGACACATAATCTTAACTGTCACAGCCAGTATTACTTTTTTTCCTTTAATTTTTACTGTGATTTGGGTGAAAGTTTACAGAGCAAACTTATTTTTCATACAGCAGTTCATATACATTTTGTCTCACAACATTGACTGCAACTTCTTACAGTGTAATAGCTCTCTTCCTGCTTCCTGCCCATAGTTACCACTTCCTGTGTCCTTCCCTACCATGCATTCCTGCCCCTTGAGCTGTCTCCCTGTGCATCAGCTCTTCTGTTCTCCCATGATTGCTATCTCCAAGGAATGTATCTATCCACTGTAAATGTTCAGGCCATAAGCCTGTTACTTGGCTGGAAGCCAAAGGAGTGAGTTCAGTTCCAGACCTGAAGGATAGCTAGGGGCCATAGTCTCAGTTTTCACAGGCTCTGTCAGACCAGTAAACCTGGCCTTTTTTTTTTTTTTTTTCCTTTGATTTTGAGTTTTGTTCCACTTTGTTCTCCTACTTTATCCAGGATCTCCTATACAGATTCTACTCCGAGTGGTGACAGTAGTAGCCGGGCACCATTTAGTTTTTCTGGTCTCATGGTCACATAGGTCACAGCCAGTATTACTTTTGCCTTACATCCTGGCATTTTTTACTGCCAGCTATATATTGTAAATGCACAAAATAGTCAGATTTTTTTTTTTTTTTTTATTGTGGTAAGTGTGAAATGTTGGTTATTGAGATACTTGATAAGTGAGAAGGAAGTGTATTTCTTTTTCTTGCCTAATTGCTCTGGTTAGAACTTCCAATACAATATTATATTAAATAGCAGTGGTGAAAGTAGGTATATTTGACTAGTACCTGATCTTTAATGGGAATGTGCACAGTCTTTCTCCATTGAGTATTGTTAGCTGTGAATGTTTCCATTTATCAGGTTGAGTAATTTTATTTATGGGTACTACTTCTTGTCATATGTCCATCTCTGTCCGGAGGTCATAAAGATGTCCATCTATATTTTGAAAGTATTAGTCTTGCTTTTGAAAAGTCAGGTACTGATTTTTTAAAAAAATACATATATGAAATTTAAAGTAGGGTGTTCTGATGAGATGGCAGAATAGGCAGAAAGACTGCATGGACCCTCTTCAACAAAGAAAAGGGGCACCAATTAATACAGATACAAAAGATAATCCTGGACCCCTGAGCCTTGAAGGGAAGGATGTACAAGTGGACTAAACTCCAACTAGCAGAAGAATTTGCATGAAAACACCAAAAAAGGAGACGTACGGAGCTGCGGTCTGACAGCGATCCTGATGGCACAGATAGCTTGGATATTGCCGAGTGGTGGTAGGACCTAAGAATTAACCTAAAAATTGGACCTGCTAGCCAGGAACTGCATGGAGTACTGCTCTGGTGGCTGGGAAATAAAAGGGAAACCAGCGAAGAGGAAGGCAGGCTGAGCTGTGGACTTTTTCCTGTCTGGAGGATGCGGCCATTTTGAATGTTTACAAGTGGCTTGACCACTTTGGATATTTAAAGTGACAGCGTTCTTACAGATTCCAGGGATTTAAGAACAGGCTCCACTTGCCAGGCACCCCAAGGGCATTCCGGACTCAGATGACTGGAAAGGTGCGACATTCCCCTTTTGTTACTCTTATACCCCACACCCTCTTGGTGAATGGAGGTGAGGCCATCCCTCACTCTCACCCACTTTCTGGGCCGGTAGGAATTCCATCCCAGTCTGTGTGCTCGGACAGAGCCTGGGTGCCCTGCCCTGTTTTTTTTTTTTTTTTTCTTTTTTCTGTTTTTTAGTTTGTTTGTTTTTGTCTGTTTTTAAAATTTCTATTATTATTATTACTTTTGTCCTTTTTACTATTATTCTTTATTCTTCCCCTCCCAGGTGCTAGTTTTCAGCTTTTTTTCTTTTTTCTGTTCCTGGTTGCAATTTCTTTTTTCTTCTCTCTTGTGGTTAAACCCATTCCTTTTTTTTTTATTTGCATATTTCCCATTTTTTTTTCTTCATTATTATCCTTCTTTTTTTCTCTCCTATTGCCCTCTCCCCAGATATTGTTGTTGTTGTTGTTGTTATTTGCCATCGAGTCGGCCCCGACTCCTAGCGGCCCCTCCTTGGGTTTCCGAGGCAGTTGTCACTACGGAAGTAGGATTGCCCAACCTAGGGGGCTTTAATTTCTTTTTCCCATTTTCCTTTTTTTTGATTACTGTTCCTATGTGATTACATGGTGTATTTTTTGTCCATGAACTTTTACTTTTTTGATGGTTATTCAGTTGTTATTTTTGTCTAACTGAGTAGGAGACAGCAACAGTCCCCATATGACACAACTACACTCACATCTCCTGCAACTTCACTTACTGAGTGAGAGCCACCATTTCCTCCTCCACCAATGGGCCAACAATAAACAACCACCAAGAAGAGGCTGACTCATCCTTGGCTGCTCTTCACAAATAGTTAACAGAGATCTAAATACAAAAATACAATGATCTCTTGGAGACAACAGATCATCACAGTCCACACAAAGAAGCAAGATAAAGTGGTAGAACCATGGGACCAGGATACCGACCCAGAACACATCCCTGAGAAAGAAGCAGCATTGGAACTCTCTGATAAGGAATTTAAAAGAATTATATTTAGGTATATTCAAAGGATTGAGAGACAGAACAAGGAAAACACAGATAAAACCCTAGAAGAATTTTGGAAGAAAATACAAGAACAAAAAGACGAAATAAATGAAAAATTAAAAATGATTCTAAATCTACAGATAGAAATCCAGAAGATTAATACTAAATTGCCAAAAATAGATAGCACATTGAAAAGGCAAAGGAGTAGAATTGATGCAATGGAAGACAGAATTAATGAGATTGAAGACAAATACCTGAATAATTCTTTGGAAAGGGATCAATCAGAAAAAGGATCAAAACAAATTGAACAAAGCTTAAGGCTCATGTGGGATACCATCAAAAGGAATAACCTACATGTCATTGCAATTCCAGAACAGGAGGAGAAAAATAAAACCACTGAGAAACTGTCCAAGATTTGCTGGAGGAGAACTTCTCTGATATGATGAAAGATGAGAATATATTCATCCAGGAATTCCAACAAAGCCCAAACTGGATAGACCCCAAAAGAAAATCACCAAGACACATCATCATCAAACTCATCAAAACCAAAGACAAAGAAAGAAACCTGAAAACAGCATGTGAAAAACAGTAAGTTACTTACAAAGGACAACCAGTAAGAATCAGCTCTGATTTCTCAGCAGAAACCATGGAAGCAAGAAGGCAATGGGATGGTATGTATAAAACCCTGAAAGAGAAAAAATTTCAACCAAGAATTATATACCTGGCAAAATTATCCCTCAAATATGATGGTGAAATTAGGAGACTTCCAGATAAGCAGAAACTAAGGGAATTTGTTAAAACCAGACCAGCCTCACAAGAGATACTAAAGGGAGTCCTTTGCACAGAGAGTCAAAAATAGCAAACAACAACCGACCATTAATATACAAGATGACATAACCCGGAAACCATAGCTATGGATATATCCAAAGTAAAATGAGCTTATAAGATGGTAAACAGGGAACCAGAGACAGCAATTGGCAAGTGAGGACAACTACAAACCAAAATGAGGGAAAATACTGGGTAGTTACAGAACTTCTAAATGATGAGGAAGGAAGTTAAGAGAGTTGCAAGATAGAATGGACTGTTCTAAACTCAGGGAGAAAATTATTAATGATGGCAACCTCAAAGAAAAATAATAAACCTTCACATCACAATAAAAAAGAGGACAAGCAGAAATATTTAAGTACAAAAACAACAGCTACAAAGGAAATGATAACAAGAGTCATAAACATAATGAGCTCAGCACAGAAAATAATATGGAACAAAGAAACCAGGGATACCATGAAAAAACACATAACAAAATGACAAGAACCAATTCAGTAATTACACTGAATGTTAATGGATTAAATGCACCACTCAAGAGATGGAGAGTTGCAGATTGCATAAGAAAATAAAACCCATCAATATGCTGTCTACAAGAGACACACCTTAGAGACAAAGACAAAAA
>NW_006922148.1:920118-924845 GCF_000298275.1 Orycteropus afer afer | reverse complement strand
ACCAATCCTACTCAAACTATTCCAAAACATAGAAAAGGAGGGAATCCTCCCTAACTCATTTTATGAAGCAAGCATAACCTTGATACCAAAACCAGGCAAAGACATCACTCAAAAGGAAAATTACAGACTAATATCCCTCATAAATCACTCCTCAGAACAAAGGTTGGGCAGTCTACTTCTGTAGTGATACTGCCTCGGCAACCCAAGGAGGGGCGCTATGAGTCGGGGTCGATTCGATGGCATATAACAACAACAGCATCCCTCATGAATATAGATGCAAAAAATCTGCAACAAAATCCTAGCCAATAGATTCCAACAACATATCAAGAAAATCATTCATTATGACCAAGTGGGATTCATATCAGGTATTCAAGGATGGTTCAACATTAGAAAAACAATCAACATCATCCACATAAATAAAACAAAGGAAAGAACCACATGATCATATCAATTGATGCAGAAAAGGCATTTGATAAAATCCAACATGCATTCCTGATCATAACTCTCAGCAAAATAGAAATAGAAGGGACATTTGTCAACATAATAAAGGGCATCTATGCAAAACCAACAGCCAACATTATTCTCAATGGAGAAAGACTGAAACCCTTCCTCTTGTGAACAGGAACCAGACAAGGATGCCTGCTATCACGACTTCTATTCAACATTGTGCTGGAAGTCCTAGCCAGGGCCATAAGGTAAGAAAGGGAAATCAAAGGCATGCAAATTGGTAAGGAAGAAGTCAAACTATCCCTATTTGCTGATGATATGATGCTACACCTAGAAAACCCAAGAGACTAACTGAAAGATCTCAAAAATAGTCTCAAAACTCTACTGGAACTAATTGAGAGATTTAGCATCATGGCAGGATACAAGATCATCATCCAAAAATCAATTGGATTCCTCTACACCAGCTAAGCGATTGCTGAAAAATAAATAAGGAAATCAATACCATTTACAATAGCTACCAAAAAAATAAAATAACCTGGGAATAAATCTTACCAGGGACACAAAAAACCTGTATAAAGAAAACTATAAAAAACTTCAAGAAACCATAAGAGATCTACATAAATGGAAGAACATACCATGCTCATGGATAGGAAGATTAAACATTGTGAAAATGTCAATTCTACCCAAAGCAACCTATACATTCAATATAATCCCAATCCAGATCCCATCTACATTCTTTAAGGAATCAACTCTACAGCACCTGCTTTTTACATTATTCTTCAGTATGTACAGTAAAACCTGCAAAAGCTGGATCTGTGTAAAACCGGAACCATCCGGAGAAGGAAAATTAAAATATTTTCCAATAAAATGAGTGATAAGATAGCTTCTTGTCAGAGGTGGAAAATTTGGGAGACCTGGAAAAGCAAAGTAGTCCCATCAAGTTCTGGCTGTCATGGATTTCACTGCATCTATTGCACTCAGAATTGGAGGTATAATGAAAAAACATGTACTTAGGAGTCAGAGTTCAGTTCCATGCTCCTATTTACCTCTCCTTATTCTGCTTATTGGGAGCTCTGGTAGCATAGTGGCTAAGGCACTTGACTGCTAACCAGAAGGCTGGTGGTTCAAACCCACCAGCCACTCCTCGGAAGGAAGATGGGGCAATCTACTTCCGTAGTGATAGTGCCTCGGAAACCCAAGGAGGGGTCTGACCTGATGGCACATAACAACAACAACAACAACAACAACAACAACAACAACAACAATTCTGTTTATTTGGTATATGCTTAAAGGGTTCAAGCTAATGTTAGGTTATAAAAAGCTGGGAAGATTAAGCTTGATGTATCATGGATTTGAATCCTAGTTCTGCCTTTTATTAGGTAACAACCTTGGTAAGTTATTTAACCTCTTAACCTTGGTTTCCTCATCTATAAAATGGAAATACTAGTATTTTCTGTGGTCGTGGTTATAAGATTTAGAAATGAATAAGTAATACAGAGTTCAAATTGTAGTGTGTAGTTTACAAAGCACTTTCATACTTGATTTGTGAGGAAGTAGATACTTTTCTTCCTGTAGCATTTCTAATACAGAGAACTTGTTAGAACCCCTAAAACTTGTCTTGCATCCCCTCATTTGCTCAAGCAAAAACCTATGTGTACTCTTTGATTCCTTTCCTCTTTTATCCTTACCTCCACTCCAATTCCTAAACTAATCATGATTTGAATAACTTCTGAATTCATTATGTTGAACCATATGAAATTGCTGATGCTTGACAGTCTTAGACCTATACATCAGCAGTTTCATTGGTGTGATCTAAATATCTGTCTTCACCCAAGCCATCTTATGTGTCTAATAGCCATCTAAATGGACTTTTCTGTTTCTGTTCTTCTCCAGTCCATTCTCTTGAAGCATAAATAATATATTTTTAACTACTCACTGAGTCAGAATCTGGCCCTTATTTGAAACCCTTTGGGGATTTCCCCTTGAACTTATAAATCATACTTTTTATCATGGCTTTCAAAATTGGGAATATTTACAATATGATCCATTGGCATACAGGAAATATTAGAACTTCGGTGCATTTTTTAAAATCCACTTTTTTAAAAAAAAATGTGTGTACTTATTTTACAGTGTATTTATTATTAATACACAGTTGGTATGCTGGTCATGATCTGAAAGGTTTAGGCCATAGCTATTAGGGTACTTATGTTTTAATTAAATACTCAATTATTTTTGGTCAAGCCAAATTCTATATATATTCTTGGATGCTTTTTTTTTTTAAAAAACTTTACCCCCACATCCACACATTAGATCCTTGTGATTATCTCCAAAATACCTTTGGATCCATTTCTTAGGTTACTTGAGCACCTTTCTCTTTCTCCAGATTATAAACGTTTTGTAAACAGATACTGTTTTGTCTCTTTTGGTAACCTTGGGACTTAGGAATTAGTACCTGAATAAACATTTTAATTTATATACTGAAGTACTCCTGCAAAGTAAATAAAAATATTGACTTTCTTAAATAATGGGTAAAATACATTTGTTCCCAAAAGAAGAGAATGTTTGATCTTACTATTAAAAATTTTGAATATTAAAACTAACTCTGAAAATTTTATTCTAACAGGCAATCCACTTCGAAGACCCAAGTCTGTACTTCATCGTGATTTAGGCAATTCGGATAAGGGACAAGTAAATCTCTTTACATTTTTATAAATTGAAAGATAAATCAGATTTGAAATTGATTACTGAGTTAACTAACTTAAATTTCTAAAGCATGTATACTTAATGCCAAACACTAGTCATAGAATCCTATGATATTAAAATTTGGTCTGTCCTTTAGTATAGATGAGAGAAGTCTTATCTTTATAGGCTACCTCACCCAGGGAGCCATTTGAATCAACAAGATTCCCAGATCCTGAATATAAAGAAGAAAAAGAAGGAATTCAGGGAGAAATCAATCATCCTGATGGAAAGGTAAAATTTTTCTCTTAATAATGGATGCTGATTTTTTTAAAAAATGGGATAAAATTAAGTGGAAACACTTAAGATTCTAAAATAATTTATACTGTCTGGTGGCATAGTGCCTAATGCATTTGACTGCTAACCAGAAGGTTGAAGGTGCAAACCCATCACACGCTCTGTGGAAGGAAGATGGGGCAATATACTGCCATACAGATTTACTGCTTAGAAACCCATTGGGGGTCGCTATGAATTGGAATTGACTCAGTGGCAGTGGGTTTAGTTTTGAGTTTTAATGGCAGTTAAGAACTTCATATTCTTGTTAACGTACCTTGGGGTATGATGTGGGCTTGATTGTACTACTACAAAAATGTTTAATGCCCAACATGCATTTAACTGTCATTTCTAGTTTAGAGATGTAGCAAAAGAAGTATGACACTTCATTTGTTTTAACTCTTTAGTTTTGCTTTATACATAGCTAAGAAGCTTTTAGTAATCTTGGCACTTTAAAAAAGTTTCAGTGCACTTTAAAAGAGCTTTCGTTCATTTGAAGTCTTATCCTTCCTGATGATTTTTGTATGTTTATCCTGATTCAGATCTTTCTTTCCATATGTAGGCTGCACAATTTTATTCTTGGTTCTTAGGAAAGTTTTTGAATGGGAAAACTGCCTGGGTAGATGTTCCAGGTAGAAGAGTAGAATGAAAAGGCAAGGGAGCATACACTGGGTTTGTTAAAAGGGAGGTGCAATACTGAATTGTTTCGTCAGATTCATGAAAAAATTTACTTTTTCAGATACTCAAATTTGATTCATTTTAATTGAAATTATAAGACCAGAGTCCAAATTTGGATAAAGAACAGTCAAAAGGAAGCAGTTAGGCTTTTTCTGTTCAAACTCTTCTTAATGGTAACAAAGGTTAATAAGAAAAGTTTTTAGAAAAATTCCAGTTAATAAATGGGACAGGAATTACAAAAATCACCTGTTTGTAACCTCTAATGGAATAAAGAATCTACGCAACAGTCATCAGTAACTATTGAAATCATTAAAGGAAAGATTGAAGAGGGCTTCAGCTGACATGACCCAAGTCCATTAACAATAGGACAGTCAAAGACTGTGCTGCTTAATGTGTTGCAATAAGAAGTACATAGCGGCACCTATGAAATATTCTTTTTTTTTTAAATTGTGATTTGGGTGAAGGTTTACAGAGCAAATTTACTTTCCATACAGCGGTGCACATATACTTTGTCTCATGACATTGACCACAGTTTACCACAATGCAACAGCTCCCCTCCCACTTCCTCCCCATAGTTACCTCTTCCCTGT
>NW_006922148.1:918721-919270 GCF_000298275.1 Orycteropus afer afer | reverse complement strand
CAGGTTCAACTACTCGGTCCCTCTGGGTAGCTGGCTGTGACCAAGCAGTGACCACAACCTTGCCCCTTGTCAGCTCCACTCTCCACCTGTGAATTCTGATCATTCATATAAACTAAACTTATAGGACCATTATCTGCCAACCCTATATATGTTCTTGGATAAACTCCCCGTTTCATAGACATACCTAATCGTTCAGCCTGTCCACCGATCTATCCATACATATAACCATGTTAGCCTTCACTGACAACACAGTACTGTATGTACAAAAGGGTTCATATTTGTTGTCTGTACTTCCCATGTACCTATGTCTTTCTCATCCTCAGTGGTGCCATATTGGTCACTCACATTTGCTACATTGCTCTTCTCTTCACCCAAATCAATACTTATCTCTGTCTATCTAACAGCGTTCCCTCCCCTTCCTTCCCATCCCTGGTAACCAACAAAGAAAATTTCCTTCTGTAGATAAACCTTTCCTTAATTTTTACATAACAGACTAATACAGTATTTGTCCTTCTGTGATTGACTTATTTCACTCAGCATAATGTCCTC
>NW_006922148.1:915025-915694 GCF_000298275.1 Orycteropus afer afer | reverse complement strand
GGCTTTTCAACTCTTTTAAAGTCTGATTTATGTATTTTGGGGCTCTTTCATTGGGTCCATAGATATTTATTATGGTTCTGTCTTCATGATCAGTTGATCATTTAATCATTATATAATGTCCTTCCTTGTTTCGTATGGTGGTTTTTGTCTTAAAGTCAATTTGATTAGAAATTATTGCCAGTCCTGCTCTCTTACAGTTGCCATGTGCTTGATATATATGTCTTCCCAGCCTTTGATTTTTAGTCTATGTTTGTCTTTATCTCTAAAGTGTGTCTCTTGTAGACAGCATATTGATGGGTTTTGTTTTCTTATTCAGTCTGCAACTCTCCATCTCTTGAGTGGTGCATTTAATTCATTAACATTCAGTGTAATTATTGACACGTATGATTTGGTTGTTGTCATTTTGTTATGTGTTTTGTCATGGCGTCCCTGATTTCTTTGTTCCATATTATTTTCTGTGCCGAGCTCATTATGTTTGAGTCATGTTATCATTTCCTTTGTTGCTGTTGTTTTAGTATATGCTGAATGTTTGTGCTTGTCCTCTTTTTGTATTGTGATGTGAAGGTTTATCATTTTTCTCTGAGGTTACCCTATGATTTATAATTTATCCCTGAGTTTAGAATAGTCCATTTTATCTTGCAACTCTCTTAACTTCCTCACCATTTAGAA
>NW_006922148.1:910057-914312 GCF_000298275.1 Orycteropus afer afer | reverse complement strand
CTTCTCCTTTGCCCTTCCAATGTGTTATCTATTTCTGACAATTTAGTATTAATCTTCTGGATTTCTATCTGTAGATTTAGAATCAGTTCTAATTTTTCATTTATTTTGGTATTTTGTTCTTGTGTTTTCTTCCAAAATTCTTCTAGGGTTTTTTTGTGTGGTTTCTTTGGTCAGTCTCTTAATCCTTTGAAGATACCTAAAGATAATTCTTTTGAATTCCTTATCAGAGAGTTCTAATCCTGTTTCTTCCTCAGGGATGTGTTCTGGGTCTGTATCCTGCTCCCTTGTTTCTACCACTTTATCCTGCTCGTGTGGACTGTGATGGTCTGTTGTCTCTGAGCCATCGTGGCGTCATTCTATTTAGATCTCTGTTAACTGTTTGTGAGGAGCAGCCAAGGATGATTCAGGCTCTTCTTAGTGGTTTTTTGTCATTGGCCCATTGGTGGAGAAGGAGGTAGTGGCTCTAGCTCAGTAAGTGAAATTGCAGGAGGTGTGGGTGTAGTTGTGTCTTATGGGGACTGCTGTTGTTTCCCACTTAGACACAAATTACAGCTGAATAACGATCAAAAAACTAAAAGCACATGGACAAAAAACACACCATGTAATCACGCAGGAAGAGTAATCATAAAAAGAAAAAAGGGAAAAAGAAGAATAAGAAAAAAGAAAACCTGCAATATCTGGGGATAGGGCACTAAGAGAAAAAAAATGGAGAAGGAGAATAATGAAGGAATGAAAAATTGGGAAAAATGCAAAAAGAAAAACAAGGAAGAATGGGGTTAACCATGAGAAAAAAGGGGGTGAAAAGAAAACACTTTAAAAAAAAAAATTGAAAAAAAATTTTCACCAGGAACAGGGAAAAGAAAAATGCTGAAAACTAGGACCTGGGAGGGGAATATTAAGAATAATAGTAAAAAGGACAAAAGTATTAATAATAATAGTTGTTTTAAAACAGAGAAATATAAGCAAACTAATCAACATAATAAAGAAAGTGAAAAAGAAAAAAAAAGAGAGAAGAAAAAAATTGGTGGAGGACAGGGCAGGGCACCCAGGCTCCGTTTGAGCACATAGACTGTGATGGAGTTCCTGTGGGCCCAGAAGGTAGGTGGGAGTGGGGGATGGCCGCACCTCCGTCACCAAGCAGGTATGGGGTATAAGAGTAACAAGAGGAATGTGGTACCTTTTCAGTCTTGGACATCTGGAGTGACCTTGCGCTTGCTGGAAAGGAGAACGTGTTCTTAAGCCCCACTAATCTACGAGCACGCTGTCTCTTTAAATATCCAAAATAGTCAAGTCACATTTAAACCTTGAAAATGGCAGCTTCCTCCGGACCAGCAAAAGTCCACAGCTCAACCTGCCTTTCTCTTCCCCTTCTCCATTTATTCCCAGCTACCAGAGCAGTCCTCTGTGCAATCCCTGGCTAGCAGGGCTGATTTTTTAGGTTAATTCTTAGGTCCTACCACTACTCAATAATCTCCAAGCTGTCTGTGCTGCACAGGATCGCTGCCAGATCGCAGCTCCATAGCCTCCTTTTTTGGTATTTTTCACACAAATTCTGCTAGTTGGGGTTTAATCCACTTCTGTATCATCCCCTTCAAGGCTCAGGGGTCCAAGATTATCTTCTGTGTTTGTGTTAATTGGTTTCCCTTGTCTTTGTTGAAGAGGGTCTGTGCAGTCTTTCTGCCTAGTCTGCCATCCTCCTATGTAATATTCTTGTCAAAAGAATCCAACCTGATTTAATGAAGCCTCTAGATCTGTTTTTTTTTTTTTTTTTTAAGATATTATAATATCAAATGACACCACTGGAAAGCAATCAGCCAAATCCAGAATGTGGGAAATTCTATAGGTTGAGTGACCCAGTTCCTTCAACAAGTAATTGGCATTAAAAAAAAAAAAAAAGATGTTGTGGGGAGACTGTTAAAGATTAGGAGACATGTCAACAAAGTGTTGTATGGACCTTGTTTTGATCCTTATTTAAATAAATCAATTGTGAAAAGCCTTTTTTGAAGTTTGGTGAAAGCAACATGGATGGTCATTATGTGATCAAGGAATGAGTTTGCTAAGAACAATAATGGTTTTGGTTATTTTAAAAATCTTCCCATTCAGATACCTATTGCAGTATTTTCTATTGCAGGTATCAGTTGAAGTGATGTCTGCAATTTGCTTTTAAAAACTCTGGCAAAATAGAAGTTTGCTTTGGGGAAATAAGTGACCTAGGAATGGTAATTGTATTGGCACTTGAAGATAATTGTTGGGAGTTTATTATACTGTTCTTTCCTTTTTGAGAGAAATGTTTTTACTTTTTGTTACGAGAAATTTCAAAATAAGCAACTAAAATAATTAGAACTATGTTTGTCACATGATTTCAGGTGGAAATTTATATATTGATAATCTTGGTTTCTCTTTTTAGGTAGAAAAGGTTTTTAAGAATGGGTGCCATGTTATATTGTTTCCAAATGGAACTCGGAAAGAAATGAGTGCAGATGGGAAGACTCTCACTGTCACTTTCTTTAATGGTGACGTGAAGCAGGTCATGCCAGATGAGAGAGTGGTATGTTTCCGTAGGAATGCTTTCCACTATAGCTTAAAAGTACCTCAGGGAAAGGCACACTGGCTTTTTGTCTTTATAGATCTACTACTATGCAGCTGCCCAGACCACTCATACTACTTATCCAGAAGGACTACAAGTTTTACATTTCTCAAGTGGACAAATAGGTAAGAACTTGCTTCTCCTTTCCTTATTAAATTTTTCCCTTCCTTTAAAAAATAAAATAATTATAGAAAACTTTTTAAAACAGAAAAACATTTTCCCGATGGAAGAAAAGAAATCACATTTCCTGACCAGACTATTAAAAATTTATATGCTGATGGACAAGAAGAAAGTATTTTTCCAGATGGTACAGTTGTCAGAATACAACGGTATGACGTGTTAAATTGCATTTCATGATTCAGATTTATTACCAAATGGATTTTTTAAATATAAACACGTATTTATAAGGCATTAAAGATGTCAGTAACAACTATGAAATAAACCTAAGACACTTTGAGGACAGGTGAAAAAGTTCTCAACATTTTGGAGTTTAGAATTTGCAATATGTATATTCTTGCTAAATAACAGGAGAATTTTCTCTTTAGCCTAGAGATGTAAAGGGACTCTATAAAGCATTCCATGAAAGGGCAAATAGTTGTTTAGTAATAACCTTGTGAAATTTGAAAGTAGTGAATGAGACAGAAAAAGGAGGCTGCCCTGTCAGTTGTTAAGAATGGCCAAACAATGGGAACAGTGTATAAATTAGACTGAATCGCTTTTCTTGCCATAATTTTGAAATCCTTCATATCCCTTGTCTGGCTTCTCTGATCCAATTCTTTCAAATCAACATTTTAGAAAAATCCTTCTGAGTGCTACATTTCCTGAAGGTAGACACATCTTTTTTAAGTGACTTCTTCAATAGGAGCTCTGGTAGTATAGTGCCTAAGGCAGGTTCAAACTTACCAGCCACTCCTCGGAAGGAAGGTTGGGCAATCTACTTCCACAGTGATACTGCCTTGGAAACCCAAGGAGGGGTCACTATGAGTTGGGTCTGACTTGATGGCATACAACAACAACAATTAAAATGATAGTATCCAGGGGCCAGTTTTCACCCTCCTTTCCTACAGTGTGACAATTAAGTACCCTGTAGTTTGAATAAAACTAAAATGTTAGCAATGCATTTAACATAATTGAGTTATATGATATAAACCTGACCAAAAAAAAAGAAAAAAGGTGGTAATATTAAATAATGTGGAAACTTCCTATGGTTGTTACAGTGTTTTGCCCTTAACATAGCCTGAGACTTTATCTGGTACTCAACCAAGTAAGTAGCAATTTTGTTCTAAAATGAGATGAAAAACTTAAGTGTACATTGTGCTATACACTAAGAGTGATTTAGGAAACTTTTCCAATTTTTCCACTTTCATGTTTGAAGTTTTCTATAATAAAAAGTAGAGAAAATGATATGAAAAACTCCACATATCCATCCACCCAGCTTTGAAGCTTTGACAATTATTAAATCATAGACTATCTTTTTTTTCATGTGTACTCAAACAAATCCCAGATATTTTATTAAGTCATATTTCTGATAAATTGTTGTTGTTGTTGTTATGTGCCGTCGAGTCGACCCCCGACTCATAGCGACCCCTCCTTGGGTTTCCGAGGCAGTATCACTACGGAAGTAGGATTGCCCAACCTTCCTTCCGAGGAGTGGCTGGTGGGTTTGAA
>NW_006922148.1:903763-909957 GCF_000298275.1 Orycteropus afer afer | reverse complement strand
AGGCAGTATCACTACAGAAGTAGGATTGCCCACTCTTCCTTCCGAGGAGTGGCTGGTGGGTTTGAACCGCCAGCCTTCTGGTTAGCAGTCAAGTGCTTTAGCCACTATGCTACCAGAGCTCCTGATAAATTGTTAGGTGATGCTAATACTGTAGATCCAGGGACTACACTTTAAAAGGCAGTGGCTCTCAGAATGGCTGTTAAGTCTAATACTTGTGTGAAAAATACCAAAATAGAAAAACATCATTCCTTCTTACTGCCTGCCTGTCCTCATGTGATTCCCAGTCTAGCCTTAGTCTTGTATTTCTAATTGCACATTATACCTGTATTTAGGAATTCAATTTAAATATTCAGTTGGCACAATAAGCAATCAACTTGGGATATTAACTATTTTTCATATTCTGCTTCTTTGTTACATTGCTTCCAAACAGATCTTACAATCTGATCATGCCCTTTCCCAGGAATATATCTCTTCCTCACCTACTATAGAGCAATCACCCAAATGAATTTTAACTTAATGCCTCTGGCCCCTACTCCCACCCCCACTTTTTTAAGAGAGCGCAAAAGGCAGAACACTTGGAAAGTTAAATAGGAACAAACCAAAAAAACAAAAACCTAGGAATTTTGTGGTGAGAAGATAAATTTATTAAAACTAAATTTTCAGTGGGTACATAAAGTGCTAACTGATAAATGGAACTATCAGTCTAAGTAGAAACATTGTGGAAAGAATGTGCAAAGAAGGTGTTATACAGGAAAAGTAACAAGGGATGTCTCTGGGAGAAGAAATAAATGCCAGAATCAAAAGGGTACTTTTCAATCATTTACTTATTGTATATTTTAAATTTAAACAATTTAAATTTACCTGAGTTTTAAGTCATGTTTCTTAAGAAATTAAATTTTATTTTAAATTTACAGTGATGGCAACAAAATCATAGAATTTAATAATGGCCAAAGAGAACTACATACTGCCCAGTTCAAGAGACGGGAATATCCAGATGGCACTGTTAAAACTGTTTATGCAAACGGTCATCAGGAAACAAAGTATACATCTGGTCGAGTAAGAGTAAAAGACAAGGATGGTAATGTTCTAATGGATACAAAATTATAGTCATCCTTGGTTAATCATGAAATAACACTAACGATTTGTAAAAAATGTGTATCTTACAGATTTGGTTATTTATATAGACTGTGTGTGTGTGTTTCTGTACAAATGATAAAGATTATGTTTGGATCCTAAAAGTTTATAGCTTCTTCATTTTTATGGTTTTGAAAAGCACAAAAACAGCTTTCATTTATAATTCACCTACTCTGTTTTTTTTTTTTTTTTCAGTTAAATTCCTATGACTACGGGAAGCATTGTTAGTCATAAACTGTGCTTAGATTTTAAAAATAACAAATGAATGCTTTTCTTGGTGGGAGATGGTTATAAAAACCCAGAAGTACAAGGTTAACATATAGATGTCCTATAAGGCATAGCAGCCACAGAACACAAACTTGCAGAGTAAGTTTATGTAACTCTCTCTCTAGGTAAAATATTACTAGTTTCATTAGTACTAAAATTAAAGCACATGATGTACTACAGAGGTTATTGCAGTAAAATGGAGGTAAGGTTAAAAACAATGAATAAAATAAGTCAAGGAGTAAAACCGGTAAGAGTTCATCCTCTGAGTATGGATAATCTTATAGTAAGGAGAAACCAACTATAACTAGGGTGGCTATGTAATTTATGAGACACTTGAGAATGAAGGGCTACTTTACTAAAATAAAAAAAAATTAGCCATTGTTAACTGATCTACCACAACTACCTTAGTGTTTTAAGTTACAAAAGACTGTAGGTTAATGGAAACCAGATGTCCTTGATGGAAGGACAAGTCACCTTCATGGTCTAGATAAGAGCTAGACAGAGCTTAGCATAAATGTTGATAATGTTCAGTTAAGATAAAATAAAAAATTAATTAAGTGTATCAATTCTTCGTGATTTAAAAGAAATATGAAAACAAAACTTTAAAACATTTAGGAAAAAAGAGTGCTAAATTTATTCAGGATAGGAAAAGATTTATAAACACAACAACATAAAAACAAAATCCTTAAGGGAAAGACTAGTAAATCTCTGTTCATCAAAAGATGATACCACATAAAATGGAAAATACATGCCACAGACTAGGGGAAGATATGGGCAACATGTATGCCTGACAGTCTTATAAATCATTACAAACAACTGAAGTCTTTCTTTAACATTTACAACCTACTCAACAGAAAATAGAAAAATAGGTAAATATGAACAAGCAATAAACAATAATAAAAAAGTACCTAACTGCATTAACTACTGAACCACTGAATGCACATTAAAACCTTTTTATACTAGTGGCATATACTGGGCAAGTAAAAGTCTTGCAACACCATCTGTTGGCAAGGCACTTAGACTACTGAGGGCAGTGTAAATTGGTAAAACCACTTTTTGGAAAGCAAATAGTGACTATACACACTACAAAACCTTTCACATATACACAAGGGATCCTACAGAAAAATATTTGTAACAGAAAATAGAAACAACTATCTAACAGAATCGATAATTATGGTATTATACATACAGATGAATATAACATTCAAAATAAATAAAATAACTACAAACACCAACATGAATAAACAGCATAAACAAAATAGAGAATAAAAAATAATTGAGTGATACTACATATGTTTAAAAATATACAGAACAATACTACATATCGTGTATGGATGCGTTTATCTGTTGTTGCTGTTATGTGCCGTCAACTTGGACCTGACTCATAGCGACCCCTCCTTGGGTTTCTGAGGCAGTGTCACTACGGAAGTAGATTGCCCAACCTTCTTTCCAAGGAGTGGTTGGTGGGTTTGATCCACCAGCCTCTTGGTTAGCAGTCAAGTGCCTTAGGCACTATGCTACCAGAGCTCCCGCATTCATCTATAGTAAAATTATAAAGCCCCATAAGAGCATGATAATCACCACATTTATAATAGTGGTCACATTTCCAGTCACTGGGGCCTGCGGTGATACTGTCTTATTTCTAAAGTTGGATATACATTAGTTATAAGATGAACTAATATGTTTTTCACGTGTCTAAAATTGTTCAGTTTCAAATTAATAGTAAAATAAAACAAGAAAATTTTTGAAACAAAGTATTTATTAACTATATATTCAGATATTTAAAAAAAAATTCTTCTACTTCAACATGTGAGGAAAAAAAGATTGCAGTACTGCAGAACGAATCAAGAAAAATAAACCTGAAATTATCTAAGTATAACAAAACTTTCTTCTGGGCTGCTATAGATGCTCTGCATGGTATACAATATACCTGAAAGACAAGAAATATATGTGTGTTATTTTAAACCTTTGCTTAATGTTCAAATTTAGTTGCTGAAGTGCCCATTATATTTATGTGAGTGAAGCGGTTAACTGTTTACTCAATTACTTTAATAAATTTGTTGTTAGGACATTGATTGTTTCCATCGTGCTCTGTTCATACCATATATTTATGTGTTTAAATGATTTACAGTGCCTGCTCTCTTCTGCTTAACCCTGTTCCATTTCTGGTACCATGACAGCCTTGATAGGCATTCCAAGGACATATGGGACATCTCTGACACTGGTACTTAATAGGTGAGAAAGGCCTATGGAGAAGAAAGCTGGAAGAAAGATTCTTGTGGAACCTAGTTGTCGTTCCTCTGAGAAACTGAGTAAAATCCAAGGGTGCTTTTATAAGAAATTTAGCATTGATCTTTGCTATATTAGTCACATGCCTTTTGCTGACTGTAAGGGTTAACAAGAATTTTAATATACTCACATCATTCATCTCTGTCTGCGAGCCCCATTTCTACTAATGACATATGAACTGGATACTGTTCATCTTCATATAAGGTTACTATTTGTTCTGGTGCCTTAGCCTAAAATTAAAAGATAATGTCAAGAAAACACAAGAATGTCTTTGTTACCTATTCTTTGGCCATTCTTGAAGGAAAAGGCATTTTCTAGGTTTATTTGTAATTCTAAGGGGTCACTGATGGTTTGACCGTAGAATTCCCATCTTACATGAAGGAGACCCGAGTTTGATTACTGACCAGTGTACCTCATGTGCAGCCAGAACCCATTTAACAGGGGAGGCTTACACACTGCTACAATGCTGAACAGGTTTCAGTGGAGCTTCTAGACTAAGATGGACTAGGAAGAAAGGCCTGGCGATCGCTTTCTGAAAGTCAGCCACTGAAAACCCTGTGGATCACAGTGGTCCAATGTGTAAATGACCATGATCATGAGGAAGGCACAAGACCCAGCATTGTCACCATGAGGCAGGCACCACCCAGGCCACAAGGTTTTCTTCAACAGCCAAAAGGCTTTCATCCCTGTTAAAATTCACTAACATTGTACACTTAGAGCATTATCCTTTTGTGCATCAACTAACTGAATTTTGAATGTTATTCATAGAGGTGACTACATATCTATGTATCTTTTTTGCCATTAAGTCATTTCTGACTCACAATGACCCTAGAGTACAAAGCAGAACTGCCCCATAGGGTTTCCAAGGCTGTAATCTTTATGGAGGCAGACTGCCACATCTTTCTCCTGTGGAGTGGCTGGTAGGTTCAAACTGCTGATCTTTCAGTTAACAGCTGAGCAGTTAACCATCACACCACCCAGCTTCCTATCTATATACACAGATGTACATAAATCTTTAAGAAGGAGCTCTGGTGGCACAGTAAGGCATTTGGCTGTCAACCAGAAGGTTGCTAGTTCAAACCTGCCAGCTGCTCCACAGGAGGAAGATGAGGCAACCTACTTCTTTAAAGACTTACAGCCTTGAAAACCCAATAGGGGATGCTATAAATTGGAATTCACTCAATTGCGGTGGGGGACGTATCTATAAGAATACTTGCTCTCTCTGTATTTTCAGTCTTCTTAAGGGAAACCCTGCATAAGCTATTTACACTACCTTGCACACACAGCATGGTATGTACAGGGGTTTTCCAAAAGCATTTTCTAGTAGTGGCAGAGATTTGGTATGTCTCATTCTTGCGTAGTCAGTACTTCAGGAAAACTCCAAATCATGTGCCTTACAGGAACCAGGAAAGTATGAAAAAGGAATGAAGCAGGTTTGGTTGAGGAGGTGAGGATGATGGTGAACTGAAGAGCCTGTTCCCCACATAAAGGGGATTATTGCTATGCTACTTTAGCTGATTGCCCTTTGGGAAAGGAGGCCTAGGGTGCCTAGATTTTATAATATTTAATCAGAAGCCAGAAATAAAGATTTTTATAAAAATTTCCAATTTTTAAACATTATGCACTAAATAAAGTTGTAGCCATATTCTGTCTATGGTCTACTCCTTTGTGACATTCTAAGCCTCTAAAGAAGCAAGCATATTTGTATTAAAAACAATTTGGAGTTTCTTATTTGAAGCTTTTGATACAGGTGCTACTACATTAATTCTAAATAAGAACAATTAAGATTAGTAAAATTCAAGCCTTCCTATGATCTTGATGAGAACTCCCTTTCTGATCTTTCCTACTCACGTTTCAAGATGTAGCTCAAATATCACTTCCTGTCCTCATTCACTTGTTCAGTAAATACTAGAGTGTCTAGTAAGAAGTAGCTCAATCACCATTTTCTGATCTTTAAACAACAACAAACTACTTCCATTGAGTTGATTTTGACTCATAGTGACCCTATAAAACATTGCAGAACTGCCCCCATAGGGTTTCCAAGGCTGTAAATCTTTACAGAAGCAGACTGCTTCATCTTTCTCGCACCAAGCGCCTTGTGGGTTCCTCTGACCTGGTTAGCAGCCAAATGCTTTAACTACTCTGCCACGAGAGCACCTTTTGATCTTTTCTGAGGGAAATAATCCTTCCTTCTTGTCCCTCCCCTTTCCCCCAGAAAAGCTGCCTATACTTCTATTATAGTACTTATTTCCTATCTTTAATTGTTTAATGGCTCCCTCATTGGCTTACAGTTTCCTTGACTATAGGCTACTCATCTGGATCATTTTTACCTTATTCATAACATCAATTATATTATATTACTGTAGTGCTAAAATACCAATTGAGATATTTCAACAAACAGATGCCCCATTGAAGGCACTCACTCAGTTATGCCAAGAGATTTGGAGGACAGCTACCTGGCCAACTGACTGGAAGAGATCCATATTTGTGCCCATTCCAAAGAA
>NW_006922148.1:895989-902583 GCF_000298275.1 Orycteropus afer afer | reverse complement strand
CTGGCATGGGATCGGGCAGTGTTTCATTCTGCTGTGCATGGGGTCGCTATGAGTCAGAAACGACTCGACGGCACTTAACAACAACAAGTGCTAAAAAAAAAGTTTATTAAATATAAATGTGTTAAACTATATTAATAAGGCTTATTAATTTTATAGTACATCCTAATATACTTTACTATATTTTTGTGTCTAGAGTTATACAGATATAAAGCAGTTTACGATGCTAATAACCAAACCAAAAAACCAGACCCTGCCCTTGAGTTAATTCTGACTCATAGTCCGAGTGGTAAATCTTTACGGAAGTGGATTGCTCCATCTTTCTCCCTCAGAGTGGCTAGTGGCTTTGAACCACCAACTTTCTGGTTAGCAATCAAATGCCTTAGGCATTGTGTCACCAAAGCTTCTTACGATATTAACAAGGACCCTAAAAACAGCTTTCAAAGATTTTAGGCTAAATAAAACAGATACTCGCCACAGAAGCAGCATAAAGTTGTTTTCCCTGAAGACAGTCTATCATAGTCCACAATGCTTCCATGCTCCATTTGGGACAATATGGGATCCTTGTCTTTCCTGAATCTCTTAGGGGAGGTTTAAACCCTGCCAGGAGAACTTTTATGGCTCGGGTAGGATACTGCATAAGATGTAGAGGAATTTGACGCAGTCTGTCAAAAAAGAACTTAAAATGTTCAGAATTCACAGTTAAAATTCTCTTACACAATTAAATTTACAATAGCTTAAAAAAATAAAAAACAGGAATAAATCTAACAGAGGAAGTGCACAGTTTGTACACTGAAAACTACAAAACATTGTTCAAAGAAAGACCACCTAAATAAATGGAAAGACAACCTGTGTTCATGGATTTAAAGACTTCGTATTGTTAAGGAGCCAGTACTCCACAATTTGGAGCTACCATATATTCTGCATATAATGAACCCATGTAAATAATGCACACATGCATATGGAGTGCATAGGAACTAATGGCATGAAGGGGTTGCACTGAACATATAATGCATGTGTTATTTGCATAAAAATATGGTATAGATCCAATGCAACCCCTATTAAAATCCCAGTTGCCTTTTTGCAGAAATTGAGAAGCTAATCCTAAAATTCATACATAACTGAAAGAGACTAAGAATCACCAAAACAATCTTGGAAAAGAACAAAGAGGATTTAGACTTTGTGATTTCAAAACTTATTATAAAACTATAGTAATCAAGAGAGCATGGTACTGGCATAAGGATTGATATATAACAATAAAATACAATTGATAGTCCAGAAATAATTCTTTACATTCACGGTCAATGGATTTTTAAAATTGTTGAAAACATATACAGCAAAACATATACCAATTCAACAGTTTCTACACATAAAATTAAGTGACACTGATTACCTTCTTCAAGTTGCCCAACCATTCTCACTCTCCTTTTCTGTTTCTCCACATTAATATAAATTCACTGCCCCCTAAGTTTCCTATGTAATCTTCTGAGCTGCTCTTGTCAAATTTGATCCCATATAGATAGATCTTGATTAAAGCACCATGCATAAAGGCATTCTTTACCAGTTAAGCTACTATTGTTTGGCTTTAAGAAAACTTCAGGTGATACTTTTGGTTGAAGGTTTAAAGATTATGAGGGCAGTACCTTCAGGGCTTTATCTAGTTTCCCTAATTCCATAATGTCTGGAGTCCATGAGAATTTGGAATTACGTTCTTCATGTACTCCTTTTTGATCAGAATTCTAGACTCTTTGATTGAAATGTTCAATAATGGTAGCTGGGCACTATCCAGTTCTTCTGATCTCATGGCAAAGGAGTCAGTTGTTCATGAAGGCAATTAGCCACACATTCCATGTTCTCCTGTTCCTAACTCTCCTTCCTCAGAGGCTCCAGGCAAATAGAAACCAATTGTTTTGCCTTGGATGGCTGCTTGCAAGCTTTCAAGAACTAAGGTAGAACAGAAGCTCTACACACATTATTAAGTGAATTAACAGAGATGTCCTATGAAACCATGACCCTAAACCTCCAAATCAAGGAATCAAATCCCCTGAGGTGTTTTTCGTTGTAAATAAGCAGCCCCAGCAACTTTTTTGGTTGGGTTTTTTGTTGTATCTATTTTACAACTTTTGCCAGTTCAACTTTTTACAAGTGTGCAACTTACTGACAGCACTTGGAATAACAGGCTGTGTAATTCTATCCTTAATCAATGTGATTTTTCCATCACTGTTAAACCACTTCCTTTTCCCCTCTCCTCTGCCCCCTGATAACCACTAATAAACTGGTTTATATACAGTTGCCTTTTCTTGTTTTTCTATATAGTAAGGTCACACAATATTTGTCCTTTTGTATTGACTTTCACTCAGCATGGTGCCTTCAAGTTCCATCCATATTGTAGCATGTGTCAATACTTCATTTCTCCTACTGGCTGATTAGTATTCTCTTGTATGTCTGTACCACATATGTTTATCCATTCATCTGTTATGGGCATTTTGGTTAGTTCCACCTTTTGACTATGTGAATTGTGCTGCAGTGAACACTGGGGTACAAGTCTCTACTTGAGTCTCTGCTTTCCAGTCTTTTGGGTAAATGCCTAGTTTTGGGTATATACTTAGGAGTGAAACCGATGAATCATATGGTAGTTCTATTTTTAGTTTTTTTAGGCACGGCCACACTTTTCCACAGCAGCTGAACCATTTTGCATTCCCACCAGCAATAAATAGGGGTTCCAATTTTTCCCATTCTTGCCAATATTTATTATTTTCTGTTTATCTTAGCCATCCTAGTGGGAGCTGAAATGGTATCTTGTGGTTTCAATTTGCATCTCTCTGATGGCTTATGATGGTGAGCATTTTTTCATGTGTTTGGTGGCCATCTGAATGTCCTCTTTGGTGAAGTACCTATTCAAGTGCTTTGTCTATTTTATGATTGGGTTATTTGACTTTCTGTTGTTATCAAAGTTTCATGTATGTTTTCATTATTAGATTCTTGTTGGATATATGATTTCCAAAGATAATGTCCCAGTCAACAGCCTGTCTTTTCACTTTCTTGGTTGTTTTTTGATAAACAAGTTACTAATTTTTATGAGGTCCCATTTCTTTAATCTTTTGCTGTTTGTGCTTTTGGTATTATACTATATAATTCCTTGTTATCAGAAGGAAGGTTGGACAATCTACTTCCGTAGTGATACTGCCTTGGCAACCCAAGGAGGGGTCGCTGTGAGTTGGGGCCAACTCGACAGCACATAACAACAACAACAATTCATTGTTAAAAGCTAGACCTGACAGTAATACTCCTGCTTTTTCTTCTAAGAATTTTATGGTTTTAATTTTATTATTTAGTTACTTAATCCATTTTGAATTTTTTTTTGTGTATGGTGTGAGGCACTGATCCTGCTTCATTGTTCTGCATGTGGAAATACAATTTTCCCCACACCATTTGTAAAGACTCTTTTATCTCCGTTGAAGGAACTAGCATCCTTATCAAAAATTAGTTGATTGTAGGTATGTGGGTTTATTTCTGGACTTTCAGTTCTATTCCACTCATCTGTCTGTCTACTGTTATATCAGTATCTAGTTGTTTTGATTATTGTGGCTATTTATACTGTGTTTTAAAACCAGGAACTGTGAGCTCTCCTTTTTTTTTCTCTTTCAACATTGCTTTAGCTGTTTAAGGCCTTGTGCCATGCCATATAAAGTTGAGGATTGGATTTCTGTAAAGAAGGCTGTTGTAATTTTGATTGGTTTTACATTGAATCTATAGATTGTTTTGTACTGTATTGACATGTTAACAATATTAAGTCTTCTAGTTAATATACATGGAATATCTTTCCATTTATTTAAGTCTTCTTTAATCTCTTTCAGCAGTGTTTTATAATTTTTATTGTATAAGTCCTTCACATCTCTGGTTAGGTTTATTCCTAGTTATTTTATTCTCTTAGATGCTATTGTAAATGGAATTACTTCCCTAATGTCCCTTTCAGATTCTTCATTGCTGATGTATAGAACATGACAGATTTTTGTTAAAATGAGCAGAAGATTTGAATATAAATTTCTCCAAAGAAAATATGTAACTGCCCATTAAACATGTTAAAAAAGATGTTAAAAAATCATTAATAGTTAGGGAAATGCAAACCAAGACCAATAGGGTGATATAATCAATAATGTGGAAAATAACAAGCTTTAGAGAGGATGTGAGAAATTGGAACCTTCAAATATTGCTGGTGGGAGTTTAAAATGGTGCAGTCAGTCTTGAAAACAGTTTGTCAGTTCTTCAAAATACTAAACATAGACTTATTATATAACTCAGCAATCCATTCCTAGTTATATACCCAAGAGAAATGAAAATGTATGTCATCACAAAGACTTGTACATGCATGTTCACAACATTATTCTTCATAATAACCAAAAAGTGAAAACAATCCAAATGTCCATCAGCTGATGAACAGATAAAATATGGTATATCCATACAATGGAATAATACTCAGCAATAAAAAGGAATGAAGTGCTGATACAAGCTACAATCCAAGTGAATCTTATAAAGTTTACAGTAAATGAAAGAAGCCAGTCATGTATAATTCCATTTCTATGAAATGTCCAAAACCAAACCCACTGCCATCAAATAGATTATGACTCATAGTGACACAAAAAGTAGAGTAAACTATCCCATAGGGTTTCCTAGGTGGAAATCTTTATGGAAGCAGATTGCTACATCCTTCTTTCCTGGAGTGGCTTAGTGGGTTAGAACTACTGACCTTTCAGTTAGCAGGCAAGTGCTTAACACTGCGCCACTGGGGTTCCCTACAAAATATTCAGAATATGCAAATATATAGAAGAGAAAGTAACTAGACTAGTCATTGTCAGGAGCTCAGGAAAGTATCAATGCTGAGTAATTCCTAATGGATATGGAGTTTCTTTTTGCAATGATGAAGATGTTCTACAATTAATGTAGTGATGATGGTTGCACAACTTTTTGAATACACTACCAACTGATTGCATACTTAAAAAAGGTGATTTGGTGATATGTTAACTATATATCTAGATTTAAAATAATTTCTAATATAAATAGCTTAAATAGGTTTTTTAAAATTCATTTAGGAAGAGGGAAAATCTTCCCAATAAAGAATGATAAAAAAAAAAAAAAAAGAAAAGAAAACAAATTAAAACTAAGAAACCTCCTATTTCAATGATTTTTTTCTCACCTGTTTGTGGTCAGCTTTTCAGTTGATCCATAATCAACAAATTGTACCAGGATAACTAGAGGATTAAATTCTTTAATGGAAACAATCTTTGCTCTATACCATAAACCATCATCATATTCTGCAAGGCAAGGCATTTCTAGAGACAGGAAAAAGGGAAAACTCGTATTACCTTGTATTTTCTTAAAAATAGGTATTTTTAAGTGTACAATATGCCCACCAACCAGAATTATGCACTAATAAGTGGGTTATATGTTGGCTTCTTTTTGTACTTTAAACTTTGCTTTTTTTTTTTTTAAAGAAATATGCTTTGAAAGAGAGGCACTGCTCCCATTCTCAAAGTTCCTATTTCTACTAACCATAGTTTATACCATCTTTCTACTTTCTCCTTTTTAAATACTCTCCAAATCTCTTTTAGTATAAGTCATCATCTTTTGCAAATAATAAAATGGTTTTTACTGCTCCTGCCTTCAATTTTGTCTTCCTCTAATCCATTCGCCACAAGACCATCAGAATTAAATTAAAAGAAAAAATCAGAGACTTCTGTAAGATGGTGGAATAGGCTAATGAGCTACACAGACCCTCTTCAACAAAAAAAAACAGAAATCAATTGACACAGATAAAGAAGATAATCCTGGAGCCCTGAGTTTGAAAGGAAGGGTACAGAGTGGATTAAGCACCAACTACTAGAAGAATCTGAATGAAAACAGTGAGTAAGGAGACGAATGGAGTTGTGAACTGTCAGCTGCCCTTATGGTATGGACAACCTAAGTATTTCCAAGTAGTATTAGGACCTGAGAATTGACCTAAAAATCGGCCCTGCTCACCAAGGGCTGCATGGACTACTGCATGAATAGCTGTTGACTGAATGGAAACAGCAAAGAGACAAACTGAGCTATAGACTTTCGGCTGTCCAGCAGGCACAGCCATTTTGAATGTTTACAAGCATTGGCTATTTTGGGTATTTAAAGTGATAGCATTCTAGCATTCTTGTTCTGACTCCAGAGGCCTAAGAACAGGCTCTGCTTGCAAAGGACAGCACAGACATACAGGAGGCTGATGACTGGAAAGAAGACAGCTTATGATTGCATAAGTGCTGCCAACTAGCGAATAGAGGAGCACAGTCCTGTGCTTACTCAGATACATCCAAAGAAAGAAAATGAAAATCTTGGGCAAATCACTCCACCATACAATCACCAATTATATATAAACACAAAAAACATCAACAGACCATCAGAGTCCACACAAAGATAAAGCAATAGAAACAAGGGACCAAGATACAGACTGAGAACACATCCCTGAGGAAGCAGCAAATATGTGTTTGGAAAGGGATCAATCTGAAAAAAAAGATCAAAACAAAATGAAGAAAGCCTAAGGTTCATGTGGGATACCATCAAAAGGAATAA
>NW_006922148.1:877976-895889 GCF_000298275.1 Orycteropus afer afer | reverse complement strand
TGTTGAACATTTGTTGGAAGAGAACTTCCCTGATATGATGAAAGATGAAAATATATCCATTCAAGAAGTCAAATGAACTCCAAACAGGATAGATTCCAAAAGAAAATCACCAAGACATATTATCATCAAACTCACCAAAACCAAAGACAAAGAAAGAATCCTGAAAGCAGCATGGGAAAAATGAAAAGTTACCTACAAAGGGCAACCAATAAGACTAAGTTCTGATTTCTTGGTAGAAACCATGCAGGCAAAAAGGCAATGGGATGGTATATATAAAACCCTGAAAGAAAAGAATTTCCAACCAAGAATTATATACCAGGCAAAACTGTCCCTCAAATATGATGGTCAAATTAGGACATTTCCAGATAAGAAAAAATTAAAGGAATTTGTTAAAAGCAGACAAGCCTTACAAGAGATGCTAAAGAGAGTAAAGGACTCTCTTTAAAGGACAGAGAACCAACAACAGCAAACAACAACCAACCATTTACACACATGATGACATAACCCAGAAATCAACCCAGCTATGGAAGTATCTAAAGTAAATAAGCCTATAAGATTGTAAACAGGGAACCAGGGAGATTAATTGGCAAATGAGGACAACTACAAACCAAAAAGAGGGAGAAAATAGTGTAGTTACAGAACTTGTTGATGGCGAGGAAGTCAAGACAACTGCAAGACAGAATGGATGGTTCTAAACTTGGGAAGAAAATTATAAATCACAGGGTAACCTCAAAGAAAAATGATAAATCTGCACATCAAAACAAAAAAGAGAGCAAGCACAGATATTTAGCAAATACTAAAACAACAGCAATGAAGGAAGTGATAACATGATTCATAAACAAAATGAGCTCAACACAGAAAAGCATATGAAACAAAGAAATCAGTACCACCACACACACACACAAAAAAAAAACACAACAAAATGATAGCAACAAATTCATACTTGTCAATAATTACACTCATGTAAATGGATTAAATGAACCACTCAAGTGATGAAGAGTTGCACATTGGATTAGAAAACATAACCTATCAATATGCTGTCTACAAGAGACACACCTTAGACACAAAGACCAAAATAGACTAAAAGTCAAAGGTTGGAAAAAGATTATCAAGCAAATGGTAACCATATAAGAGCAGGAATGGCAATATTAATTTCTGGTAAAATTGACTTTAAGACAAAAACCAACATAAAAGACAGGAACATTACATAATGATTAAAGGATCGACTGAACAAGAGGACATAACCATAATAAATATCTATGCACCCAATGTAAGAGCTTCAAAATACATAAATCAGAGATTAACAGAATTGAAAAGACAAATAGATGACTCCACAATCATTGTAACAAAAATAAATAAATAAATAAAAAATAAACCACTTTCAATCAAAGAACTGGAAAGAAACTCAACAAAGATGCAGAAGAACTAAAAAATACAATTCACCAGCTTATAGACATCCACAGAGCAATTTACCCAACAACAGCACAATATACATTCTTTTCCAGTGTACATGGAACATTCTCCAGGTTAGACCATATGTTAGGCTGGAAAGCAAGCCTTAATAAATTTTAAAACACTGAGATACTGCAAAGCATCTCAGATCACAATGCTATAAATTTAGAAATCAACCATAGGAAGGAAGATCAACGGAAAAAGAGCTAATATATGGAAATTGAATAAACACCCACCTTGAAAATGACTATGTAAAAAAAGAAATAAAAATGAAATGAAAAACTTGAATCAAATGAGAATGAAACACAACATACCAAAGTCTTTGAGACACAGCAAAAGCAGTGATCAGAGGCCAACTTATAGCAATAAACACACCATCAAAAAAGAAGGGCGAGCCAAAATCAACACCTTAACCCAACATCAACAATTAGATAAAGAGCAGCAAAAAAAAAAAAAAAGCCTAGAAGAAAAAAAAAAATAAAGATTCGAGCAGAAATAAATGAAACAAAATAGAAAAATCAGCAATTAGTTGTTCTTTTGAAAAAATAAAATTGATAAATCACTGGCAAATTTAACAAGGGAAAAGAGGGAGAGAATACACATACCACGAATAAGAACTGCATTGGATGACGTCACAACAGAACCAACAGATATTCTAATATCAGGATACCATGAAGAACTATACTCCAACAAATCTGAAAATCTGGAGAAACGGACAGATGTCTGGAAACATACTACTCACTTAAACTAACACAGACTGAGGTGGAAAATTCAAACAGACTCACAACAAAAGAAGAAATTAAACAGGTCATAAAAGTACTACCAACAACAACAACAAAAAACCCTGGCCCAGACGGTTCACTGGAGAAGTCTTAAAACCATTCAGAGAAGAACTGAGACCAGTGCTACTCAAACTATTCCAGAACACAGAAAAGGATGGAACCCTCCCAAATTCATTTTGTGAAGCAAGCATAACCTTGATACCCAAACCAGCCAAAGACATCACTAAAAAGGAAAACTACAGACCAGTATCTGTCATGAATAGAGACATAAAAATATTCAACAAAATCCTAGTCAATAGACTTCAACAACATATCAAAAATATAATACATTATGACCAAGAGGGGTTCATATCAGGTATGCAAGGATGGTTCAACATTAGAAAAACAATCAACGTCATCCACCACATAAATAAAGGAAAAAAACACATGACCATATCAATCTAGGCAGAAAAGGCATTTGATGAAATCCAACACCCGCTCCTGATAAACATTTTTCAGCAAAACAGGAATAGAAGGGAAATTTCTCAACATAATAAAGGGCATACATATGCAAAACCAACAGCCAACATTATTCTCAATGGCGAGAGACTGAAACCATTCCCCTTGCTGACAGGAACCAGACAAGGATGTCCTCTTTCACCACTTTTATTCAACACTGTTTTAGAACACCTAGCAATGGCAATAAGGCAAGAAAGGGAAATCAAAGGCATACAAATTGGTAAGGAAGATGTAAAACTATCCCTACTTGCTGATGATACGGTCCTATACATAGAAAACCCAAGAGACTCAGTAAAAAAACCCACTAAAACTAATTGAGAGATTTAGCATAGTGTCTGATCAACATACAAAAGTCAGTTAGATTCCTCTATACCAGCAAAGAGATTGCTGGAAAGGAAATAAATCAATACCATTTACAATAGCTACCAAAAAAAAAAAAAAAAAAATACTTGGGAATAAATCTCACCAGGAGGTGTGGTAGCATAAGGCCTAAGGCATTTGACTGCTAACCAGAAGGCTGGTGGTTCAAATCCACCAGCCACTCCTTGGAAGGAAGACTGGGAAATTTACTTCTGTAGAGATATGCCTCAGAAACCCAAGGAGGGGTTGCTGTGAGTCAGATCCGACTCGATGCACTAGGGACATAAAAGACCTGTACAAAGAAAACTACAAAGCAGTACTTCAAGAAACCATAAGAGATCTATGTAAATGGAAGAACATACTATGCTCATGGATAGGAATATTGAACACTGTGAAAATGTCACTACTACCCAAAGCAATCTATACATTCAATGCAATCCCAATCCAGATCCCATCAATATTCTTTAAGGATATGGAAAAACCAATCACTAACTTAATATGGAAAGGAAATGGACCTCACATACGCAAAAACTGAGGAACAAAGTAGGAGGTCCCACGTTCCAGAATCTCAAAACCTACTACACAGGCACAGTAGTCAAAACAGCCTGGCATTGGTACAACAACAGACACATAGACCAGTGGAACAGAATTGAGAACCCAGAAATAGATCCATCGACCTACGGTCAGCCGATTTTTGACCAAGGGCTGAAATCCATTATATGGGGAAGAGATGTTATCTTTAAAAAATGGTGCTGGCAAAACTGAATATCCATTTGCAGAAAAATGTATCAAGATCCATACCTCACACCACACACAGAAACTAACTCCAGATGGATCAAAGATTTAAATGTGAAACCTAAAACTATAAAGTTCCTCAAGAAAAAGTAGGGGCAAATTTAGAGGCTCTAATTTATATCATAAATACACTGTCAAGCAGAACCCAAAATTTGCAAACAGCAGAAGATAAACTAGATGAATGGGCTTTTCTGAAAATTAAATCTTTATGTGCTTCAAAAGACTTCTCCAAAAGAGTAAGAAGAGACCCTATAAATTGGGAAAAAATATTCAGCAATGATGTATCTGACAAGGGACTTATCTAGAATTTATAGGAAACTGCAACACCTCAACAACAAAAAGACAAACTATCCAATGAAAAATGGGTAGAAGACATGAATAGACATTTCACCAAAGAGGATATTCAGCCAGCCAACAAAACACATGAAAAAATTTTCACGATCATTAGCCATTGTTGTTGTTATGTGCCATCAAGTCAGACCAGACTCACCCCTCCTTGGGTTTCCGAGGCAGTATCACTACGGAAGTAGACTGCCCAACCTTCCTTCTGAGGAGTGGCTGGTGGGTTTGAACTGCCAGCCTTCTGGTTAGCAGTCAGATGCCTCAGGCAACTACACCATCAGAACTCCCTCATTAGTCATTAGAGAGATGCAAATCAAAACAACAATAAGATACCATCTCACCCAAGCACTAATAGCAAAGTTCACCAAGACAGAAAATAATAAATGCTGGCAAGGATGTGGAGAGATTAGGACTCTCATACATTGCTGGTGGGACTGTAAAATGATACAACCACTGAGGAAAGCAGTATGGCAATACCTTAAAAAGTTGGAATTAGAAATACCATTTGACCCACCAATTTCCATTACTAGGTTTATATCCTAAAGAAGTGAAGACCAGGGCAAGAACATACACGTGCACACCCATGTTCACCACAACAGTATTTATAATAGCCAAAAGATGGAAACAACCAACCTAGGTGCCCATCAACAGAAGAATGGATAACCAAACTGTAGTACATACACACAATGGAATACTATGCAACAGTAAAGAATAATGTACAATCTGCAAAACACCGCATAACGTGGATGAACTTGGAAGGCATGCTGAGTGAGATAAGTCAATCACAGAAGGACAAATATCGTATTAGTTCACTGTTGTAAAAATTCAAGGAAAGGTTTATATATGGAAAGAAAGATTGTTGGTTCACGATCATTAGTCATTGTTGTTGTTATGTGTCGTCAAGTCGGATCCGACTCACATTGACCCCTTCTTGGGTTTCCCAGGGGTGGGCGGGGAGAGGAGGAAACACTGAAAAACAAACAAACAAAGAACAAGCCGCATTGCTCTTCTGTCTGAAATTCTTCAGTGGCTTTTTAACCACCTGCAATATAACAGTCCTTAGCACTGTGATTACAGGGGCTTCATAATCTCCAACTTCTACCACATATCATCTTCATACATTACCTAAACAGAATTAGGCTGTTCCTTCTTCTAGGATATTCTATTTGAACTGTTTTCTCTGAAATCTCAGTTCTAACATGACCTTTATAATGCCCTGACATCCTGAATTCTATGGCATTATGTATATATCTTTAATATTAGCTGTTATTTTCATACTGTACTTGATTTACACGTCTCTTCTCTGTTAGACCATTAGTTTCTTGACTGAAGAACTATAGTTTGTATTCCTAACATGGTACCATTGTTGCTGTTATGTACTTATTTAAAAGTAAGTAAAAAGTTTTCTAATGAATACCAGGCTTGAGTAATGTTGTGGGAAAAAATTAATCTGTACTTCTCCATTGTAAAGATGTCAGACTAGATGAACTATACCTGTTTAAGTGCTATAAATGTTAAGTTTTGCATATAATCTAAGTGCTGTTCTGCAGAGTAAATGATATTCAATCTCCCAAATTTTACTATATACAACTTTAACACAAGTGAAATTTCCCGTCCAGTCAAAATAGAATTAAAAAAAGAAAAACTACTTAGTTGTCATCTTATTTTAACCCACAAAACAACTCCATCAATACAAATTCCTTAATGAAATGTACATATTTAATAGACACTTGCCTACAATTCAACTTGTACATATCCTTGTGCATACCTTTAAAAAACTGGTTTTTAAATCTTTAATCATATATTCTCCATTTTATCTAGTTTAAACTTTTGTGATTTGAAAATTTACAAAGCAAGACTTTTATTGTAGTATAAAGTAGCTACAGAAAAATGAACAAAAAACAAATGTAGAGCTCCATAAATTATCCCATTATGCATAGACTGTGGCTTCCCCTGAGAGAACAACACATATGAGGAAGTAATCATTTTTTCTGGACTATACATTTGAAATTACAAAAGTGTCCATTCTTACTGAGTTTATTCTTTTATTCATTCAGTATATTCATTAGGACCTACTTTGTGGCAGGTGCTCTTCTAATTGCTCGGGATATAAAGGAGTACAAAGTCCATGGTCAAAGTGCTATTCAAAATGGAGAGTAAGAGGGATAGAGAATAATGTAGGAGTAGGTGAGGAGGGTTGTTGTTAAGTATGGTTTCAACTCATAGTGACATCAGAATTGTTGCAATGCTTGAGCCCACCATGACTGCCACTGTGTCAGTCCATCCCATTGAGGGTCTACCCCTTTTTCGCTGACCCTTTCCTTTACTTTACCCTTCTCCAGAGACTAGTCCCTTCTGACAAATGACCAAAGTATGGAAGATGACATCTCGCTTCTAAGGACCATTCTGGCTATACTTCTTCCAAGACAGATTGGTTCATTTTTCATGGTATTTTCAATATTCTTCACCAACAGCACAATTCAAATGTATCAGTTCTTCTGAGGTCTTCCTTATTCATTGTCCAGCTCTCATACGCATATGAGGCTATTGAAAATACCGTGGCTTGGGTGTGGAGGGAGTACTACTTTAGGTAGATAAGGGAAGAACATCCATAAGAAGATAGTTAAGCAGAGCCTAAATAGCTATACAACAGTCTGGGGCAAAAACATTCCAGACAGAGGGAAAAGAAAGTGCTCTTTATCAGCCAAAAGTGAACCACAAATATCAGGTAAGATATTAGCTATTTTTTTTCTCTTTCTAATATATTTTTCAATATATGTAAAATATCAAGAGTAGGACTCTGAAAAACATTTATAAAAACATATAGAAGCCACTTTGTATTCAACAAGGAATTTGTCAACACAAACTAGATGCATTTACCTCACTGGAGAAACAGAAAGGATTGGAAATAGAAGACTGTAAGAATTTGACCAATTTTACAGAGCAGTGTACAATCTGAGCCCTCCCCAACCCCCCCGCCAAAGATAACCCTAAAATTATCAGCTTAGGTGGTTTACATTTACTGTCACTAATGTTTCAATGTGCACTCTTAAAATCTGAGCTACTGCTTTGGGAGTGGTGACCAGGATCGTAAAAGCTTGCCAGTGACCATCTAGATGCAAGGATGGGTCTCTCCTTGTCCAGAGCAAAGAATAAAGAAAACCAAAGATGCATGGAAAGAATTAGTTCAAGGGACTGGTATACCATGTAATCCTCAGCCTATACGACTCTGAGACCAGAAGAACTAGATGGTGCCTGGCTACCAGTGTCAACCACTCGGAGGGGGATCTATGTAGGAGATCCTGGATACAGTGGGAGAACAATGTGAAACAAATTCAGAATTATTAAAAAAAAGAAAAAAAAAGGGGACTAGGTTTGCTGGTTTGATAGAGTTGGTGGAACTCCAGAGACTACGGCCCATAGCTGCCCTTCAGGTCTGGGACTGAATCCACTCCTGTGGCTTCCAGCCAAACAAAAGACAGGCATGTGAGCTGAATACAGTAGGCAGATACACTCCCTGGAGAGATAAATCATGGGAGAATAGAAGGGCTGTGTATGCACAGGGAGACAGCTCAGAGGGCAGGAGCGCATGGGAGGGAAGGTCACAGGGAGAAGGTGGTTATGGGAAGGAATTGGAAGAACTGTTGTACTGTGGGAGAATGCAATCAATGTCATGAGACAAAGTGTATGTGAACTGCTGTATGGAAAGTGAATTTGCTCTATAAACTTTCACTCAAATCACAATACAATTTTAAATAAATAAAAACTGGAGCTATTGCATGTGAAAATCAAACTTAGAAAATCATCTTTATGCAAGCAATTTTCCAGTGCAGCCTGATTTCATGGATAGTTCAAGTGCCCTAAGCCAGTTACTTAGTTCACTTTCCTTATCTATATATGGGGATGATATCATCTACACGGTGTCCCGAGGATTCAAAGAGAAATGTAAAGTGAGTAAGATAAAAAAAAAAAAAAAAAAAATCAGTTAACATTAGAAATCACCCAGCCTTTCAGCCCATTAACAGCAGTTTTATTAAAAAATCACACTTCACTCAAAAAATAAATACATTTACCTGTTCTAAAATCTGTCAGAGGAAGAAATGTCTCTATATATTTATTAAACCTTCGTAGTGCTTCTTCAAGGCTCTCACATTCTGATTCCCAGCTGACTCCACTATCATCTGTGTCACTATGTTGGTTAAACTGATTAAGATTTTCTTCAGAGTCAAGGCAAATATACACCTAAGTGGAAAAGGGGAAGGAAAACACTTTCAAATTCTCCAATTTGTGATATTCATTAATATGGACAAAATTATTGTGGTAACATCTGTAATAATAGTCCCCAAAGACCCCTGTCTCCTGATGTTTATACCCTTGTATAGTTCACTTCCCACATTATACCAGAGTTGTTGATCTTTGTGACCAAAAGCACATGGCAGAAATATATCACTGCTAAGATTAAATTATAAGACATTATGAGTTCTGCCTTGGAAGCATGATTTCAGATTGTTCAGTCAGGAAAGTATGCAGCCATTATGTGATCAGCCCAATGGAGAAGTGAGAAACTGAGTCTTCTGGCCAACAGTCGTATCAGTGAGTCTTCTTGGAAGTGGCTTCTGTAGCCCCTCTCAAAATCCTAATTCCAAGATACACTGTTTAAACTGCTCCAAATTCCTGACCCTCATATTTGTTTTAAGCTAAGTTTGGGATTATTTGTTTTTCATTATACAAAAATCAGAAAAAGCAAAAATTGTACACTACTATGCTGTTTGATGAAACTGTGCAGCAAATTCTTCCCTTGGTTGCAAAAGAATTGTGTTGTTCAGTGCTGTTGACTTGCTTCTCATTCAGAGCAACCCTACATACAACAGAACAAAACACTTCTGGGTCATATGCCATCCTCACAGTCCTTGCTGTATTTGAGTTCATTGTTGCAGCCACTGTGTCAATCCACCTCATTGAGGGTCTTCCCCTTTTTTGCTGACTCTCCACCACTTTACCAAACATGATATTCTTTTCCAGGGAATGGTCCCTTCTGACAACATAGGTAAAATAGGTGAGATGATATCTTGCCTTTCTTGCTTCCAAGGAGCATTCTGGCTGCACTTCTAGGACAGATTTGCTGCTGCTTCTGGCAGTCCATGGTACGTTCAGTATTCTTTTGCCAACACCACAACTCAAAAGCATCAATTCTTCAGTCTTCCTTATTCATTGTTCAGCTTTCATATGCATATGAGGTGACTGAAAATACCATGGATTGGGTTAGGCACATTTTAGTCTTCAAAGTGATATCTTTGCTCTTCAGCACTTTAAAGAGGTCTTTTGCAGCATATTTTCCCAGTGCAATATGTTGTCTGACTTCTTGACTGTTGCTTCCATGGGTGTTGATTATGAATCCAAGTAATATGAAATCTTTGACAACTTCAATCTTTCCTCCATATAGCACACTGCTGCTTATTGATCCAGTTATGAGGAATTTTGTTTTATGTTGAGGTGTAATCCATACTGCAACTGTAGTCTTTAATCATCATCAGTTAGTGCTTCAAGTCATCTTCACTCTCAGCAAGCAAGGCTGTTTCATCTGCATATTGCAGGTTGTTAATGAGTCTTCCTCTAATCCTGATGTCATGTTCTTCTTCATATAGTTCAGCTTCTTGGATGATTTGCTCAGCATACAGATTGAATAATTATGGTGAAAGGATACAACCCTGACACACTCCCTTCCTGATTTTAAACCATGCAGTATCCCCTTGTTCTGTTTCAACAATAGCCTACTGGTCTATGCACAAGTTCCTCATGAACACAATTTAGTGTTGTGGAATTCCCATTCTTCTCAATGTTATCCATAATTTGTTATGATCCATAGTCAAATGCTTCTGCATAGTTAATAAAACACAAGTAAACATATTTCTGGGATTCTTTGCTTTCAGCTAAGATTCATCTGGTATCAGAAATGACATCCCTTGCTCCACTCCACATGCTCTTCTGAATCTGGCTTGCATTTCTGGAAGTCCCGTGTCAATATATTGCTGCAACTATGTTTGAATTATCTTCAGCAAAATTTTACTTGTGTAAAATAATGATATTGTTTGATAATTTAATATTGTTTGATAATTTCCATATTCTGTTGGATCACCTTTCTTTGAAATGGGTACAAATATGCATCTCTTCCAGTAAGGTGGCAAGCCAGCTGTCTTCCAAATTATTTGGTATAGACAAATGATCGACCTGGCTTCCAGGGCACCATCCATTTGTTGAAACATCTCAATGGGTACTCCATCAATTCTGGAGCCTTGTTTTTTCCAATTCCTTCAGTGCAGCTTTGACTTCTTCAAATACCACTGGTTCTTGATCATATGCTACCTACTGAAGTAACTGAACGTCGACCAATTCTTTTTTGTACAGTGACTCTGTGTATTCCTTCCATCTTCTTTTGATGATTCCTGCATCATTCAGTATTTTGCCCACAGAATTTTTCAATATTGCAACTGAAGGCTTGAATTTTTCCTTCAGTTCTTTTAGCTTGAGGAATGCCAAATGTGTTCTTCCCTTTTAGTGTTCTAGATCCAGGTCTTTGAATTGTACACTAAGTGAAACAGCTGAAGGAACTGCCTACACTATTAGTTTGCCCTTCCTCCCTCCCTTTCTTGTTAGCTAAGAGCATATAATTGAATTTTCCTTAGTGTATTCATTAATTCAATCAATATTTACTGAGTGTATATCAGGTGCTATTCTAGGTTCTGGGGATATATCAGTTTAGAAAATGTCTTCAAGAAGTTACATTCTAGTAGGGAGAAGCAGAGAAATATAACAAAAAAGTGACACAGTGTGTTAGAAGGTGAGTTAGTAGAAGGATAAAGTGCATCTAGAGTTTGATGCGTGGAGCGGGAATAGGAGTGAGATGTTTAAGATTTCATAGGTGTGAAGAGTTCTAGCTAGTAAAAATCTAAATACATGCTATAACACTGACTAAAGCAACACCACACTGGGAACTCAGCAAGTGTTTAAGAAACACTTGTCAAAACAAGAGATGCTTACTAAGTGCAAACAAATGCCTGAAAAGTAAATTATGAGGTGCGACAATCTAGAAGTCAACTGATTTTAAATCATTTAAAGTCATGAATATGGAGAAGAGACAATCCTAGAGTTTAAGACCAAGACTGCTTATGATTTTAACCACAAACTCATTACAGATTACATACTTCATTAGGTGAGACAACATGCTTAACTTGAACAGGATAAAGTTCTTCTGGGGGAGGCAGAGATGAAGACAGATATGGTGGTAAAACTGGAGTCTCTATTTCAGACAAAAGTAATTCCTAAAACATCACAAATAAATTCAAATTTCAGAATGATAATTAAAAAACTCCAGTGCATTATAAAAATTAATCAGGGTACTGATTTATTTTCTTTGCAGAAAGCAAGTTCTGTTAGATACTTAATACCACAAAACGATTTTCTTGTAGTAGTAGCAAAATGTGATGACAAAGCAAAAGACCTTTAGTATTACTTTGTTCCCCAATTTGAAGGGAAAAAAACAAAAAATGCTTTGGAAAAAACAAAGCATAAATGTTTATTTATGTATATACATTTAGATATGTTGTTGCTGCTGTGTGCTAAAGTAGACTGCAACTCATAGTGACTCTATTATGACAGAGTCCAAGTGCCCCACAGGCCATAATCTTAATTCTTGCCAGGTCTTTCCTCCCTCAGAGCCACTGTTGGGTTTGAACTGTTAGACTTTTTTGATTAGCAGTCCAGTATTTAACCATTGTGCCACCAGGGCTCCCTATATTTACATATACATATAAAATATTTAGAAGAACGAGTGGTTAATGGCGATTGCTGCTGCTGAGTATGGCTGGAATGTTTGACACACAAAATGGAAATTAAAAACAAAATTATTGTAAAATAGAAATAAGAAAATTTGCCATTTTAACCATTTTTAAGTGTACAATTCAGTGACATTAATTACCATGTTATGCAACCATCACTACTATTCATTTCCAAAAATTTTTCATAGTGCCTAAGACACTTGACTGCTAACCAGAAGGCTGATGGTTCAAACCCACCAGCCACTCCTTGGAAGGAAGGTTGGGCAATCTACTTCCGTAGTGATTTCAGACAAAAGTAATTCCTAAAACATCACAAATAAATTCAAATTTCAGAATGATGATTAAAAAAATCCATTGCATTATAAAAATTAATCAGAAACCCAAGGAGGGGTCGCTATAAGTCGGGCCGACTCGACGGCACATAACAACAACATAACAACGAACAGAACTTAAGTAATAGTTTCTGTTTGTTGAGTAATAACTCCTTATTATCCCTTCCCCTGACCCTTGGTAAGTACTAATAACATTCTCCATGCATTTTCCTAGTTGAGTTATTTCATGTAAGTGGGATCATACGATATTTGTGCTTTTGTGCAGATTTATTTCACTCAATGTTTTCAAGGCCAGAACTTAATTTTTTTTATAGTTGAGTAATATTCCACTGTATGTATTATACCACATTTTGTTTATCCATTCATCTGTTGATGGACACTTGGGATGTTTCCACCTTCTGACCATTGCGAATAATGCTGCAATGAGCACTGGTATACAAATATCTGTAGAGTCCCTGTTTTCAGGAGTAAGGGGGCATTTACTTTTTCCTTTACATATTTTGGTAATGTTTTATTTTAAAATAATCATTTATTTTATAATGAAAACTAAAATAATTGATGAAATACCAAAAAAAGATACATTTAAGTAAATTAAAATCATCTGAAAGATGTGTTCTCTTTTAAAATCTATAAAAGCATAAGGAATAATACAAACTTAGGTCAATACCAAGAGGATTATTAGCAGTTGTTACAAGCAAACATACAAAATATGGTGCTTATTTTTCTGCAAATACCAGTAATATATATTTTTAAAGTTTTTTTTTTAATTTTTAAAGAATATTTTGATTAGCATAAGAAGTAAAACAACCACTTAAAATCTCATAGGTTAATTTATTATATTACTATTTAATATTTACAAACTGGTGGCAAAAAAAAAAAAGTTCACCAGAAAGTGACTACCTACTGTTGAATTTTACTGATGTGTTGTACATTAAGCACTTTACAACATATACATGTTATTTTTGTAATGTAAGGAAGGAAATTCTACTTACAAGCTATTATGCTTTCACTTATTAAAACTCTTACTTCGTACATGAAAAATACAAGTGACAAAAGAAAAAATCCATAAACTGGACTTATCAAAATTAATAACTTTTTGCTTCAAAGGACACTATTAAGAAAGTGAAAATACAGCTCAAAGAATGAAGAAAATGTTTGCAAATCACGTATCTTATAAGGGATTTGTATTCAGAATGCATAAAGAACTCTTACAACTCAACAATAAAGAGATAAATAACTTAATTAAAAATAGGCAAAGAAATTCAATAGATATTCCAAATGTGTCCAATACCACATGAAAAGACAACATCAATAGTTATCAGGGAAATGCAAATCCAAACCACAATGAGATACTACTTCAAGATAGCTATAATCAACAAAACAGAAAGTAAGTTTTGGCAAGGATGTGCTTAGACTGGAAGCCTAGTATATATATTCCTAGTGGTAGTGGCAGACTGTATGGTGCAACCACTTTGGGAAACATTCTGGTGGTTTCCTCAAAATGTTAACCAGAGTTACCATGTAACTCAGTGTTTTCACTTCTAGGTATAAACTCAAGAGATATGAAAACATATAGGCACACAGAAGCTTATACATGAATGTTCACAGCAGCATTACACATACCAAAATAAATAAATAAATAAATAAAATTAACTCACTGTCATTGAGTCAGATCTGACTCATAGTGACCCTTCCTTGGGTTTTGGACTCAGAATCTCTACAGAAGTAGACTGGCCAATCTTCCTTCTGAGGAGTGGCTGGTGGGTTTGAACTGCCAGCCTTCTGATTAGTAGTCAAATGCCTTAGGCACTATACCACCAGAGCACAGCATTACCCACAATAGTCAAAAAATGGAAAGAATCCAATGTCCATCAATTGCTGAATGGATCAAGTGGTAGCAATAAAAATAATGAAGTCCTGATATACACTAAAACATGAATAAACCTTGAAAACAAAATGCTAATTAAAATAAGCCAGTCAAAAAGGATGATATACTGTGTGATTCCACTTCTATGAATAGTAAAGAACAGCAAAATTTATAGAGACAGAAGGTTGCTGGGCTCTGGAGGAGTAGAGGGGAGTGACTGCTAATGGGTACATGGTAATTCTGGGGGTGACAAAAATGTTCTATAATTAGATAGGGATGATGGTTGTAGAACTTTGTGAAAATACTAAAAACAAAAACACCCAACCCACCAAGTTTTACACTTTTAAAGTGAATTTCATAGTACTCAAATTGTATCTCAGTAAGGTTTTATGAAAACCAACAAAAACTCTTTCTAATCTTTTATATTTTTCATCTATCTCAATTTACAAAATATTTAGGTTGAAACTTACTTCAAATCTTATCTCCCAACTCTCCTCCTCAAACCTTTTACTGTAATCTGTTGGTTTCTGAAATAATAGAGCATTATTAATAAAATCACCTTTAACTATGTGATAGTTTTGAAACACTATCATATTTCATACCCAGAAACTTGGATGCAAGTCCTTGTTACCAATAATTAAGTGACTCCAGGATAATGATATTAAAAAAAAAAAAAATCAAACCAACTACCATTGAATTGATTCTGACTCAGTGACCTTATAGGACAGAGTAAATCTGCTCCATAGGGTTTTCAGGGCTATAATCTTTACAGGAGCAGACTGCAACATCTTTCTCAAAAATGATGCTAGACACATATCAGTAGTAATTAGTTTATTATAAGACAGTCAGAGCTCTTCTCTTTAGAATATTCACGTCACAGTGTACAACTGGATGGTAACAACTAAGTAATTTTTATAAGCCAGCTAAAAACAGCAGCTTTTACACATGCATACACATTCACATGCATGCATACATTCCCCCTTTCCCCTCTGCTCTTAAGGATAAGTTGGCAGTGAAGATTACATGTATAATGTAATACCACAGTTTCTATGTGAGATAAGGAGATATTGAATGGAAAACTCAATATTTGGTTGTTGACTATCAGTAAAATGAATATTTTAAAAAACTAATGTAAACTGTAACTCTAGAAATGAAAATATATTTCTGTATAAAATGATAATGATTTTAGTTATGATGCATACCCTATTTCTATAAAGGATTTATGACAACTTACAATCTGAAACCACGTTTATATCAGAGTATTTTTTTTTTAAATTTTTAATAGATGCACCAAGCATCTACAATGGTCTATTTACTGAAGCTAAGCTCAAAATCTGAGTTCCTGTAAGAAGGCAGAAAGGGAGAATGTTACAATATGTGGCTCTTCAGTCAAATAAAAGGAAAAAAACATTTTATCTCAGGATAAAGTCCTTTTCTTGCAGTGAATTCTATGAAGAGTTTGTAATGTACATCCCTATATCGAAAAAACATTAGATACCATAATGGACTCTTAACTAGGCATGGAAGATACATAAATAATTATTGAATCTTAATGCAATTACTGTCTTCAGGGCATTCATAAAGCATGACTCAGTATATTGTTTTATCAATAAAGAATTTATAAATTCTCTACACTCGTAAAATACGAAATATTTAGAATTATATTTCTGAGCTGAGATCAAGACAAAATGTGACATGTAACCAAAACAGAATTAGAATAGTTCACTTACTTCTTTCAATATTTCTTCAGAATGTTCAAAAGTACAGTATTTATGGTATGCCATAAAAAAAGAAAGTGACATTCCATCAAAATAGAGATGAATAGATAATTTCCCCCATGGATTTTCAGGTGGTTTCTGTAAGTTTCATAAAGAAGATTATTATTATACAAATAAAGCCTACTTGATGACTACTAATTTATGGTTAACAAATACAAAAGAAGACCTTTGACAATCACAGTATTATCACAGTTTGATAGTGACTCAATCACAAAACTGTCTTCCTGGTATTTTGATAGGTTATGAGTAATTCCACTATTTTGGTTTATGTAAAGTGTATTTACATGTCTATAAGGTATAGAGTTTTCTAGTTATTTATTTCCACACATCATCTACATAAGATATTAGCAATTTATAGTAAGTAGGGGAAAGAAAAGGTATGCTGATAAATGAAGAAATGAAATTTAATTAAAAATCCAAAATTGTTGTTAATCAGAAAATTAACAATAGTCTAAAATAAAAAGTCAGGAAAATCCCTCCTAACAGATCTCTATCTTCTTTTTCTATCTGTCTTAGTTCTCTAGTGCTGCTTTAACAGAGATAATACCAGTAGATAGTTTTAACAAACATCAATTTAATCTTTTACAGTTTAGGAGGCTAGAAGTCTGAATTCAGAGTGTTGGCTCAAGGGGCTAGGTGAAGGCCCCCTGACCTTGGCCTTTAGCTCTGCCTCATTTCAAGTCCAGTGGAACTGGAGATCTCTACTAACTCATGCAGCTATTGGCTGCTGAGGCTGATGCACCCAAGATCAGCAAGTAAAATGACACAATTCCAAGATCAGCAGGCAATGCAGCAGGGTACTGGTTCAAGTCCAAGAACTGGAGATGAAGGCTGAACCAAAAACAGTGTCTTTTCTATATAAACTAGACCACACTTCAAAGGCAACTTTTCTTTCACAGATTAATTGCTCACAGTGGATTCTACCATGGAGATAATTACAGTCTCTTCCTGGGGGAATAATTATATCCAGCTGCCAAGCACTCAAACTCATGGCCCTGCCAAGTTGACAGAAACCTTCACTAGCACGGTGTAATTTTCCACTATCCAGTCTTTTATCAATAGAGCATGCACGCACGTATGCACGTGCATGTGCATAAGGTCAGATCATATCACTCTTTTGCTCAAAACCTTTAAAGGTTGCCTGGGTTCTTAAAAGACAAAGTTCTAACAGTTCTCATTTCCCTAATCTTCAACTAATTTTCCCCTATTCTTTGTGTTCCAGTGACAGGGGCTTCTCTGTCCTTCCTTGGACATGCCAGTTATGCTCCCGCCTTGGAGCTCTTTGAACTTTTCTTTCAGGTATTTGCATGGTTTTCCCTCTCACCATCAAATGTCACCTTTGTAACGATGTCCTCTCTAGCCACTATATTTAAAACTGAATCTCCTCCCCTGTGCCACCTCTACCAATGTGCCCTTCTTTCTTTATTTTTCTTCACAGAACTGTTTTATTGTTTGTTTCCCACTATTAAAATGTAAGCTCCACAAAGGCAAAAATGTCCACTGATTTCATTGCTTTCCTTCCAGGTTTAGAACAGAGCTGAGGCCAAACAAGGCACTCAGTCAGTATTTCTTATTTAGAGGTGCAAGTCTAGGGAAGCTTTGGAATATCAGTAAGAGTTGTTGAGAACATAACATTTTTGGTTTGTAAGGATGGAGCAAACTTTGGTGGATTACAAATTATTCTCCTGACTACTATGTTAAGGTAAGGAGCAAAGAACGCTACCCTGATAAACTAAAAAATTCCAATCTCTATATTGTTTTAGGAGCTCTAGTGGCATAGTGCCTGCGGCATTTGATTGCTAACCAGAAGGCTGGTGGTTCAAACCCACTAGCCACTCCTCGGAAGGAAGGTTGGGCAATCTACTTCCATAG
>NW_006922148.1:870828-877816 GCF_000298275.1 Orycteropus afer afer | reverse complement strand
GGGGCTATTGGTACTACTATATAAGCAGCATTTAAGCTGGTTCACAGTGGATCTGTTAATAGGTCTTTATCATTCCATCACCACATCTTTAATATAGAAATACTTTATTTCAAAGATGCATATATGGAAAATAGCACCTATGGGAAGCACTGAAATTGCACTCCTGTCCAAACATCTGACACCCTAGATAACTTTACCATAATATCAGCTCAAAAACACAATTCGTTCATTTTTCACTTAACACATTATGACACTACATGAAATTTACAACAGCACTTTCTTTGCTTTCACTGATAAAAACTGCTCTATGATATGCTCAAAGTCATCTTTTCCTTCCCTTTTTACACTCAGCAGACCAAGAGCACATAGTGTGTTTTGATCCACAGAAGCTCTCAGATACATTGTTGTTATGTGTCAAGTTGGGCCTGATTCATAGTGACCCCTCCTTGTGTTTCCAAGGCAGTATCACTACGGAAGTAGATTGCCCAACCTTCCTTCCAAGGAGTGGCTGGTGGGTTTGAACCGCCAGGCTTCTGGTTAGCAGTCAAATGCCTTAGGCACTACACTACCAGAGCTCCTCTCAGATACACAGATATTAGTTTTTATTTACTAAGTGATTTCAGTTGGCAATGGAAAGTGATGGCTAATAGAAACTGCTCAGTGGTGCCCTCCTTCAGGTGCCCAGGGCATGTGCCACACGTGCCATACCTCAGATGTGCCTCTGCTTTCTTTACATTTTTTGCATCTTTGCAATCCTCAGATACAGCTTTAGGGTTAATTTTGTTATTGTTGTTTCTTTTTGGTAGTTTGGGTTACAGCACAAATTAGTTTTCCATTCAACAATGTATACACATTGTGTTTCATGACATTGGTTGTAATTCTCTCAATGTAACAGCACTCTGTATACTTCCTCTCTGGGTTCCCCATTTTCATTTGTCCTTCTTTCTTGCCCCTTCCTGCCTTCTGAACTCAGTTTTTGGGTAAGTACTGCCCTTTTGATTTTGGTCTTATACTGAGGAATACAGTCCTCCTCTGGTTATTCACTTTATAGGCCTATGGTTTGGTTGAAATCTGATCCCGGGATGGGGGTGTGTGGCATAGAGGTAGAGTGAGGGTGTGGGGTGTGTATGTGGTGTGGGGTGTGGGCTGTGGGGTGGGTTCAGTTCCAGGCTTGAAGGGTATCTAAGGGCCACAGTCTTGGAGATTTCTACCAGTCAGGTTAATCTTACTATTTCACTGCTCAGAAACTTCCAGTGATGCTCCACTGACTAACCCCTACTTTTCATGAATCCTGTTAGCCACTAATGTTGTTGGTAGGTGCCACTGAGTTGGCACTGACTCATAGTGACCTGATGTACAAAAGAATGAAACACATCAAGTCCTGTACCATCCTCACAACTGTTGCTATGTTTGAGTCCATTGTTGCAGCCACTGTGTCAATCCATCTTGTTGAGGGTCATCCTCTTTTTCGTTAACCCTGTACTGTACCATGTATGATATCCTTCTCTAGGGATGAAGTCTCATCATCCTCAGTGCTAGGAAGCATTCTGGCTGCACTTCTTCTAAGCCAGTCCATGATATACTTAATATTCTTTGCCAATTCCATAATTCAAAGGCATCAGTTCTTTGGTCTTCCTAATTCATTGTCCAACCTTACTACTATACTTGGAAAATCTCTATTATTCTAGCCAAGTGAGGAAAAACAAACAGCCATCAAGTTGATTCTGACTCACAGCGACCCTGTTTGGGTTTCCAAGGCTATAAATCTTTACAGAAGTAGACCGACCAGTCATCCTTCCATGGAGTGGCTGGTGGGTTTGAATCACCAACCTTCTGGTTGGCAGTCAAATGCCTTAGGCTCTACACCACCAGAGCTCCTTAAGTATACTATTAAGTATACTAAAATATGTGCATGCTTATTTCTGTCTCCCTATGCATTTCTGTATTCCATTTCCAGGCCAGAAGACCTTTACCAGCTTTTCTTTAAAGCTACTTCAATTCTCACCATCTCTAAATTCCTATTACACTTATTATTTTTACCAGTCACTTTGCTCTCAGCATATTACTCTGTGGAGTTAACTTTTTAGGCTTACATGTTGTCTCACTAACTAGATGAAGTCTTTGAGGATAAGGATCATGGCAGACTCCCTTTGGACTACCTGCATGTGACTTGGTGCTACATACATAGTATTGTTGCAAAAATGACTACATGTTTATAAACATCTCTAATTCTTTAATACTGCTCTTGAATCAAAAAAAGCAAGCTGTTAAATTTTTTTTAAATTTTTGACATTAATACTTAGGATAGTTCTCAGAAACTTCCTCTAAATTAGGCTTATTTAAAACAGTTTTAAGAATCATAGGACTCCTTTTGTTAAAAAGCACATAACTCTATGTTAATGAAAAATTTACATTGATATAAGACTGTTATGTAAAACTAATCACTAAAAATAACTCTCAAATTATGTTACTGATAACATTTTATGGCAAATAATGCCTAAGGCATTTGACTGCTAACCAGAAGGCTGGTGGTTCAAACCCGCCAGCCATTCCTTGGAAGGAAGGTTGGTGAATCTACCTCTGTAGTGATACCGCCCCAGAAACCCAAGGAGGGATCGTTATGAGTCGAATCAGACTTGATGGCAGTGAGTCTGGTTTTTGGTTTATATATGTTTTTAATACAAATTACCATAATGTGAATTTCCACCTCTCTTTTTGAAAGTAGTTCCTGAAGCAGTCCTACTGCATCTGGTTGCCAGGTATTTCCAACCTATTTGGGATTAATAAACACAGATTCTTTTACAGTTTCATAAATAAAGACAGAGTAGCAAGAAAATTAAGGTACATAAAAGTTGCCATAAATAGTACTAGGCAGTAGTATAATAATATACGCAAGCAGTTTTCTGAGATATCAAAGGTGTATGATAAAAACAATCTTAGAGAAACTAATAATTTGACTAAGCTTTCCAGTGTGGTACATACTTAAAATATTTTATGTTTTAAAAATATAAACCTACACTAAAGACAAGGTATTACATTTGAAACTTTTAAAAGAGACCAATATTCAAATGCATGCACAAAGGCTACAATATGTAATTATTAAAAAATAGTAAATGTCATATTTTTATGTGTTGAGAGTTTCACATGGCAAAGAACTAAAGCCATCTGGAAGTGGATCCTCAATCTCCAGTCAATTCTTCAGATTACTACAGTTTTGGTAGACATCTTAACTGCAGGGTATCATTAAAAGGCCAGAAATGCCCAGCCAAGCTGCTCCAAATCTCTCAGCCATAGAAAGGATACAATGAATGTTTATTGTTGCTTTAGATCACTAAATTTGGGGCAAATTGTTATGCAGAAAGAGATACCTACCTAATACACCACTTCTTTACCTGATTTCTATTTTCAAATTTATTGTAATTTTACATGATGAAGGAATATATATACTTTTACATCTTCGCATTTTGAATATATTATGTCTCTATGCTTATTCCAATTTTTTACATCCTTCAATATAATTTTATAATTTTCTTCATATAGGTCTTATACCTTTTATGAAATTATTTCTAGGTACTTTATAATTTTTGTTGCATCTGAAAGGGATTTTACTTTACATTCTAATTCCAACAAAATTATTAATTAAAAAACAGTATTTAAAATTAATCATCTCACAAATTAGTGTTTACTTACAGGTATGGTATTATACAGCTCACATGGTATACAAAACTGGGGTATATCAGGATACAGCAAAATAGGGTAAAGATGACACTGTGGAATCTTCTCAGTGAATCCATGATCTAAATATTGTACCTGAAAAGTGCCAAATAAAATTTATAATTAAAATTTATCATTAAATTACAGAAAGGATTTCTAGTATTTTTTTTAAATCTTACAAATATAAATTTTGATTTGAAAATCTCCAGAAAAAAGTAAAATTGTACTCCTTCACCCCGTGATGAATCAAACCTCATTGTCAAAAAATTTCTTACATATAATCTATAAAACAAAGCCTTTAAAAAAAAAAAAAAAAAAACTGGGTTTTTAGATATACAAAAATCATTTAAGAATAAGCCTATTTGGAAATGCTTTATTTAATTTTGGTAACTGAGTTTCTAAATTGTTATAAGAATAAGGAATACCAGTAAGTTGTCTGTCTCAACAAAATTAACATATTATTTAATTGGGTTGGCTTGCCAATTGGCATTCTAAAAATGAAACAGACTTGAATTAAAAATATCTGAGTACATCTCAGGTAGTCACAGTGGCTACAATTTCATGAAATATTAGTTTTAGCTATATATTTACATAAGTAATAGGTATTGGATTTATTTCTTAATGTGGTTATCAGGATAAACTCTGAAAGGATATGGGATGAAAAATTTATTATGTATATGTGAAATTTAAAACAATAGAAAAAAAGGTGATTACAATAGCAAAATACTTTTAGATAACTTGTTATAAACAGAGCTATTTAGACAGCATAAGAAATTAAAAAAAACAAAATCTACCATCTTATTTTCATTTCACATATTTATGTATCATAACTTATGATAACTTAATGCAAACTGGATTTCAATTTACCTTTGTATGAAAGAAAAGGGTATGGGTTATCTAAAATTTCAAATGAATGTAAAGACTTAGAATCAGTAAGTTAGGAATCAGATGCTTGGATATGATGAACTCCAGCATCATCACTCACTAACTGGGTGATCTTGGGTCACTGGACTTAAATCTCAACTTTTAATTTGTAAATTGCAAATTATAATCTATGATTATAAAAAGATCTAAAAGCATATGAATGTGCATATGTGAAACATAAAAATCTGAAGTGCTACATAACTGTTAGATTTCATTATCATACAGAAAATAAACTCATGTCCAAGTACAAACAAAAAGACTTTACTCCTTAATTACTCCTCCTTTCTTGTTAAAAGTGAACTGCTGAATGTTTGATAAAATACTTTATCAATTTTACTGCTTTATTTAGTGAATATATTATCAATGGAGGTATTTTCATCTCCATTTTTTAGATATACATTCTTTTCCAAGTACACAGCCATTTCTAAAAATTTTGAATAAAATTTTAGTGTTAATCTCAATATTCTAGAAAAATGAAACCAGCCTTTCCCATGAGAGGATTAGCTGGCCCTAATCAATTTCCTATAGAGGTATACAACTTAATAGAAAACAAGTTTTTTTTTTTTTAATAGTTTATATGCCAATAGAAATATTAATTACAAATCAGTGGTCTATACATTAAAATACCAGTGGCCAAATCTTTAGGGCCAATTTTTTTTTTTTTTCAGTTATTTGAGTTACTAAATCTGGTGGCATAGTGCCTTGGGCATCTGACTGCTAACCAGAAGGCTGGTGGTTCAAAGCCAGCCAATCCTCGGAAGGGAGGTTGGGCAATCTACTTCTGTAGTGATACCACCTTGGAAACTCAAGGAGGGGTCATTATGAGTCAGATCTGACTCAATGGAAGTGGTTTTTTTTTTTTTTTTTTTTTAATGCATCTGTGAACAAAACAAAAAGTTCTTATTACAAATAAAAGTGTAATGTGTGTGACTGGTCTTCCTAAACTAATGAACTTACTAAAAGAAGTTTTAATAAAATATTTGTATATTTAGATCAAAAGACTATTTAGAATTAGAATAGTCACAAAAGAATATCAGACTTACCCTGATAGAGCCACCAACAACTTCTATTACCTTGCCTCGATACCACATAGTATCTGACCCTCTTATTGCACAGGCTTCTCCTTTTTTCCAGAAATAAGGCTCCAAAAGACCAAGGCATTTTAAATTATTCTGAATTTCATTCATCATTTTGATTAGCTCAAATTCTGAAGGAATTATTAAAAATATAAAAGTGTTTAGGAAATATTCCCTTCTACTTTTAAATATAAAGTCATCACCTATGTTTAATTACTTCATAACTTATATGGTATTATAAGGAATTAAAAATTAGTCCCTACATAATAGAGCTTAAATAAAACTCTATTTCAGTCAGTAGCTTCTGTATGTTTTAAAACATATACTACTGGATCCCTGGTAAGATGGCAGACTAGGCAGAAAGACTGCACAGACCCTCTTCAACAAAGAAAAGGGGAACCAAGTAACACAGACATAGAAGATAATCCTGGATCCCTGAGCCTTGAAGGGAAGGATACAGAAGTGGACTAAACCCCAACTAGCAGAAGAATTTGCATGAAAATACGAAAAAAGGAGACATATGGAGCTGCGGTCTGGCAGTAATCCCGAGTGATCCTGACAGCACAGCACAAACAGCTTGGAGAAAGCCGAGTCGGGGAGGAACTAAGAATTAACCTAAAATTCAGCCCTGCTAGCCAGGGACTGCATGGAAGACTGTTCTGGTGGCTGGTCAATAAAAGGAGAAGCAGAGAAGAGGAAGGTGGGCTGAACTGAGGACTTTTGCCTATCTGGAGGATGCAGTCATTTTGAATATTTACAAGGGGCTTGACCATTTTGGATATTTAAAGAGACAGTGTTCTCCCAGATTCCAGGGGCCAGATTCTGCTCGCCAGCAACCCCAAGGACACTCTGGACCTGGACGACTGAAAACGTGTGACATTCCCCTTGCTATTCATATACTCCACACCCACTTGGTGAATGGAGGTGTGGCCATTCCCCACTCCAACCCACCTTCTAGGACCACAGGAACTCCATCCCAGTTTGTGTGCTCTGACAGAGCCTGGGTGACCTGCCCTGCCCTCCCCTCATTTTTGGTCTTTTTCTTTCTCTTTTCTTTTTCTTTTTCTCTTTCTTTTTCCTGGTTATTACATTGCTTGTTTTTCTCTGTTTTAAAACTATTATTATTATTAATAATTTTGTCCTTTTTACTATTCTTTATTTTTCACCACCGAGGTCTAGTTTTTGGGAGCTCTGGTAGCATAGTGGCTAAGACACTTGCCTGCTAACCAGAAGGCTGGCGGTTCAAACCCACCAGCCACTCCTCGGAAGGAAGG
>NW_006922148.1:845727-866353 GCF_000298275.1 Orycteropus afer afer | reverse complement strand
AAGGACAAATATTGTATTAGTCCGTTATTGTAAAAGTTAAGGAAAAGCTTATCTATGGAAGGAAATTTTCTTTGTTGGTTACCAGGGGTGGGATGGGAGGAGAGGGAACACTGTTAGACAGATAGATGTAAGTATTGATTTGGGTGAAGAGAAGGGCAATGTACCAAATGTGAGTGATCAATATGGTAGCATTGAGGAAGAGAAAGACATAGAGAAGTATGTGGGAGGTACAGACAACAAAGATGAACCCTTTTGCACATACAGTACTGCATTGTCAGTGAAGGCAAACATGGGTTTACGGGTGGCCAGATGGGTGGACAGGCTTAACTATTAGGTAAGTCTATGAAGTGGGGAGTGTATCCAGGAACATGTATAGGGTTGGCAGACAATGGTCCTATAAGTTTATTTGTATGATCAGAATTCCCAGGTGTATAGTACAGCTGACAAGGGGCACGGTTGTAGTCACTGCTTGGTCACAGCCAGCTACCCAGAGGGACTAAGGAGTGGAATCTGTGGGCTTGGGACCATAATCACAGGGGACATCAAGCTCAACTGGCATAACACACTATACAAAACATTGTTCCACCTCCTACTTTGGCGAGTAGAGACTGGGATCATGAAAGCTAGCAAGCTGCCATCTAGATGCAACAATGGGTCTCTCCTCATCCAGAGCAAAGAAGGATGAAGAAAACCAAAAATTCACGGAAACAATTAGTCCTAGCAACTGGTACACCATCCAATTTGCAGCCTATATGACTATGAGACCTGAAGAACTAGATGGTGCCCGACTACCACTGTCATCCACTTGGAGGGGGATCTATGTAGGAGGTCCTTGGTAGAGAGGGAAAACAATGTGGAACAAAACTCAAAATCATTTGGAGAAAAAAAATGGGGTGAGGGGGAGACCACGTTTGCTGGTCCAACAGAGCCTGGGGGTACCACTGAGACTATGGCCCCTAGCTGCCCTTCAGGTCTGGAATTGAAACCACAGTTGTGGCTTCCAGCCAGACAAAAGACAGGCATATGAGTTGAATATTTACCTGAGGTAGATACACTCCTTAGAGAACAATCATGGGAGAAAGAAGGGCTGCTTATCCACAGGGAGACAGCTCAGGGGGCAGGAGTGCATACAGAGTGGACACAGTGAAGGGGTAACTATGGGGAGGAAATGGGAGGGGAGCTGATGCATTGTAGTGAATTGTGGTCAATGTCATAGACAAAGTGTATGTGAACTGCTGTATGGAAAGTGAATTTGCTCTGTAAATTTTCACCCACATCACAATAATAATAATAAAAATATACTATACTACTGACTTGTAAATAATTCTTATGATCTCTGATTATAAATGCAAATGCTGTTTTGAGAGTACAAATTTAATTAACTCTAAACATCCCAGACAGCCTAATGTAAAAGGACTATGAATTTCAGATAGTGTCAGTCTGACACATACCTATATAAAATAGAACATAAGTTATCTATTACTTGATGCTTTAACAATAAAACCAAACTCACTCCTGTCAAATAGGATCTGACTCACAGTGACCCCTCCTTGGGTTTCTGATGCAGTATCACTACGGAAGTAGATTGCTCAATCTTCTTTCCAAGACTTGATGTCGCATAATGCTTCAAATATTCAAAGTTTGTAATTTTGCTACTTATGGCCCATTATATACACAGTAAATATATCTCCCAATTATTGATACTGTAGAATGCAAGTGATTAAGTTCTACCATTTCAGTTGCATAACTGTGTGTAGTTTCTTTACCACTGTTAACAGTTTAATCTTCTTAAACTGGATATAATAATACCAACCTGTATTATCAGTAGTGTGGTGAGGATTACATGTGAAGCATCTAGCACACTGCCTGGCAGATAATGGTAAATAAATTTTAGCTATAATTAATTATACATGTCAAGTAGCTTATGCATTAAGCATTATTGCTAGAGGTTCAATGATTGTTCACTTCTTCCAGAATAACCCATTGTATATATTTTTCTATTTTTTTTAAATTAATGAATAGTATTTAAGAAATATAATAAACAGAGACAAGAATTTCAGCAAATTCATAGTACCATACTTATCCATAGGTAGATCTACTATGGAGCTAATGAAGTTTAAGTCCCGTGATTGCTAGAGTTGCTGTTGAGTTATAGAATATTCTGGACAGTCTCAGATTATACTCAAAGCATTTACATATAAACTCAATGAGACTTTTGGGAAGCACCTGAATATCCCCAAAAGCCCTGAATCTTCAGTAATTTATTGTGATTTATTTTCTCATCTAAATAAATATAAACTTTTGTATTATTTTTCTTAGAGAGCTTCCAAAATTGTTTAAGTGCCAGGCCTTAAAAACCTGGAACTATCTCCACATTAGGCTCAAGGTGGTGTGGGGAAAATAAGGGAGACAGGGTTGTGCAGGGCAGATCAGTTTCTGCTAATCCTGAACTGACAACTGATTGAGCAGCCAGTCCCATACTGCTTCTCTTTCATGTTGGGAGAGTACTTAGGATGTTCAGTCATTGGAGCTAGAGCCTCAATAAAAATAAGGAACACAAAGTATATCATAATAGAGATTTTAAATTCTAAATTCAGTCAATCACATGTGATATTGCTGTCCTGTGGTGTGCAAAAAAAAAAAAAAGGGGGGGGGGCTCCATGATTTTATATTCTCAAGGGTCTCAAGGTTTATAGATTCACAAATACATTTATTTGAATTGTGATGAGGAAGAAAAGTCACGGGTTGCAGCCCTGATATGCCATCATACTTAAAAAGCTCAATGACTGATAATAGCTTCCTATTCACTGTATCAGGAGCTCTGGTAGCATAGTGCCTAAGGCACTTGACTGCTAACCAGAAGGCTGAAGGTTCAAACCCACCAGCCACTCCTTGGAAGGAGAGCTGGGCAATCTCCTTCTGTAGTGATACCATGTCAGAAACCCATGTCGCTATGAGTTGGGGCTGACTCGATGGCACGTAACAACAACATGAACTATATCATCATACTTGAGTACCTTTATTCTTACTAAATTTCATCACTTATATTCTAGACAAGCTGAAAGTTCTTTACCTACCCTTCATTAAAGTTTCTAACTCTAAAAAGTTATTAAAAAAAACCCTAACTCACTGCTGTGGAGTTGCCTCTGACTCATAGCAACCCCTCCTTGGGTTTCTGAGGCAGTATCACTACAGAAGTAGACTGCCAACCTTCCTTCCGAGGAGTGGCTGGTGGGTTTGAACCGCCAGCCTTCTAGTTAGCAGACAAATGCCTTAGGCACTATGCCACCAGAGCTCCTTAAAAAGGTGTATTGATTTCTAATTTCTTCTTTCTGTATTTCCAAACATACGGGTTTAGTGTTTCTCAAAAGTTTTCTTTCTTGATCTCTAGGCTTTTTGATCTTCAAACACTTTGCATATAGTGTATCACATAAGAACAACAGGGTGTGGTGATGAAAGCATATGATTTAGAGCTAAAAATCCAAGATATTCCTAGGGAACAAAGGGAGATGGGTCCAAACATTTCAATTTTTATAGAATACAGAACATTTGTACACACATGACAATATTGTATAAGCTATAGTGAGAAAGACACTGTAATACTGGTGCAGGTACAGATAAACAAAGCAATAAAACAGAATAGACAGTTCATAAATACTCATGTCTATACGGAAACTTCATTTTTCACAAAAGCTGCACTGTAAATCAGTGGGAAACGCAGAGTATTAAGTGAATGGTTGGAATAACTGATTAAACATATAAAAATAATTAAATTGCATTTCTTCATCACACATACCCAAAAATCAATACCAGGATAGATTAAGACTTAATGCAAAAAGCAAAATTATAAACATTTTACAATACCATATGGTAAAATGTCTTCATGATCTAAAATTAAGGAAGAATTTTGTATAAGATGCAAAACATAAAAACAAACAAGACAAAAGAAAGAAGACTGATACAATCAAATTAAGGCCAATTCTTCCAGAGAAGAGCCGTGGTAGCACATTGGTTAAAGAGCTTGGCTGTTAACCGAAAGGTCAGCAGTTCGAACCTACCAGCCATTTTGCAAAAGAAGAGGTAGTCTGCTTCCATTAAAGATTACAGCCTTGGAAACTCTATGGGGAAGTTCTCTTCTATTGTACAGAGTTGTTATGAGTCAGAATAGACTCAACAGCAACGGGTTTATGTTTTTAGTTTTATTCTTCTAGAAATCTCAAAAAGACACTGACAAAGTCAGAAACTGAGAGAAGATAAATTTGCTACACATAAAACCAAGAAAGGATAAACCCCTTTCTTCAAGAACTAAGAATCAGACAGCAATAACCTAATAGAAAATGAGCAAATAACTTAGAAAGGCATTCCATGAAAGTGGGAATACAAATGATTCAAATATAAGATGTTTGGTATCATAAATAAACAAGAAAAATACAAATTAAAGCCATAATGACATACAGTTGCATGCCCACTAGAGTGACAAAAATCCAAAAGTCTGATAATATCAAGAGTTGACCAAGATGTGAAGTTATGGGAATTTTCATGCACTGCTAGTGAGAGGTATATAATGTTATCAACTATTTTGAAAAATAATTTGGCATTATCTGGAAAAAGTGATCACATGCACACAATCTCAAACAATGCACTAATTCTGCATACTGGACATATATCCTAGAAAAGGTTTGCCTATGTACAAGAATTTTTTTGTAATTGTAAAAATCCAGAAGTAGCATAAATGCCCATCAATAGTAGTATGGGTAAAAAAAGTGAGATATAATCATTCAGTGGAATACCACTCATTCCTAAAAATGAATGAAATACAGTTAGATGCATCAAGGTAGAAAATCTCAAACATTTTGGGTAAACTGTCACAAAAGAATATGTACATTTTAATTCCATTTATACAAAGTGTGTAAAATGGAAAACTAAACAACAAATAGGGATACCCAGATAGATACTAAACAATAAATAAAAACAAAAAATGATTAAAAAAAAACAAACTCAGGAAAGTGTTAAGAGAGAGGAGTATGACTAAGTAGGGGCATACAGTTCTAAGGTACTGGTGAAGCTCTTTATTCTCCTGGGTAATTTATACATGGCTAATGGTAGCTCTGGTAGCATAGTGCCTAAGGCACTTGACTGCCAACAAGAAGGCTGGCGGTTCAAACCCACCAGCCACTCCTCAGAAGGAAGGTTGGGCAATATACTTCCATAAGTAATACCACGTCAGAACCCAAGGAGGGGTCGCTATGGGTTGGGTCCGACTTGATGGCACATAACAACAACAACAACAATTCATTTAAATGTTATTTAAATAATACTTTTATGTTGTATATTATTTTATACTTGATATATATTTAAAGATAACACTTTAAAAGTTAGTTTAGGTATCTACTTTTAGTCATTTTTAATGTCATCAGCATAATGATCATTCATAATATAATGTGGGAGTAATCCTTTGGGATCCTTCATGTTATGGCTTTCTATCAGATTTCCCATTTTGAGTGGGCTTTATTTCCTTTTGCTTATACTCCGTATAGTTATCAGAGTGGAAGTTCAAGGTTCTGTAGTTCTTAGGGTGGAAGCCTTCTTTGGTCCTTGCTACCTTCCAGTGTTCCTGGTTTCAGTTGGTTTTGGAGCTTGATATATTCTTTACTTTCAAGCCACACAATAAATGTTAACTTAGGGGAAAATATCTGTATTTATACATTACATATATTTGTTTTTTAGTATTTTACCTGACTTTGGGAGGTTTGTTCAAGGTATTTTATCTGCTGTAATATTCAAAATGGAAATTTCAAATTGTTTCTCCTTATACTAAGAATAGCACTCACATATAATTATAATACATACCACGTTGATACAGTAATAACTCAATAAATGATTTTTATGTGATACATAGGCATTATGAAAAACACTTTGCATGTGCTATTTCATTTAACCCTCACAACAACCCTATGAAATTGAGATTCAAAAGGTTAAATATTTACTTAATGTTATTTCAATCCACGTCCATCTTACTAGAGAAGTGCTGCTGGTAGCTACTACTTTTACTGACTAATCCTACATAAGGAGCTCTGGTAGCATAGTGCCTAAGGCACTTGACTGCTAAACAGAAGGCTGGCGGTTCAAACCCACCAGCCACTCCTCGGAAGGAAGATGGGGCAATCTACTTCTGTAGCGATACTACCTCGGAAACCCAAGGAGGGGTCGCTATGAGTTGCGTTCGACTCGACAGCACATACCAACCAACCAACCAATCCTACATAACAGAAAAGACCTTACCTGATAATTTAGGTACAACAAAGATAGTCCCATCATCGCCAATGCAGCTGACTATTGCTTCAAATACTTTCACGTTAGGAATAGCTGGTGGTTTATAGCATCCAGTGGTTCTTGGTCTTAGAATTTTCTCTTTAAATTCAGACACCTTGTGTTCACTGATATCAGCAGCTTTTTTGTCAGGGTCACAGTTAATTTTAACACACTTAGTAACTACTGAACCTTCATGCTCCAGGGAGATTTCGAGAGACTTCTCAGAGAATGAATCACTGTTATCTAATCTATTATTTCTGTAACATCCAAAAAAAGAACACATCTAAACATAAACAAACATAAAATTCTAGGGAAAAGAACATAAAAAGAACCTTCAAATATTCTTGAAATTTAAAGAAAATGTTTGTTTTGGCCTAGTATACACTAGTCTAACTTATTACATGTAAATGAACATAATTTACATTATAATGAAAAGCATTTAAAATTATGAATGACATCGATGCAAAAAAGCCAAAAAGCCATATAATTTTACTTAAATGCTTTAACGTACTATCTCATATTTACATGCTATTTATTCTCAAAGATTCAGAAGTGTATGCCAAGTACTGAATAATGGACTAGATGTCCATTGCCAAAAAAACTGGCAAATCCAACACCCTCAAATTGATTCTAACTTACTCCACAGATACAGCATATACAATGTGGCAAGTTACTGACATTCATAAAATAAAATAATGAGCTCTTTAAAAAATATTAAGAAGCTATTCAAATATTAGGTGATAATGATAATATGCTATGCTATACTCACACCAATTATTTTTATTTCATGTTACTCCTTTCTAAAAAAATATGTATGCCTACTTTAAAGAGAAATTCTAGAAGGAAATCTTAACATTGTTTATGTTTCAGCATTAGAGTTATAGCAGATTTTTGTTTCTCCTAATCTGTATTTTTTCCTTTAAAAGGAAATAAACATTAATGAAATGGCTACATAATTCCTCAACTACACCCCCATAACCATCTCAGTCTTAACACAACAAGCAGTTTTAGTGCTATAAAAGCACTGAAGAGCATCACAACTGATGGCAGATAATCATAGTAGTATTAACATTCCTAGCATTTTTCACTTTAACATTCATCAAGAAATTGTTTTGGCCTAAAGACAATAAACCCCAAAAGAGATGCAAATAGGACTAAAGATGCAGAGCCTAGCTTATGATCATGTTCCGGCAACTGAATCAGCACCTATTATATCTAGCCAACTACCTAATGTCCCATTTTATTGCTTATATCTTATTCTTTTCCCACATCATGACTGGGTCCTGGTCCAAATAAGGTAAGATATAATTTAAGCCAACTACATTTAAGGAGATCTGGCCATACATGGTACAAAATGGCTATCTGGAATATATATTCCAATATACTTCTATAGCTGGAAGGAGAGACAAAAGAGTAACTAGGGCTACAGGAATATCCTGATCCTTCTCCCCTTGGACCAAGGTACTCAAATCTCAAACTTAGTACCCAAAAGGAATATTACATGCAATGCTATTCAGGTACCTTTTTCCTACTCATTTTTGTTTCATATAAATACATTTTGGTATATATCTATCAGAATTTCCAACATAAAACTTAGACACTTAAAGCATATAAATATAAGAATGTCACGTAAACATATAAGCAATGGAATGTCACAGAATGTCAAAAGACTCAGATTTGGTTGTTTTGATTGGTCACCATGGAATCAATGCTGACTCATGGCAATCCCATGTGTGCAGAGTAGAACTCAAGGCTGTGACCTTTTGGAAGCAGATCACTAGGCCTGTCTTCTGAGGTGCCTCTCGTGTTTGAACTGCCAACCTGTTAGCTAGTAGTTGAGTGCTTAACTGTCTGTGCTTCCCAGGGACTCCTTCAGAACTCGTACCCTCTCTTCCTTTGGTGTAGAGTGAAAATAACAAAGGAAAAGGGAAACTAAAAGCAAATATGTGAGTAGGGGTTTAAGTATGCAAGGGCTGAAAGGCCCAAATTAAAAAAATGAACAATCCTGAAGAAATTTGTTTCTGAGCTCGTTCCTTAGAATTAGTTTATAAATCACATCTTCAAGAGCAAACAAATTCAATTCAGGTTTGAAAGCACACAGACAGATACAGAGATTTAAACAATTAATTAAGAAGCTTCTATTACAAGCACATGCCCCCCCTTTGCCCCAAAATAAAGAGTCTATACCTCCTTTCCCTTAAAGCCAAACCCTTTTTAATCAAATATCTAGAAACATCAACGTTCTCTCCTTTTTCATCTCTGCAGAAAATTTTCACAGGTAATGGCCACATTGTGTTGTTTTCCTGGAGTGATTTAAGAGCAGAGTAAACATGAGACACAGAAAGCAAATCCTCTTATAAATTATATTTATCTATATAGATGAAATAGAAAAAAGTAGCATTAAAGAAAGTCAATGGGGATAAATAGTTGTTTTGTGAAATGCATCAGGAACACCTCACTATTAAAGTGAAAATTTCCTACCCCAACCCACCCCAAAAGAAACCAGAATGAAAACTTCTGTTTTCATCCCAGAATAAAACAAAATAAACCCACCCATTATAAGTTTCTCAATTCCTTTAAACTCTGCAAATTTTATATTATATATATTATATTTATATGTTATAATATATATATACAATATAGACTATATAGATATATTGTATATATATATTATATTTATATGTTATAATATATATATACAATATAGACTATATAGATATATTATTGCAAACTACATTTCCCAAGGGGTGCCTTTTTCCTACTAAAAGAAAAAGCAAGGAAAGAAATACAAAATATATATTCTACTTCATAGCGAAAAAAATTACAAAAATGGAGAAACTACACACACAGAAAAAAATAATATGGAAAAATAAGTTATATATAGGAACATTCTAATGACTAATGCAATAAAACATTTACTTTAGAAAAGAATGAAGGAGGCAAAGAATAATTTTAAGTATTTTCTAAAGATAGATCTCTTCTCATATACACAGACCTTTTACATACTATGATTTTACTAGGAGTCTAGTTTGTCAAAGAATATCAAAACCCTTAAGCTTCATAAATGCACTCTAGCATACATGTGTTTTCTTAGCATGCATATTAAGAATATTACTTTAGAAATGTTTGATTCATTCACATAGTCATTTATGGTACATATATTATCAAATAGGCATTTAAATAAGAGTAACAAAGTTTACACAAAGTCCAAATATTTTGCTGTTATTTTCCTATCAAGATAGTAAATATACGGAACTGATTATGTCAATGAAATACTCAAAACAAATTTATTCTAACAGTTTACTCCACTACATACCTGTATGATTATAGTTGCTATAGCTCCAGTTAAGTACAATGAAAGACAGTCACAAGCTGTTGCTGTCCACTTGTCACTCCCACCAGTTGGTCTATTAAAAAAAAAAAAAAAAAAGTGACATCTTGTTTTATAACAAAGAGCACAGTATATCTAAATATAAAAGAATAAGCCACTTCATGTATTTTAACCAACTAAATACACAGTGAGAAATAAGTTTACACATGGTTTAGTGTTATTTTCATAATTTCCTTCTCAATTTCTATACCATTTTAGTCATCCTTCTATTTATATTCCATATTACATTATTTATGCACATCTACTGTATAGCTACAATGTTTTTTTTGTTGTTGTTATGTGCCGTCGAGTTGGCCCCAACTCATAGTGACCCCTCCATGGGTTTCCGAGGCAGTATCACTACGGAAGTAGGATTGCCCAACCTTCCTTCCGAGGAGTGGCTGGTGGGTTTGAACCGCCAGCCTTCTGGTTAGCAGTCAAGTGCTTTAGCCACTATGCTACCAGAGCTCCTACAGCTACAATGAGAATCCCTAAAAAGTAAATAAATTTAAAGTAGTTTTTTAACCACTACAGATGTTTCATATATGTGACCTAGAATATAAACTACAAGAGAGCAGGGATGATATATTACATTATGTCCATCATTCTATGTCTAATAAAGTGCCTGGCACACAGAAGGCACTCCTAAAAAATTTAATGGAGAGAAAAAATATCAATCCTTTCACAATGATTATGCCCAAACATTTTTGGAAGTTTCTTCTGGAATTCAAATAAAATTTGAACTGCAACCTATGAAAATTAGACTTATAATTTATAGAAATTTTACTTTTTACTATATAGAGTCCAAAGTTCTCAATGAATATTTGACAGATCAATGAAGAGCAGAATGTACAATTTCATCAACATGAGAGTCTGCAAAATCTAAACTTGATGATTCTGGATGTTTTCTAAACATCAAATCTGATGTAAAGAACTAAAGACGCCAAAACCAAACCTACTGCCATCAAGTTGATTCTGACTCATAGCGACAACCATTAAGTTTTCAAGGTTGTAAATCTTTATGGAAGTAGATTGCTTAATCTTTCTTCTGTGAAGCAGCTGATGGGTTTGAACCACTGAATTTCTGGTTAGCAGTCAAATGTCTTACCCACTATACCACCAGAGCTCCTTAATAAAAAAAACTAGTACCATTAGAGAATGAGACATTGGTGGTTCACTGGTGAAATTCCCTTCTATGTGAGAGACCAAATCTCAGTTCCTGGCCAATGCACCTCATGCACAGCTACCACCTGTGTGTCAGTGGAGGCCTGCTATGATGCTGAACAGACTTTAGCAGAGCTTCCAGACTAAGATGGACTAAGATAAAAGGTCTGGTGGTCTACTTCTGAAAATTAGCCAGCAGAATACCTATGGATCCTAAGGGTTTGATCCACAACCAATCTTGGGAATGGTGTAGGACTAGGCAGTGTTTTGTTCTATTATGCATGGGGTCACCATTAGTTAAGTGCCAACTCAATGGCAGCTACCAACAAAACAACCACTAAAGAGATTACAAGTAATAAAATGCAGGCTCTAAAAGCTTTATAAACATGATTCGAGATCCAGAGTTTCACTGGACCTTATCCATTACCTAAGTAAACAACTGACTGGACAATCTTTTCATGTTAAAAGACTTATATACATGAACGAACTAAATCAACTTGGCATGCAACTTTCCCAAATAGGATCTAGTAAGTATACCACACTATCTAGTAAAAAAGGTGCTCTGCCAGCATAATGGGTAAGCCATTTGGCCACCAACCAAAAAGTAGGTGGTTTAAACCTAGCAGTTGCTCTGTAGGAAGAAGACGAGCTAATTACCTACAGATTTATAGTCTTGGAAACCCAGTGGGGGTCACTATGAGTCAGAATTGACTAGATGGCAGTGAGTTTGGTTTTTCTGGTTTGGATTTAGTAAAAAGCTCAATTTTATGCAATCATAAAGAACAATGATGATTCCACAAATCATATCATGGATGGATCTGGAGGACAAAGTGCTAAGTGAAATAAGTCACTCACATAAGGACAGTACTGTATAATGAGTAGGGGAGGGAGGAGGAATAATTTTCTAGATTGTAGATGCTTGTTATTTTGGGTGCCGTGAGTGTAATGAACACAGCTTGAGCAAAGTAAACAATACCACTAAGAAGCACATAAGAGGAAAGGATCTTTGTGTTAAAGTATATAACATATAATTTGGCAACAACACCAACAATCACCAAAAAATGAGTGCATGGTCACACTGTATGTGTATAAGCATATATGTGAATGGATAAATATAGGTGAGTACATAAGTGTGCAAAGATAGAAGTATCTACATGTACATACATGTATGCTTGCATACATAGAAGACATAGCTACAGATACTTCTCAGACAACCAAACACCTTGACAAACTGGTTTTCTGGGTTTGAAGGCTTACGATCTTAGTCTCATAAGATAACTCAGTTAATTTGCATAATATAAACAAAGTTCATGTTCTGCATCTTAGTGAGGTGAGTAGTATCTGGAATCTTAAAAGCTGACAAGCACCCATCTAAGATACAACTATTGGTTTCTACTTATCATTAGCAAAATAGTAAGAAGAAAACCAAAGTCTCAGAGAAGAAACTAGTCTACAGGGCTAATAGCCTACATGAGCCAAGGCCTTACCTATCCTGAAACCAGAAGAACTAGACAGTGCCCAGTACTGATCATTCTGATCAGAGACACATACATGGATCCTGATAAAATGAGAGAAAAATGCAGAACAGAGATCAAATTCTTAAAAGTTCCAGACTTACTGGACCAGTTGAGACTAGAAAACTCTCTGAGACTACTGCCTTGAGATAATCTTTAAACAAAATAAAGCATGTGAATACAGTGCTCCATTAAAAACCATGTGTATGAGAACAAAAGGTCAACATTTACTCTAAAGCAAAGACCTTTTGGTATACAGATGGTTTTTTAGTGAGAGGATAAGAAGTCAGGAAAACTAGAGCATTAGAAATGGGACAACCAGAAGACAAAGAGAAATTTGACACTGTTTTGGTTACTTAGTGCCACTCTGACAGAAATATACCAAAAATGGAATAGCTTTAACAAACAGGAATTTATTCTCTTACAGTTTTGTTGGCTAGAAGTCCAAGTTCGAAGTGCCAGGCTCTAGGGGCTGGGTGAAAGCCCCCTGACCTTGGGTTTCAGCTCTGCCTCTTGCTCCCGGCCCACTGAAGCTGGAGGCTCTCTTCACTCAGGCAGCTATTGGCTGCTGAGGCTGACAAATCCAAGGTCAACAAGTAAAAAGGCACAGTCCTAGATATTACCAAACCACATGGCAACTCATTGATTCAAGTCCACTGACAGTCCCAAGATTGGCAGACAATGTGCCAGGCCACTAGATGACGACTTGACTACGTTCAAAAGTCAAGCATGCCAAAAGCTGTGGACCATTCTCAAAGCTTCTCCTTATATATGGGAAGCATCCCCAAAGCAGCTATTCAGCTGCTTGCAGCAGATTCCACCATGGAGCTGATTACCGGTCTCATCATGGGGAATAACTACCAGCAACTGACCAGCCACTCAAAACCAGGCCCAGACAAGTAGAGCTATAACCTTAATTACCACAGATCCAGAGTGAAAAATGTTACATTTGTAACATTTTTATAACTAATGCCACTAAACAATTTGTAGAGAAATTGTCAAACAGGGAACCTCATTTGCTATGTAAACTTTCACTGAAAACACATTAAAAAACAAACAAAAGCAAATATCATGAGGTGTTTGTACATAAGCAGCCTTAGCAGCTATTCTTTTGTTGCCATTATAGTAAATTCAACTAACACATACCGTTTGCCAATTCAACTTTTTACCAGTGTACAACTTATTGAGAGCAATTACATTGGTCAACTGTGCAATATTCCTTTTAATCAGTGTGGTTTTCCCATGATTATAACCCAAAACTCAGTATTCCATAAGCAATAACCTCCATTTCCCTTTTTCCCCTGCCCATTTACCACTACCAAACTTCAGTCTCTATTAAAAAAAAAAAAAAAGGAAGCCCAATCTACGGAAGCAAAAGAATAAGCTGGTCCCATATGTCACATTATATACAAAAATTAACTCAAAATAGATCAGTGACCTAAATGTAAGAACCAAAACCAGTGAAACTCTTATTAGAAAACATAGGGGCAAAGTTTCAAGATCTTATTTTGAGCAAAGGATTCTTAAATATGACACCAAAAGCACAGCAACAAGATAAAAAAAAAATTAGAAAAATCTGATGTCTTAAAAATTAAACACATTTGTGCAAAGGCCCATGGCAAAAGAAGAAATTGAAGATGTCATAATTAAAAAAAAAAAAAAAAGCCCTGGCCCAGACAGCTTCACTCTACCAAACATTCAAAGAAGAGTTGACACCAATTATACTCAAACTATTCTAGAACTTAGAATACTCCCTAATTCATTTTGTAAAACCAGCATAACTCTGATAACAAAACCAGGCAAAGATACCATGGAAAAAGAAAATTATAGACCAATATATTTCATGAATGTAAATGTGAAAGTTTTCATCAAAATTCTAGCCAACATAATTCAACAGCATATCAAAAATAGTAACAAATCATGATCAAGTGGGATTCACACCCACTTGCAAGGGACACAAGGATGGTTCAACATCAGAAAATCAATCAGTGTAATTCAACACATAAATATAACAAAGGAAAAGAAATCACATGATCATCTCAACTGACATAGCATTTGATAAAAGCTAAGACCCATTCCTGACAAATACAGAGCTCTGGTGGTGTAGTATCTAAGGCATTTGACTGCTAACCAGAAGGCTGGTGGTTCAAACCCACTAGCCACTCCTCAGAAGGAAGACTGGGCAATCTACTTCTGTAGAGATATCGCCTTGGAAACCCAAGGAGGGGTCACTATGAGTTGGAATCAACTCAACAGCAGTGAGTTTGGTTTTTTTGGTTTTGGTTATTCCTGATAAAAACTCTCAGCAAAATTGGAATAAAAGAAAAATTCCTCAGTATATGCAAAACCAACAGTCAATTATCAATGGAGAAAGACTGAAAGCATTCCCCTTGAGAATGGTAATGAGATCAGTATGTCCTTTACTACCACTCCTATTCAATACTGTACTGGAAGTCCTAGCTGTAGCAATAAGGCAAGAAAGGGAAATAAAGGGTATTAAAATGGGAAAGGAAGAAGTAAAACTATTCTTATTCACAGATGACATGATCCTATACATAGAAAATCCCAGAGATTCCACAAGAAAGTTACTAGAACTAACAGAAGATTCAGGTAAAGTGGCTATCCTGCTACTTTAATGGTAGGTATATGATTAACATACAAGTATCAGTTGGGTTCCTCTTCACAAACAACGAGGGCTCTGAAAAAGAATCAAGAAATAAATACCACTTACAATAGCCCCACAAAGGATAAAATAACGAGGAATAAATCTAACCAAGGATGTAAGACTCATACAAGGAAAACTATAAAACACTACTCCAAGAAACTAATTACATCCTGGAGATGGAAAAACATTCCATGCTCATGGACTGAAAGACTTAACGTTGTGAAAATGTCAACACTAACAAAAGCAATCTATAGAATATAATGCAACCCTGATCTAAATCCCAACCACATACTTTAATGAAATGGAAAAGCTAATTTCCAGCTTTAAATGGAAAGAAAGTAGGCTTGAATATCTAATGCAATACTGAAGAATATGGTAGGAGGTCTCTCACTTCTCAATCTCAAAACTTACAATAAGTGCCCCCAAAACAAAACAAAACAAACAAACAAAAAACCCAACTCACTACCATGGAGTTGATTACATTGATTACAACTCATTATGACCCGCTTTGGGTTTCCAAGACTATAAATTATTATGGAAGACTGCCTCATCTTTCTTCCACAGAGCAGCTGGTAGGTTCAACAACCAACCTTCTGGTTAGCAGTCAAATGCCTTAACCTCCACACCACCAGAGTTCTTTTTAAAACTTATTATACAGTCATAAGGCTGGTGGTTCAAACCCACCAGCCACTCCTCAGAAGGAAGGTTGGACAATCTACTTCTGTAGTGATACTGCCTCAGAAACCCAAGGAGGGGTAGCTATGAGTTGGGGGCTGACTTGATGGCACATAACAACAACATCATACAGTCATGGTAATCAAAACATCCTGGTACTCAGACACATTGATCAATGGAAATAGAATTGAGAACCCAGAAATAAATTCATCCATCTATGGGCAGCTGATTTTTGACAAAGTGTCAAAGTCCATTCTTTAATAAATGATGCTGGCAAAACTGGATATACACATGTAGGAAAAAAGGAATCAAGATCCATACCTCACATCATATATAAAAACTAACTAAAAATGGCTCAAATGTTAAAGTTAAAACTAAAAAGTTCTTGGAAGATAACATATTTAAAACTAAGTGATCTTATTTGGGCCATAAATAGCCTATCAAACAAAACTAAAAATGTGTGAATGGGACCTCTAGCAAGACAGAGGAATAGACAGACAAGCTACACAGACTCTCTTCAAAGAAGGAACAAGAAATCAATTGAAACAGATACAGAAGATAATCCTGGAACCCTGAGTTTTGAAGGAAAGGATAAAGAAGTGGATTAAATACCAACTAGTAGAAGAACCTGAATGAAAATAGTGAGTAAGGAGAAAAATGGAGCTGCAGACTCTCAGCTATCCCGATAGCACGGGCAATTTGAATATTTACAAGTGGTGTTTTGATCCAGGTAGCAATCTGGCTCTGCTGGACAAGGACTATGTGGGAACAACACTGGTGGTTGACAATTAGAAAGGAAAACAGCAGATAAGGAGACAAACAGAGCTAGGGACTTTCAGCTGTCATGAGGGTGCAGCCATTTTTAGTATTTGCAAGCGATCTTTCAATCTAAGCAGTGACTTAAAAATAGGCTCTGCTTGCCAAGGACAGCACAGCCAAACACACTGGAGGCTGATGATTAGAAAGGTACAATATACCCCTTGTTACTCTCATACTCCACATCCTCTTGGTGAATGGAGGTGTGACCATCCCCTACCTCCACCCTGCTTCTGGACTAGGAGGAATTCCGTCCTGTTCTGTGTGCCTGGACAGAGCCAGGGTGATCTGGCCCACCTCACAATTTCTTTTTTGTTTGTTTGTAAATTATTTTTTTCTGCCTTTTTCCCCCCTTTCCCTTCCCTGGTTGTTGTTGTTGTTCTTTTTGTCTCTTCTCTTTTCCTTGGTTCCTTTCTTTTTTTATTTCTTTTGGTTCTTCCAATCCCTTATTTTTCTTTTTGCAGTTTTCTCATTTATTATTTATTATTCTTTTGCTCTTTTCTCTTATACCTATGTCCCCAGATACTGAGGGTTTGTTTTATTTTTAGAAATATATTTTTAAAATATTTCTTCTCATTTATTTCTGTGATTGTTCCTGTTTGTTTTTTGCCCTATCGTTTTTATATTTTTGATAATGTTTTCTTTCCTTTTTATTCTGTGTGAGTGGGAGAGAGCAACTGTGCCCATATGACCCAACTATGTCCACACGTCCTGCAGCCCCTCCCCCACTGAGTGAAGGCCACCATTTGCTTTTGCACCAACTGACCAACAACAGACAGCAGCCAGTAGCAGTCCAACACACCCTCAAATCCTCTTTATGAACAGCTAGTAGATATGTGGACACACACTCATTCTCTATGATACCCACCAGGAGACAGGTGGTGAGTGGCTAAGTACTGCCAAATAATGAATAGAGAAGCACAGAATCCTGCCCACTCAGATATATCAAAATATAACAAACAAAAAAAATCTTGGGTGAATCACACCAACATACAATCACCAATTAAATATAAATACAACAACGTCACAATGTAATGTGGTAGAAACAGGGGACCAGGATACAGAGCCAGAAAACCTCCCCAAGGAAGCAGCAACATTGGAACTCCCTGATAAGGAATTCAAAAGAATATATTTACCTACTTTCAACAGATTAAGAGAGAGATCAAGAGAAACAATGACAAAATTAAGGAAAACACAGACAAAACTCTAGAACAATTGAGGAAAATAATACAAGAACAAACCAGCAAAATAAATGAAAAATTAGGAACTATATAAAAATAAGGAGTTCTGGTGGTGTGTTGCCTAAGGCATGGACTGTTAACCAGAGGGCTAGTGATTCAAAAATAACAAATAAAAATACAGATGAGTAATACTAAATTTCAGAAATAAATAACATTGAACTGGCAAAGAAGTAGAAATGAATCAATGGAAGACAGAGTTAATGATATTGAAGACAAATACTTAAAAGCAGCATGGGAAAAATGAAATATTACCTACAATGGGCAACAAATAAGACTAAGCTTGGAGTTCTTGGCAGAAACCATGGAGGCAAGAAGGCAATGGGATGATATCAGTAAAACCCTGAAAGAAAAAAATTGCCAACCAAGAATTATATACCCTCCAAAACTGTCCCAGAAAAACTGTCCCTCAAATATGATGGTGAAATTAGGACATTTCCACATAAGGAGAAATTAAGGGAGTTTGTTAAAACTAGGCCAACCTTACAAGAGATGCTAAAGAGAGTCCTTTGGACAGAGAATCAACAAGAACAGACAACAACAAAGTCCTGGCCTAGAATGTTTTGCTGGAGACCTCTATCAAGTATTCAAAGAAGAACTGACACCAGTCCTCATCAAACTATTTCAGAATGCAGAAAAGCATGGAATTCTCCCAAATTCATTTTATGAAGCAAGCATAGCCTTGATACCAAAACCAGGCAATGACATCACTAAAAAGGAAAACTACAGAGCAATATCTCTCATGAATATAGACACAAAAATCTTCAACAAAATCCTAGCCAATAGACTCTGACAGTATTTCAGAAAATAAAGTAAGGTATCTTGACTGTGGTAGATCAGTTTGTGTGTCAACTTGGCTGGGCCTGGTTGAGTGGCTGGGCAGCTGGATACAGTATTCCCCACATAATCAACTCCTTGGTGGAATCTACTGTGGGCAGCTGAGTAGCTGCCTTAGGGAATGTGGTCTGCTTCCTGTATATAAGCAGAAGCCTTGGGGAACGGTCTCTAGCTTATGGCACGCTTGGACCCTTCATGTAGCGGTGTCGTTTTTCAGTAGCCTGTGATGCTCTGCCAACCTTGGGACTTACAATGGACTTGAATTGATGGACTGCTGTGTGGTTTGGTAATATCAGGACTGTGCCATTTTATTTGTCAACCTTGGGCTTGTTAGCCTCAGCAGCCAGTAGCTGCCTGAGTGAAGAGATGCCTCTAGCTTCAGTGGGCCAGGACCAAGAGGCAAAACTGAAGCCCATTGTCAAGGGCTAGAGCCTGGTACTTTGAACTAGGACTTAAAGCTTCCAAACTGTAAGAGAATAAACTGGTTTGTTCAAACCATCCCATTTGTGGTATATTCTTGTCAGAGCGGCACTAGGTAACCAGAGCAGAATTTGGTACTGAGAGAGTGGGGTGCTGCTCTGACACATACCCAAAATGTGGAAACAAGAGTGGAGCATGTCCTTGACCCAAGACCCTGGCAGAGAGACTCTGGTATATGGCATGAGAGACAGCAGGAGCAGAGCCAAGAGACCAGCATGAGAGATGGAAGTAGCAGAGCCCAGAGACTGGCATTAAACAGCAACAGGCTTACCAGTCCACAGAGGAGAAAGCTGGGTGGCATTGGGTAGGCAGCTTCCCGGTGGACTGGGTTGCCTTAAGGCATTAATTGGTAGAAAAGGCTGGCATGAAATGGAGTAGCAGTTTGGCCGGCCCATCAAGCAAGAAAGCTGAATGCTTTTGGGGCAGGAAGATTTCTGGTGGAGTGGGTTGCCTTTGGCATTAATCAGCAGAAACAGAGACACCAAGGAAATGGAAGCAGAGCTATCTCAGCCTCAAAGGGTAGGACCATGGCCTTTGGGGGTGGAACCACTAGAGCCCCACAGGTTTCAAAAGCCAGACTTTCACCAACTTGGTTCTGGAGTGTGGGGCTGCTCATTCATGTGAGCCAGAGGGATGGAGACATAGGTGCTGTCCGAGACTGAGGGGGCAGGGCTGCCATTTCCAAAAGGCAGAGGAACGGGGACTGCCACGCCAAGGGGGTGAGGTCACCACTTAGGGGAAATAGGGTACTGGAGCCACCCAGTGACAGAGATCTGTACAGATGCCAAGTAGACAAGGGGTGGAATTGTGGTAGTTTGTTTGTGTGTCAACTTGGCTGAGCCTGGTTTAGTGGCTGGGCAGCTGGATACAGTATTCCCCACGATGAGACTGGTAATCAACTCCATGGTGGAATTTACTATGAGCAGCTGAGTAGCCGCCTTAGGGAATGTGGTCTGCTTCCTGTATATAAGCAGAAGCTTTGAGAATGGTCTCTAGCTTATGGCATGCTTGGAACCTGCACGTAGCTGTGTTACTGTTCAGTCGCCTGCCATGCTCTGCTGACCTTGGGACTTACAATGGACTTGAATTAATGACCTTCTGTGTGCTTTGGTAACATTGGGACTGTGCCATTTTATTTGTAGATCTTGGGCTTATTAGCCTCAGCAGCCAGTGTTGTTGTTAGGTGCGATCAAGTCATTTCCAAATCATAGCGATCACATGAACAGCAGAACAAAACACTGCCCAATCCCGCAGCAGCTCCATGATCCCTGCTATACTTGAGCCTATTTTCACAGCCACCGCATCAATCCATCTTGTTGAAGGCCTTCCCCTCGTTCATCAAAACTCCACCTTACCAAGCATGACATCCTTCTCCAGGGAATGGTCCCTTCTGACATCATGACCAAAGTAGGTGAGACAAGGTCTGGCCATTCTCGCTTCTAAGGAACATTTTGGTTGCACTTCCTCCAGGACAGATCTGTTAGTTCTTTTAGCAGTCCATGGTACTTTCGGCATTCTTTGCCAGCACCACAACTCAAAAGCATCAACTCTTCTT
>NW_006922148.1:839536-845027 GCF_000298275.1 Orycteropus afer afer | reverse complement strand
GTTCCACATCCTCTTCTGAATCCAGCTTGCACCTCTGGAAGTTCTCTGTCAATATACTGCTGCAACCGTTTTTGAATTATCTTCAGTAACATCGCACTTGCATGTGATATTAATGATCTTGTTCAATAATTTCCACATTTTGTGGGATCACCTTTCTTTGGAATGGGTAGAAATATGGATTTCTTCCAGTCAGTTGGCCAGGAAGCCATCTTCCAAATCTCATGGCATAACCAAGTGAGTGCCTCCAGTGGGGCACCCGTGTGTTGAAATATCTCAGTGGGTATTCTGTCAATTCCCAGAGCCTTGTTCTTTGCCAAATTCCTTCATTGTAGCTTTGACTTCCTCCTTCAGTACCATTGGTTCTAGATCATATGCCACCTCCTGAAATGGATGAAGACTGACTAGCTCTTTTTGGTACAGTGACTCTCTGTGTTCCTGCCATCTGCTTTTGATGTCTCCTGCATCATTCAATATTTTGCCCATAGAATCTTTCATATTGCTACTCAAGGCTTAAATTTTGTTCTGAATTCTTTCAGCTTGAGAAATGCTGAGCCTGATCTTCCCTTTTGGCTTTCAAACTCCAGGTCTTTGCACATTTCATTGTAATTGGCATTCACATTGTAACTGTAATTCACATTTCACAGTAATTGGCTTTGTCTTCTCGAGTTGCTCTTTGAAATCTTCAGTTCAACTCTTTTATCTTGCATTTCTTCCATTTGCTTTAGCTAATCTCCACTCAAGGGCAAGGTTCAGAGTCTCTTCTGTCATCCATTTTCGTCTTCTCTTCTTTTCTCATCTTTTTAGTGACCTTTTGCTTTCTTTGGGGATGATGTTCTTGATATCATCCCACAATTCCTCTGGTTTTCAGTCATTGGTGTTCAATGCATCAAATCTATTCTTTAGATGGTCTCTACATCCAGGAGGCATATATTCTAGACCATATTTTGGCTCTCTTGGACTTGTTTTAATTATCTTTAATTTCCAGTTGAACTTGCATATGAGCAGTTGGTCTGTTCCACAATCAGCTCCTGGCCTGGTTTTGGCTGAAGACATTGAGCTTCTCCACTGCCTCTTGCCACAGATGTAGTCAATCTGATTCCTGTGTGTTCCATCTGGTGAAGTCCCTGTGTACAGCCACCGTTTGTGTTGTTGAAAAAAGGTGTTTGCAATGAATAAGTTGTTGGTCTTGCAAAATTCTACCATGCGAGTTCCAGCATTATTTCTGACACCAAGGCCAAATTTTCCAACTACTGGTGATTCTTCTTTGTTTCCTACTTTTGCATTCTAGTTATCAGTGATAATTAACACAACCTGACTGCATGTTCGGTCAATTTCAGACTGCAGAAGTTGATACAAATCTTGAATTTCTTCATCTTTGGCTTTGGTGGTTGGTGCATAAATTTGAATCACAGTCATATTAATGGGTCTTCCTTGTAGGCGTATGGATATTACCCTATCACTGATAGCACTGTACTTCAGGACAGATCATGAAACATCCTTTGTGATGATGAATGCCACACCATTGCTCTTCAAAATGTCATCTCGGCATAATAGGTCATATGGTTGTCTGATTCAAAATGGCCAAAACCAGTCCATTTCAGCTCACTAATGCCGAGGATATCAATCTTTATGCATTCCATTTCATTTTTAACAACTTCCAATTTTCCTAGATTCATACTTCGTACATTCCATGTTCCAATGATTAATGGATACTTGCAACTGTTTCTCCTCAATTTGAGTGGTGCCATGTCAGCAAATGGAGGTCTCAAAAGTTTTACCTTATCCATATGAGTAATGCTGGTTTTACTCTGATGATGCAGCTCTTTCCCAGTCCTATTTGAGAGCCTTCTAACTTAAGTGACTCATCCTCCTCTGCATACTAGACAATGTTTCCGGACTATTCAAAAGTTGCACAGTAATGTATCAGACAGTGTTTCTTTGCTATTCATAAGGTTTTCCCTGGCCAATTCTTTGAGAAGTGGATGGCCTCTTCCTTTTTCCTAGTCTGTCTCAATGTGCAAGCCAGGCTGATACCTGTGCACCATGTGCACCCCACTGGGTTTGAAACACCAGTGGCACAGCCTCAAGACTCACAGCAACACATCGCCACAGTAGGACAAACTGACAGAGAAGTTTGTCTCCCTTAGCTATTGGAACCTCTCCAATCACCCTTACCTGGATCCCTGCGGCTGACTCCTCACTCTGTCCCAGTCCCTGGGCCTTTTCCTTTCCTTTCTCCCACTTTCCTACCTTGCCACTTTGGGGTGTGGCCTGGGTTCCCTCTCCTCACCTGGATCCCCGTGGCTGACTCCTGGCTCTGTCCTGGTCCCTGGGCCTTTCCCAGGGCTTTCAAGGGGCTTTCACACAGCACCTAGAGCCTGGCACTTTGAACTTGGACTTAAAGCCTTCAAACTGTAAGATAATAAACCCTGTTTGTTCAAGCCATCACATTTGTGATATATTCTTATCAGAGCAGCACTAGGTAACCAGAACAATGACCAAGTGGGATTCATACCAGGTATGCAAGAATGGTAGAGCATGTGAAAATCAATCAATATAATCCATAATGTAAGTAAAATAAAAGAACCACAATGCAGAAAAGGCATTTGATAAAATCCAACACCCATTCCTAATAAAACTTAACAGAAAAATGGGAATAGAAGGAAAATTCCTCACCATGGTAATGGGCATATATGCAAAACCAACAGCTAAAATTATTCTCAATGGAGAGACCCTTAAACCATTCCCCTTGTGAATGGGAACCATACCAGGATGCCCTTTATCTCCACTTCTATTCACCATTTTGTTGGAAGTCCTAGCCAGGGCACTAAGGCAAGAAAGGGAAATAAATGGCATACAAATTGGTAAGGAAGAGGCGAAACTATTCCTATTTGCAGATGATATGATACTACACATAGAAAACCCTAGAGACTCAGCAAGAAAACTACAGTAACTAATTGAAAAATTTAGCATAGTAGCAGGATACTAGATTGACATAGTAACATCATTTGGATTCCTCTACACGAGCAAAGAGATCACTGAAAAGGAAATAAGGAAATCAATGCCATTTACAATAGCTATCAAAAAGATAAAATATTTGGGAATAAATCTTACCAGGGACACAAAAGACTTATACAAAGAAAACTAGAAAACACTATGTCAAGATGCTAAAACAGATCTACATAAATGGAAAACACATGATGCTCATGGATTAGGAAGACTAGACATTATAAAAATGTCAACATACCCAAAGCAATCCATACATTTAATGCAATCCCAGATCCATATTCTATCAACATTCTTTAACAATATGGACAACCAATCACTAATTTTATATGGAAAGGAAAGAGACTTATGGTTAGCAAAGCACTACTGAAGTAGAAGGACAAAATAGGAGGTTGTACACTCCCAGTCCTTAAAACCTACTATACAGTTACATTAGTCAAAACAGCCTGGTATTGTTACAACAGACATATAGATAGACCAGTGGAACAGAATTGAGAACACAGAAATAGATCCATCAACCTACGGTCAGCTGATCTTTGACAAAGAGTAGAAATCCATTAAATGGGGAAGAGATCGTCTCTTTTGCAAATGGAGCTGGCAAAACTGGGTATACATTTACAGAAAAATAAAACATGATCCATACCTCACACCACCCTCCAAAACTAACTCCAAATGAAACTTAAAATTATAACATTCATCAAAGGAAAAATAGGTACAAAGTTAGGGGACCTAATTTATCAAGCATAACCCAAAATGCACAAACAGCAGAAGATAAACAAGATTACTGGGACCTTCTAAAAATTTTTCATGTGTTTCCAAAGACTTCTCCAAAAGAAAACTTATAGACTGGGAAAAAATATTCCACAATGAAATATCTGACAAAGGACTTATTTCTAAAATGTATAGAAAACTTAAACACCTCAACATCAAAAAGACAAATAATCTAATTAAAAAATGGGCAGAAGACATAAACAGACACTTAGCCAAAGACAATATTCAGGCAGCCAACAAACACATGAAGAAATGTTTACAATCATTAGCCATTAGAGAGATGCAAATTGCAACAACAAGATACCACCTCACACCAGCACTAATAGCAAAGTTCAACAATATAGAAAATAACAAATGCTGCTGAGAATGTGGAGAGATCGGAAGTCTCATACAATGCTGGTGGGACTGTAAAATGGTAAAACCACTGTAGGAATTGGTATGGCGATTCCTTAAAAAGTTGGAAATAGAAATACCATTTGATCCAGCAATCCCATTACTAGGTATATATCCTAAAAAAGTGAGAGCCAGAACACTTACAGATATATGCACACCCATGTTCATCACAGGAGCTCTGGTAACACAGTGGCTAAAGCACTTGACTGCTAACCAGAAGGCTGGCGGTTCAAACCCACTAGCCACTCCTCGGAAGGAAGGTTGGGCAATCCTACTTCCGTAGTGATACTGCCTCGGAAACCCAAGGAGGGGTCCCTATGAGTCGGGGCCGACTCGACAGCAAACAACAACAACAACAACAAATGTTCATCACTGTACTATTCACAATAGCAAAGAGATGAAAACAACCTAAGTGTCCATCAACAGAAGAATGGATAACCAAATTATGGTACATACACACAATGGAATACTATGCAACAGTAAAGAATAATGTAGAATCTGAAAAACACTGCATAATGTCCGTGAACTTGGAAGACTAATGTCTGCTGAGTGAAATAAGTCACTCACAGAAGAACAAATATTATATTAGTTCACTATTGTAACAAGTCAAGGAAAGGTTTATATATGGAATGAAACTTTCATTGTTGGGTACCAGGGAGGGAAAATTGCTACATAGATAAGAGACAAGTATTGATTTGAGTGAAGGGAAATGTAATATACCTAACTGAGTGACCAATACAATAACACTAAGGAAAAAGAAGACACAGAGAGGTGCACAAGAGGTACAGACATCAAAGATAAAAACTTTTACATTTATAAATAGGACTTCCAGCAAGATGATAGAATAGGCAGAAAAGCAACACAGACCCTGGGCAACAAAGCAATGAGAAACCAATTGAAACTGATATAGAACACGATACCGGAACCCTGAGCCTGAAGAAAAAAGAACAGCAATCCAAAGTCAACTTAACCCAATATCTCCAACAATTAGAAAAAGAGCAGGAAAAAAAAAAGAAAGCCTACTGTCACCAGAAGAAAAGAAATAATAAATAATTAATAAAGACAATTGAAAAAATCAACTAGATTTTGTTGATTAGAAGTTGGTTCTTTGAAAAGATTAATAAAATCAAATAAACCACTTGCAAACTTAACAAAGGAAAAGGAGAAGATGTAAATAACACAAATAAGAAATGAAATGGGTGACATCACAAAAGAACCAACAGAAATAAAAACAATAATATCAGGATACTATTTCGAACTGTACTACAACAAATTTGAAAATCTAGAAGAAATGGAGCTCTGGTAGCATAATGCCTAAGGC